>NC_056745.1:290566644-290871644 GCF_019279795.1 Protopterus annectens | reverse complement strand
TGGCAAATTCTTCGCAGTTGTAACATGAATGCCAGTACAAACTTGACTTTACAATGCCCACATTTTGTACAGATTTGCATAATACACTAGACAAGGTCTGGGCTTATTTACAGGTATGGTTTAAATCTTCTGTCAACATAAAATGTAACTGAAATTTTTAATGTTTCAAAAATTAGATAACAGTTGGGTTTGTAAATGCTTAAATGTCTGTGATCCATACATGACAAAATGTACAGCAATTCAAAAGACTTTTTTTATGTGAAAGTAAATTTCCAAAATTGTCAATCTTGTCACAGGAGTCTAGTATGTAAGCCATACCATAAGATATTTCCTATACAAAGAATCTGTTTGATTCTAGCGTTTAGTTCTTCACATACACAACAGTTAAATGTACCTTCTGCAGTCATGCCTTTGTCAGATATAATGCAAACTGTTGCACATTTTTTATGACAATTATTGTCAGTAATGTAATAGACTACATAAAAGTTATTTATAATAAATCTTGCAAATGCACAGAAAGAAAGTTCTAACATAGTGTGCTATTAATATTAACCTTTTAAAGAAAAGGTTTTCACAGCTTTTCAAGATTTCCCTAATGACAGCAGTAAGGGACAATAATGCCATCTAGAGGAAGAGACTCCGCATAGCATTCAGACTTTGCATAATGACCTTTCTGGTTTAACACAACAATCGGATAAAATCCAACATTTATTAAGGGCACATACTACAGGAGTTAATCTGACAAGGCAGAGAAAGCCCAACAAGATTTACAAGGGGCACAAAATACACCAATTGACATTGGACAAGGTTCAGCAGAAATGACAAGTTTTTTCTCCTGCTATTTATCAATAGTCTTGTTTATTGAAGACTCTGCCTCACTGGCAAGACAAAAAAGGAGTTTTGTTTCAATATGTTTGCACTTAAACAATGGTTGACATATACACTGTGTGGTCTATTTGAAATGATGCTTTATTTAAATGGGTTTTTTTTGCATTTATTCCCAAATGTTTAAAGTCATATATAGAAGCAGTAAAATATGTTTTACAACATTTTAACCTGTCAGTATTTACAGTGACAGTGCCTATGTGGTAAATTCTTTACTTTACACATGCCAGTTTGGGTCAAAAGGGGATTTGTCGACATGTTGGCAAACCCTTAAAACATGCTCCAGTACTATGGAAGTGATGGGCATTGATTCCCAGCATGATTTACAGGAAAAGTTTAGTATTGTCAAAATCAAAGCACATAAAAAATGTAATACAAAAGGGGCTACAGAAAATGCTTTGGCAGATGTCAAAGCAAGCAGCTGAAACTTGAGTGTCTACACTCACATAACTGTTTTAAACACACAGACAAGGTAATGCCAGTTTCCACCATTTAAAAAATTAAAAAACTCTGAAAATGATCAGACAGTCTAAATAACGACAGAAAAAACAACAGATGTTTTGGTCAGGCATAATGGTATGTTAAAGCACTTTCGTCAGACAGTTAATGACATTCTGCACAATTCAGATGCAGCTTTAAAATCAATTTCTGCCAGCCAGTCAGATACAAACTCCTAGATTAAACATCTTAAACTCCACCTGCAGCAAGAAAAAGCCAGAGTGCTGGACAGCTTAGAAAAAGCAAAATTGCAGATACAAATAGGAAATGTACTAAAACAACTTGTAGACTACAAAAAGCAGCTTTACAATTTAAAGTCTGAAGATAAAATTAAGCCTAAAGATATCACATTTTTTTATAGGTACAACAATCTCATCTACTGCTTACAGTTCCACAGTGCAATGATGGAAACAGGAGACAACCACATACAGCTAATATGCTGTTTTTGAAACCGGTAATAAATACAAACAGGGCATATATGCAAATGACCTGCAAACATCCGGGTACACAGAAAAAGGAGGCAAGTAATAAACAGAAGGAATTACAAACCCCTTGCCTTACAGAAAATGGTAATTATAAACACTAACAGTATAATAAAAATGGTAAATTATGACCAGTGTAATATGGGAATAATCCTCCCTATAACCCAGATCATGGCAGCAAATAGGCATTAAAGCAGTAAATTCACAGAGAACACAAGCTATCAGTTGGCAGCAAAGTACAGGGACCTGTTGAAGTAATGGAAGACACTGTGAGTACAAACAACTCAATGTAAATTAAAGGGGGGAAAAAGACAAAAAAAAATAATTATTACTTTACTGGTTTAATAAGCCAGGACGGATTCAGAATAAACACAGAAATAACCTACAGACATACAGACACAAAGTAAAGTTAATACAGATAAAGTAAATACATTTACAGTAATGCAAATGGTATATGCAAAACTAAATAATGCAATTAAATGTTGGGTATATAATGCCACATCTGGAAATTAAGTAACATTTAAGGCATGATTGACACATTCTAAATGTAAAAACAAGAGAGGGTCAAAACTCCACACATTAAAAGTACAGTATGTCTCCAAAGGCAGCTTATGCATACAGCAAACAGGATCAATATTAGTAAAAAACAGGGACTGTAATGTCACATTTTCAAAAAAATGTCTTGCGTGGAATATAACCGCAAACAGATTTATAGACAAACTAGTACAGCAAAAACATTATTGATCAGACTGGTGTAACTGACAATGTGAGAGTGTTCAATCTCGCCGTTTGTTCTTACACCTGGGTTCGGAGCCGATCCTCGGCTCCGTGTCGGCCGCTTGGCAAAGCTCTGCATCGGGCAGCCGCTCGAGACCAACCTAACTCCCACAATCCCCCTCTGCCTTTACCTCAGATCTAGTTTGCCGCTGCAACGTTCGCATCATTTTGATGAGCTCGGACCACCTCAAAGCTAAGATTAATTATTTCTTATATTTCTTGTATTATTTTTGTATAAAAACTTCTCTAAAGTTGACTGTGTGTGTGTGAGTAGTGTATCGAGGGTTTCTCGGTTCCGTATATAATTTTTATATACTTCTTTGAGTTATTCCCTCGGGGCCTACTCCACCCTTTAACTTTTACTGGAGTTGACTATTGGATGTGACTTTATTAACAGGATTTGACAACTTTTACTGGATTGGACATTTAGTACTGGCTATTTCACTGTTTTCTGGATTTGATTTTGTAAACATGTCAGAAAAAGCTAAATCAGGCTTCAAACGGTGCCAATGTGGACAGAAGATGTCTGTCACAGACAATCATAGTTCCTGCGTCTACTGTCTTGGCCCTCTCCATCTGCAAGAAGACTGCTCCATCTGTCATTCTTTCAGTGGAAGGGTCATGACAGATAGACGCAGGAAACTTATGGATAGGGGCCTTTTGAAGCCTGCATTCCAAGAGGCTCTAGATGCATCAGACCAGGCATCTAAATCCTCGAAGGAATCGAAGACGTCGGAGCCCAAGTCATTGGCTCCGAGCTCTTCATTCAAAGTTCGATCACCAGTTCCACAGACTTCGGGGCCGAGTGTTGAACTGTTAGTTACCGAGCCTCGAGTCTTGGAATCGGTGACGGAGCTTCCTCCTCCTGCACTTTTGAGGTCGGCTCCGTCTTCGATTCCTTCGACGCGTTCTTCCAGGCCCCTCTCCGACACCGATGTAGACCGCATGGTGCAGAAATTGATGGAGAATACGGCCTTGTCCAAACTCATCTCTGTCTCCTCCCAGTTGGTGTCGAGACTCGAAGGCCTTCCCTTATCTCCACCTGTTCCTCCTCCGAGGCCTATCCAGTCTTCGGAGCCGGGAGAGGCTGATCTGGTGATTGTGGAGCCCTCGGTGCCGGAACCATCTTTTTCTCGGTCGGTACCGTTCACCTCGACTCCGTCGGACCCAGTACCGGAGTCTCGGAGCCGGATATCCATCCTTGGGTCTGGAACTGAGAGTCGGACCGATGTTTCGGTTCCGACACTCCCTCTCGGAGCCTCGGCTCGGATTGACTCGGCTCCGTCCTCGGGGTCAATGCCTTCGGTGCCTGTCTCGGGGATTCCTCCGACTTCTTGAACCGGGGATACCTCGACTCGGGACCCGGGGCCTTCGAACTCATGAGGAAGGTGTTGTCTGTTCAGACAACCACTTCAGCAGAAACAGCTTCTCCTTCCCATAAAGGTCCGTTATCCTCCTCTGCACCCACGGCTACATCTAAGCGTCGAGCACCAGTATCTCAGCCACCCCTAGAGGGTGCCCCCTCTTCCTCGGAGGCTTTTTCGGATGCCCCCCCCGAGGAATTTCAGAGGAAAAGATTGTGTAAGAGGAGACACTTAGATTCTCCACAAGAATCATTGACATCGGACACTGACTTAGATGAGTCAGAAGGGTCCCCAAAGTCACCCTCAGAGGATGTCTCCTTTTCTGACATCCTGGAGATCCTAAAACAGAGAGGTGATTGGCAATCCCTTCCCCCTTCTGAGGATGAGTCAGTCTTGCTGAAGGCATTCGGTGCTCGCCCTTCCTCCTCCTGGGTCACTCCGCCCGATGAGTTGATGGAACTGATTGCTCAAGGGCGTGGGAGACACCTGACACGGTGGAGCCAGTCCCTAGAAAGCCTAACAAATATATTACTACCCCCCAAGATAAGGCTTATCTGACAAAGGGAGTGCCAGTGGACGCTATGGTGGTGGCAGCGGCCACGAAAAAGGAGATGTCTGAATCTTCCTCATCTGTCCATCCGCCTAACAGAGATTCTAGGACTATGGACAGGTATGGGAAGCGCATTTTTAGTTCAGCGGCTTTTTCTATGCGATCCCTGAACTATTTGACCCACTTCACACGGCTACAGAGGGATCTAATCAAAGAGTTGGGAGATACCCTCCAGGGTACTACAGATGCTGCTGTCTCAGAGAAGGTTACAGCACATCTCAATACCCTTACATCTATTGTAAACTCGTCCATGAGGCTGATCTCATACGCAGCCGATGGATCGAGAAAGGCAGCGGCTTCAGCGATTGCTCTTCGTAGACAATCCTGGATGCGCTTATGTTCATTTGCGGAAGCCTTCAAGTCTTCCTTTACTAATGCCCCATTTGATGGTGCCACTCTCTTTGGCCCCAAAGTAAAGGAGACCCTTACCCGGTGTGAGCAAGAGGGAAAGACTCTGTCTGCTGTCTGAGTCCGTTTTTCCACCCCATCCAGACCGTACCCCAAAGGGCAACGTGGTGGAAAAATGTGGTTTCGAAAACCCCAAGGTTCTTTCCCAGGCACACAGGGTGATGCCCCCTCTAGAGGCAGAGGAGGGGCAGAGGTGGAAGACGCCGCCCTGGCGGCAGAGGGGTCCGCAAAACCAAGGTGACAGGGATACACTCCCCGGGAAACCTTTCCAGCACTCCTGAGAGGAGGCCCGACTGTCCTGCTCTGGAGGCAGTCGGGGGTCGCTTAGCTTTATACCCTCAGGCCTGGCAAAATCTTACATCAGACAATTGGGTAAAAAGCATTGTTACCAGAGGCTACAGAATTCCCATCCTATTGCCCCCAATTCCACAGAAAAGACTCCCAGATGTGCCCCATCTGAGGCCCTGCAGCTATAGAAATTTCAAAGCTGCTAGAAAAGTCATCCAACCAGTCCCAGCGGACCAAAGAGGGTTCGAACTTACTCAAGGTTCTTTTAGTTCCAAAAAGACAGGGGACTGGAGGCCAATTCTGGACCTAAGCAAACTCAATACCTTCATCAAGAAAGAAAAGTTCCGGATGGTCACGCTTCAATCGATCCTTCCATTTTTACAGAAGGACAACTGGATGTGCTCAATAGATCTAAAGGACGCATACTACCACATCAAAATGGCCAGGGCGTCCAGGGATCACTTGCGCTTCTGGCTGGGAGCCAGTCATTTTCAGTTTCGAGCCCTGCCCTTTGGTCTGACCTCAGCCCCCAGGTTTTCACCAAATGTATGGCAGTGGTAGCGTCTCACTTGAGACGCCTGGGATTCCAGGTGTTTCCGTATCTGGATGACTGGCTCCTTTCTGCCACCACCGAGCGTCGACTGATTCAGGCCAGGGATTACATGCTACAACTTTGTGTTCATCTCGGAATTTTCGTAAATTTCGAAAAATCTTTACTACAGCCATCACAGCATATCTCATTCATAGGAGCAGAATTGGATACACGTTGCTTAATTCTAAGGCTTCCTCCAGAAAGGATAGCCTCCCTACAAAACCATATATCTCTTCTTTTATCATCCAGAAAATCCCCAGCGAAACTGGTTCTGAAGGTTTTGGGTCTCGTGGCAGCTTCTCTCATTGCGATACCCTTGGGAAGACTGCACATGAGAGTTCTTCCATGGCTACTGTTTGCACAATGGTCGTTCCAAAAGTTACCCCTGACACACGAAATTCACATCACAAACATATGCAAATCACACCTGGCTTGGTGGCTCCGGACTTGCAATCTTTCCAGCGGAAGACCATTTGTGCTGCCCATGCCGACAGCAACGGTGACCACGGACGCTTCCCTGATAGGGTGTGAGGGGGCATCTTTCAGGGACAGACAGTCCAAGGCGAATGGACCAATTTGGAATACAATCTGCACATCAATGTTCTAGAGTTGAGGGCAGTGTTTCTAGCATTGCAACACTTTGCTCCCCTTCTTCCTCTAGGGACAATTGCAGTTCAGACGGACAACATGTCTGTAGTCTGGTACATAAACAAGCAAGGGGGAACCAAGTCTTATCAACTATGCAGAGAGGCCATGAGAATCTGGCAATGGGCGGAGTCCACAGGTCGCTTTCTGATAGCAACGCACATCCCGGGGTTATCCAACGTCATAGCGGACAGGTTGAGCAGAGCCATCCTGTTACCTCACGAGTGGTCCCTCAAACAGTCAGTTGCGAAGGAAATATTTCGCAAGTGGGGCCAGCCTTCCTGCGATCTGTTTGCGTCTCCAATGAACGCCAAATGCAGAAGCTATTTTGCCCTATTACCCCTCCAGGGAAGTCCCCAGGGGCGCTCTGGTTCACGATTGGCCCCGGGTCTCCTGTGCGCTTTTCCTCCTGTTCCCCTGATTTCAAAATTTCTACAGAAAGCCAGCAACCTGCAAAGGACAATTATCCTCATTGCCCCATTCTGGCCTCGTCAAATCTGGGTTTCCCTTTCTTCTGGCACACCAAATGCGGGAACCCTGGATCCTGGACCCAGAGCCGGATCTACTGACCCACTCGTCAGGGCTCTCCACCCGTCGCTTCTCTCCCTCAGACTAGCAGCTTGGCTGCTCCGCTTCCCTTCTTAGCCAGGTCTGATCTTCTATCCCCTAAAGTTCAAAATATCCTGGTGGCTTCTCATAAAGCTTCCACTACAAAGATTTACACTAGTAAATGGAAGTGTTTTGTGCACTGGGCAACTACACAACAATTGGATCCCGTAATAGCTCCTCTGAATAAGGTCTTGGAGTTTTTAACTGAACTGTTCCACCAAGGGGCTTCTCCTGCCACTTTGAGAGTGCAATTAGCTGCCATATCAAATTTTCATGTGGGAGAAAGTGGGGCTCCTATTATGGCTCACAGACTTTGTAAGGCCTTTCTAAAAGGATCTTTCCATATTAGACCACCAGTTAGAAATCCTACTTCACCTTGGAACTTGAACCTTCTTTTGTCACAGCTGATGCTACCACCTTTTGAACCAGCCTCTTCCTGTCCTTTGAAGTTTTTGTCATGGAAGACCCTTTTTCTGGTGGCTATCACATCGGCCAGGCGGGTATCGAAGCTTGAAGCTCTTTCAGTTAAACATCCTTATTTGATTTTTCACCCTGATAGAGTATCTCTTCGCACTAATCCATCCTTTCTTCCCAAAGTTTGCTCCGCTAATAATATTAATCAGTCCATTGAACTCCCCACCTTTTTCAAAAACCACTCCAATAAGTTGGAATATATGTTACACAAGTTAGATGTTCATAGACAACTCAGATTTTACTTGGACAGAACAAAGGATCACAGAAAAACAGACCAGCTCTTTGTAGCCTTCTCAGACAGCAAGAAGGGTATGGCAGTTACAAAATGAACCCTGTCCAAATGGCTTTCTGATTGTATTATTTTTGTTTATACTGCCTCTGAACAAACTTTACTGTCAAGCCCAAAGGGCACTCTACAAGATCAGTATCTACATCCCTGGCTCATGCAGCCCGCCTGCCGTTAGACACTATTTGTGCGGCTGCCACTTGGTCTAAACCACATACATTCATGTCTCATTACAAAGTAGACAGGATTTCTAGGGACAGGGCAACCTTTGGTTCCACTGTGCTCAGGAACGTTCTCCCCTGAGTTCCTCAGGAACATGGAGCTAGGGACGCTACCCAGGTGTAAGAACAAACGGCGAGATTGAACACTCTCACATATAGAAGTTTTGTCTTTACCATAACGTTCCATGTGGAGTGTTCATCTCGCCTTTGTTCTTACATTCCCACCCTCCCACCCTCAGGAAGAACGTCCAGTTTAGGTGTCTGGTTTGTTTCTCCTGCTTCTGCCTTGAGCAGTTGTTGTGGCTATGTATTTTTAGCTATGTTTATTCTTGTTTGGCATGAATGTGTTATGCTCTCTTCTGTTGACTGCTGGTTTGCTTGCAAACTAGATCTGAGGTAAAGGCAGAGGGGGATTGTGGGAGTTAGGTTGGTCTCGAGCTTCTTCTTGATGCAGAGCTTTGCCAAGCGGCCGACACGGAGCCGAGGATCGGCTCCGAACCCAGGTGTAAGAACAAAGTCGAGATGAACACTCCACATGGAACGTTATGGTAAGGACATAACTTCTATTTCTGGAAATAATACACAAAAATACACACAGGTAGTGAAGTACAGAGTGATTAAAAAACATAAGAAAAATGGCATTTTTCAGCTAATGAAAATCCAAGCAAAAGCAGCATACCATGTTGGTTCATACAAAAATCAGTGTAAGTTAATAAGTCAAACAGTGTTGTCAGTACAGTAACAGTCTGTTAACAGTCTTAGGAAAGTAATAATATGTTTACATTTTTCTTTCTATAATAGCGATCTATAGACAGTACAAGGCAATCTTAAAAAAAAAAAAAAAAAGGTAAATACAAAAGGAAATGCAAATAAAAAAAAAAGCAGTTGCAAAGAAAAAAATGGGGAGAGAGACTCAGATATATATCATGAAAACAGGGTCATCATAACTGAATGATTTCAATACATTTTTGGCCATGCAAAATTTGTTTGCAAAAGCACATAAGTCAAATTGTTGGGTTTGTAGCCACATTCCTTACAGGGGGAAATGCCATTACATGCAGTCCCTGTAGAGGTTACAGATACAGGCTTTGTTTTACAATCGGCCATGAAAGAACATTTACAGTTGATGGAAATAGAAAAGAAAGGAACAGTTAGGGTTGCTACTTTATACCAACTCTCGTCATGTGAAAAGCTTGAGTATAAAGTAACAGTATGGGAGTTAACACGTAACACTTCTTCTACAGAAGGGACGAAAGAGGAGAAATTCTGTTACATAGAGTATGCAGTTCCAATAATGAGAATTACTCGCACATTACCAGAGGATATGGTAAAAAAATCACCGGAAAAAGAGGGAGGTTCATGATAGTTTTCCAAAATAGGGAAATATTTAAAACAGCTGGATGTAGGAAATGGTGTTATTTCAGGAGATGAAATATTTCACTGGTATGGTGCCACTAAGGCAATATGGAAAGCTACAAAGCTGATGAAAGTTTAGCAAATGCAACTTATGGAGCTATCTCAGATATAACAGAGGAGATGTGCTAAACTTTGTGTTAATAAAACTGTGAAACAAGCAACTGTTAATGAAGAAAGGCTGTTCAGTGCAGAGGATCACATTTTCCTTTAGATTGCATTTTTTCTTTAATTAAAAAGGGGGAATTGATAGATATTATAAATATTATTTCCCCAAAGCAATAATGAAATTAAATGTATGCTTCAATGCAAAGGATGTATGTTTCTTATTAATACAAGGTTTTGACTGGTAAAGTAAGGGTTAACTTGAAATAAAAGCTTCTTTGTAGTAGCAGAAACTGCAAGGATGAACCACAGAAGACAACTTGCTTAAGCAAGCATGAAAGCAGTTAAGAATAGATAAGTAATAATGGCTATGTCTGACACCTATGAAAATAAAATATATTTAGTTTCACTGTAAATATATTTGTCCAGTTAGCTTGCTTTTGTGGGCTAGACATAGCATTCTGTTATAATAATGTTTGGAACATACAAAGAAGGAAGTTCAGCAACAGGGACTTTTTGTAAAGTCTTCAGATACAGCAAGGAAGTAAATAACCAATGAAGGACATAGAACAGAAATCAATCATGCAAACCGCAAGGACATTGAAAGACATCTGTTGCTTTGAAAAGAATATATAAACTGGCGTTTCTCTTCTTCAAAGATGTCTTAATCCAAGGTGCATGGATTTTGAGAGACTGTATTCTAGCTATGTTATAACAGAATTGAAATGTTCTCAGACAGTGTAACTGTTTGAACAGACTAAACTATAACAGAAACAGCAGTACGGTGCGAGTCTGGTGATTCTGACATTTTCACAGCAATTTAACAATATTTTAAACCACAAAGGATTTAGGCAGTATATTTAGGATAATACCAGGAAAAAGTGGATCTTGGCTGTATTATTGGGCAAATCGCAGGGCATGTTGAATAGTGGTGGTAAGGGCACCTGTAAAATGGCTATGCCACACTGTGGTCCACTTTTTAGGTAAGGGTAGTGAGTAAGATTGTATACCAAAACTCATGAATGGGATTATAGAAAAATGGCCTGCAAACAGTTTAGGTAATTGAGGAAGGAAATGTATATTGGAAAGTGACCAGGACTGTGACTGAACTAATGAATGTTGGGCAGAAATTAGAAATTAAATTTGGACAGTAGTGCAGAAGGAAGTCAGGAATAGAAGTAAAGCTAAAAAAAGTACATCAAGTAATGAAAAGAATCTGTCAGAGGTGTAGTGGTAGTAAAATGTGCAATCACAGAAGTACTGTTCCTTACCTGAAGACCCAAAATAAACAGTCATTCTAAAGTGTTAAGTGGTTTGCAGTATCCTACTTGTACATATTCCGTCTGAGGTCACTCAATCTCATTGAAAGAGCAAGTTTCAAGAGACTACAGTCTTAGCTGTTAATATACTGTGCACACGGCTAGCAAAGTAGAGATCGTAGTTCGGGAAGTGGGAAAAGGACAGCAAGGGAAGTGAAAAAGGTAAATGAGGGCAGATGTAGTTGTGGGGATTATGAAGAGTGACATGTTCTTGGATAGGAATAGGCAGGAAGAAAATACTGATGGAACTTGCAAGGTTAATAACTGAAGATGAGCAAATAGAGGCCCTCTATCTATTTATTGATTGAATTTCCTTTGCCAAGGTAAGGGAACGTATAAAAACTGGCCTGGCCTCCCAGCAGGAGGAAGAGGAATGATGTGCAGATGTCCGCATTGAGGCTTGAAGAGTTGAATGGGAGTCAACCATGCTGAGGGACAAAAAAGAAACGGCGCTTGGATGGGTTGCATCTTGGGAATACTAAACACAGTCTAACCTGCATAATAAATGATCCTTTGAAGGAGATATTCATCATATCTCTGGCTGTGGTAAAAATCTCAAATCACTGGTGCTGATTCACAGAGGACATGTTCACATTAGTCTAGGACCTACAGAGACCAGTCAGCCTGACTTTAGTGGTATGGAAAAAAAGTAAATAAAGATATGTTCACTGTAAAGTCACTGTTGTCACATTCATAACAAGAGGATCACCTGCAGGTTGATGCCATCCTGACTCCCACAGCTTTGTGTATGTCAGGGAAGAGGCTAACATTCCCAAAATACAGAGATAAAATACGCAGAGTTTCCATTTTCATCTCTCATTTTTGATGCAGGCATGCGCACATCTTTAAGTGCAAGTTCATGATTGCTTATTCAGGCCTAGGTCCTGCTAAGAATGTTCTAATAAGTTCTAATTTGGGGACAAAATTTTGTGGTTTCTATTAACTGTGGTTTTCAAATTGTTTTGTATGTTTGCCAGTAAAACTTGAGAAGCCATAGGAGTTTCCTGCCTTGTGCATAAAAGCCATTGCACATAATGGGCATCAAATTCTATATAAAGAGTTTCATTCTACATTAGTTGCCTGAGAGACCCACTATTCAGTTGATAAACATATCAGTGCAGAGATTGCAAGGAAAATTCCTAGAGGTATGGAAGCCACACTGTGTGCATGGTTGTTGCCGGAGAAATTAAATGCAATGTTGCAGACATCTTATCATTCGTCTCCCTCATCATATAAAGACCTTCCCTCCAAAGAAAACCTTACAAAAAAACACTTTTTTAAGGAGGTTAAGGGAGAGAGGACCATCAGGAAAGATGCTAGGGAGAAAAGGATTACTCTTATTGCAAACTAAGACCCAAGGATGCCTCAACCAATGACTTGGTCTTCTAATCTGTGGTTGAGGCTTCTGACTTGTCTACCGGCCACTGTTAGACTACTTTGGAGGAGGCTGTGCAGGCTGTTGCTAACATGTCCTCGCAGGCTGAGCAGCAGGAAGATAGTGAGCTATATTCAACTTTTCTTAAAACAATGGAGCTCCGACACAGGCTGCAGAATTTTCTTAACTAGAAGAACTTGTCCTTCCATCTGTAATGCCCAGACAACATGACTGAGATACACGGGATAAGCACAGGATGTTGCATTGTACAGTTTTAAAAAGCATTTCTTGACACTAGAAAGAAATCACTGCCCTGAGCAATGTGGGATTTCTGTGCCCCCCTGCAGCAGGAAACAGGTCTCCACTCTGCAGTAATTTCATGATTTAAAATGTTTAATCAAGGAACTTTCCCAGCAGTGGCAGGTGGCAAAGAGTAAAAGTCTGATGTCCTTCAAGGATGCATCTGCAGTCCTAACATATGGGTTGTCCTGCCTCAGGCAGCCCTTCGGTCGGCCGGATTCCAAAGTCTGGGTCTGGCCTCGGCTGATGTCGCACTTCACCCGACGTCATAGCTGCTGTTTATTGGGTATAAAGGCATCAGCCGACACCATTTTCCTCAGTCTTTCTTGCCGCGTGGTGCCCGAAGCAGAAGCTGTTCGCAAGTGCCGGTCTGTCAGATCCAGAGATTTCTACTACCGAAGACTTCTAAAAAGCTAAGTACCCCATTGGGGACTCTTTCTTGCCTCAGCCGATGTCAGAAAAAGTAAATAATTGTTTAACTTGTGGGAAACAAATACCTCATAAGGATTTCCACTCTTACTGCCTTCCTTGCTTAGGCCCAGACCACGACGTATCAGCTTGTCTAGCCTGTGCTTCCTTCAACTGACGGACACTTAGACGTCGGTCAGAGTTTGCAGAGGAGTTTTTTGGTCCCGCATTTTGCTTACAAAATGCCGTCGGAGACTCCGATTTCACAAATAGCTAAGAAGCGCAAGGAAAAGGACTGACACTCGCGGTCCGCGGTTTCGGCTGAAACCGCGGTTAGGCCAACCGTGAGTGTCTCTGTTTCGGCTGAAACGAATCCCCGGTTCTTCCTTCGGCCGAAAGCATGCCTCCTACAGCCGAGGCCTCAGAGTATGGTCGAATCTGCTACTGATATTACTGCTACAGAAGCAGGCACCCAGGATTTGTCGGATACTATTCCTTTAGACATAACTACCCCTGCACGTGGGGCTGCTAGACCCCCTGCTTCTATGTCCATCAAGGCTTTTGCCAGGGCTAAAGCAGCTAAATCTTCTAAGGCCTTACCTGCTAAAACTTCCCCACATAGGCCTACCTCTAGTTCACAAATACTCAGCCTGGCTGAGGATCTCATTTCTTTGATCAGGGGATCCCAACCTCACCCAGACAGGGCCTCTCAGCCCCCTTCAGATAAGAGGCCTAGGACTGAACCCCCCGAACCTGTCTCTACAGACTATTCCTCGGAGGACTCTGATATTACAGACCCTCAGGAAGGCCCATATTCTCCTTATGAGGATTCTGATGCAGAAGATTCCATTCCTTCTGCTTCTCCTCCTGAGGAATTTTCTTTTGGAGAAACCTTACATGCTATGAGGGAGCATTTTCCAATGGCAGGGCCAGGATTTTTCAGATTCAAGGAAAAGGCTAAGGACGTTTTTACACTTACCACAGCATAGGCCTTTAGCCATTCCTCCAGTACTAACAGTAGTTGATGATGCATTTAATGATGCCTGTACTGCTCCTGATTCTCTTCCTCCGGCCCCTGCCAAGCCTGACAGATATTACAGGGTCCCGGACACACACTACCATTTGTATAAGGCTCCTGTTGCAGACCCCGAAACCATTTCACAGGGCCCGAAAGGTGTGGCAGCTGCTTCTGCCAAAAACCCTCTTCCCTCTGATAGAGAATCTAGAGCATTAGAGAGATGGGGTAAAAAGGTTTATACTTCTGCTGCTCTTTCGGCTAGGGCCTTAAACTGTCAATTTCACATGATTCAGTATCAGGAATTTTTGTTAGACCAGCTAAATAAAAAACTGTCCTCTCCTGAACCTTTAGACCGCACGTCTCTTCAGGATTTGGTACATAACTCTCAGCAGGTCAGTAACCATTTCTTAAAATGTGGCTATGATGCACTGGAGGCTTCCTTTAGATCAGCTATGACTGGAACAGTAATTTGAAGACATGCATGGTTAAAAGAACAATCTTTACCAGACCATGTTAAACCAAAACTCCTAGATGCTCCCATGGAGAAACAAAGTTTGTTTGGCTCCCCTGCACAGGAGGTTCTAAAGAAGGTGGAAGAAAAAGCAAAATCTGTCCAAACAGTCAAGGATTTCTTACAGGTCCAACCTCCGAGGTTTAGCAGAAATTGGCCTTCGAAGAATTGGTCCTTTCCAGACAGCTCCAGAGCACAGAGAGGCAGAAATAGATGCCCAAGAGGCAGAAATCAGTCTAGGGGTGCCTACAGAGGACGTCAGTGGCAACCTACCAATCCGAGAAGTACTGCCACAGATTCAACTACAACCACTTCCACAGGACAGACACAATGACTTAGCTCTGATACCGCCTACCAGGGAACAACTGGAAGCTCCCTTGGGCGGAAAGCTAGCCTTATTTTCAGACAACTGGCATTACATTACAGGAGACAAATGGACTTTACAAACAATAGACAAAGGCTACAGGTTTCACTTCCACACTCTACCAAAAAAGAGGGGAATGCCAAACCTACCACCAAGCCAAAAAACAGACGCTCTAAGACAGATCAACAACTTACTAAGGATGAGAGCTATAGAAAAGGTGCCACCTATGGAACAAGGCCAAGGTTTTTACTCCAGGCTTTTCCTGGTACCAAGAAAAGAAAATCAATGGAGACCTATTCTCGACTTGTCCGCACTGAACAAATACCTCATTGTTCCAAAATTCAAAATGCTGATCCTGCAGCAGCTTCTTCCCATGCTGGGCAAGGAGTCTTGGCTGGTGACTCTAGATCTCAAGGAGGCATACCTGCACGTCCCTATACGACCAGATTGCAGAAGATACCTCAGATTTCTTGCAGGATCAGAGCATTATCAATTCTCAGCATTGCCCTTTGGCTTATCTACTGCGCCCAGAGTATTCACGAAATGCCTGGCATCAGTAATTGCTCATTGCAGGCTTCAGGGAATTCAGATTTACCCATACCTGGACGACTGCCTAATGCAAGCGGACAACAAGGCAAAATTAACAAAAGATTTGGAAAATGTCATACAACTGTTGCAAGCCTTGGGATACACAGTCAACATACACAAGTCAAGACTAGTACCATCCCAAAGGATAACATTCTTGGGGGCAGAACTGGACACATCAACTCAGATGGCCTTTCTCACAGAAGAAAAACAAAAGCAACTACCAGGCTATTTCATGTCATTAACAAAACAAACTCAGCTTACTGCAAGGAAAGTCCTGAAAGCCCTGGGTTACATGGCATCCTGCATAATATTGATTCCGCATGCCAGGCTACATATGAGAAAGTTGTAATGGTACCTAAGGAATGTATGGTCTCAACACCAGCACAGTCTAGAAGACCAGATTCCAATAATTCCATGCCTGAAGCAAGAATTCCTGTGGTGGGCTCAGGCCTGTCAGTTGAACAGAGGCTTGCCTTTCCACAAACCACAGCCAAGCCAAACCATCACCACGGACGCCTCAGACCTAGGATGGGGGGCTCACATGGTGGACAAGTGTATACAAGGCCTATGGACCCAAGACCAGCTGAATCTACACATAAATCTAAAGGAGATGCTGGCAGTGAAATATGCGATCCAGGCATTCAGACCACTCCTTCAACAGGGTCATCTGCTAATAAACACGGACAACACCACAGTCATGTGGTACATCAACAAACAGGGAGGTACACATTCATATCCTCTATGCCGGATGGCAATGGACCTGTGGAATGTGGCCCTGAACCTCAACATTCAACTTCAGGCCAGATTTGTACCAGGAAAAGAAAATTCTCTAGCAGACACCTTAAGCAGAACTACCACAAATGCTCACGAATGGATGCTGCATCCAGATATTTTCAAAGCCATAACAAAGAAATGGGGACTACCACAGATAGACCTATTTGCCTACCCACACAATCACCAATTGAAGAAATTCTGCACAAGAACATACCACCCACTTGCTTGGAGGGTGGACTCACTTTCCTTCAGCTGGAAAAACCTGACAACATATGCATTTCCACCACTTCCCTTGATGTACAAAGGTCTACTGAAGATCAAAGAGGAGCAACCAAGGGTAATTCTGATAGCTCCAGACTGGCCGAGACAACATTGGTACCCGCTACTGAGAAGCATGTCTCGGACACACGCATGGCATCTACCTGTATGTCCCTTACTACTAACACAGGACAACTACAAGATCCTACATCCAAACTTGAAACGCTGCAGCTAGCTGCTTGGAATATTGCATAAAACAAAATACCCCAGATTTATCTCAGAGGGTTAAGGACATTATCCTGGAGGCACGCAGACCCTCCACAAGGAAGACTTATTCAGCCAAATGGAAAATATACCTCATTTGGAGTTTAGCAAAGGGAGAAAATGTCTCTTTGGCAAACATAGCACACATCCTGGAATATTTAGCAGAGCTGTTCCATAATGGCCTGTCTTACTCTTCCATTAAGATTCATGCATCAGCAATTTCAGCAGAATACAACTTGGATCCTCCTGTCTTCTCTCATCCTCTACTCAGGCAGTTCTTGAGAGGAATCAAAAATGTAAAGCCTCCAAGGAAACCACCTTTACCTACATGGGACCTCAACTTTGTGCTGGAAAAGTTAACTCTTCCCCCTTTTGAACCAGCAGCAACAACAGAATTACAATTCCTGTCTTGGAAAACTGCTTTCCTACTAGCAATCACTTCAGCAAGAAGGGTTTCTGAGCTACAGGCATTAATGGCAGTACAACCCTTCCTTATCTTCCATCAGGACAGAGTCTCTCTGAGAACCAACCCTACCTTTCTGCCAAAAGTGGTCTCCAGAGTATCATTGAACCAAGCGACTCATTTACCTACATTCTTCCCCAACCCACAGAACAGGGGGGAAAGACTGCTACATACCTTGGATGTGCACAGACAATTACGCTACTATCTGGACAGAACTAAGACCAGCAGAAAAACTGACCAGCTTTTGGTAGCATATGCAACAGGGATGCAAGGAAAAGCAATTTCAAAACAGACAATCTCGAAATGGATAGGAAATTGCATTCGATTTTGTTACTCTTTTCATGGAAAGACAACTCCTGATAATATCAGACCTCATTCCACAAGGGCTACAGCCACCACTACAGCTTTCCTACGAGGAGTGGCTACCAAAGACATTTTAGAAGCTGCTACCTGGAGCTCCGTGCATACATTTGCCAAGCATTACAATCTTCCTTTATACTCTAGATCCTGAGCAGGTTTTGCAACTGCTGTTTTGCAAGGGATCTTAACTACACCATCTTTATCTTAGTGCCTCCTCTCCCAGTTTGGCTATGGTATTCTACCCATATGTTAGGACTGCAGATGCATCCTTGAAGGACATAGTACAGTTTTGTACCTACCATAAATGTAGATGTCCGATAGGTATGCATCTGCAGTCAGGATTACCCACCCTCCTTCCCCTCTGTGGTACTCCTAGGGTATTTACCCATCTTTTAGCTAGCTGGGGGAATCTGTTATGGTGTATTTGTTTGTATATATGTATATATTTATATATATATTCTTTTATATGGTTTGCTCTCTACTGTTTGGAATTATTTGCATTTATCCAAATTTAGCCTTACTAGAGGGCACCTGGCATCTGGGGCAAGAAACACTGAGGAAAATGGCTTCGGCTGATGCCTTTATACCCAATAAACAGCAGCTATGACATCGGGTGAAGTGCGACATCAGCCGAGGCCAGACCCAGACTTTGGAATCCGGCCGACCGAAGGGCTGCCTGAGGCAGGACAACCCATATGTTAGGACTGCAGATGCATACCTATCGGACATCTACATTTATGGTAGGTACAAAACTGTACTTTACCCTTCCTGTCAGAGTTTAAAAGGAAGAGGGACATCTCACAGATTCCTATTTTGTCTTGATGAAATTATGATTTATTCTGTACATCCTGAATAGCCTTTTCCCTGGTATATGACTCACATGATTGGTGTTGCATAATTTCTTGTCTCCTGATAGATGACATACCCTTTGGGTGACCTTTTAAATGGCAAACAAAGGAGATGCCCCAATAGCAAAAAGAGTTCCTTTGATCTCGAACATAGAATAGCCTAAGGCCATGGCAGCTCCTCCAATATACAAGGTGTTTGAAAGTACTTTCTTAATGGCCTTACTGCAACCAGACCTCCAGCTCCCCATGTACAAGAGAATGGATATTTTCTGTAGAGTGCAGCAAAGTCAACAATAGCTGTATAAAAATCTAGTAGCAGAGGTCGAAGTTATTTCTTTGGTTGCACACAAGGGGCAGTAAGCTAGTTCCTTGGCCCAAATAAATTGAGAATTAATTGATGTCTTCTATAGATTTAGAAAACATGTTTACAATCTGGCTTGTCTAGCACTTGTATTGCTGGATGCATACCGAGTACCAGTCTGGAGTCCTGTCTCAGGTTTATTTGGCTTTGTTTACTATGAGTGTCTGACTGGAAAAACAAATGAAAAATAAAACTTTCCAGCCAAGACCCAGGACGAAAAGCTGCATCAAACTGACAAGAAAAGAAAAGGTGAAAAGATACTGTATTCCTATCCATGGAAATTCAAAATTAATCACTAAAACTGAATCCTAATTGAAGTCAGGCTGAATGTCAGTTTGTCTGTGGCAGTAGTCCTAAGACGTTTTAACTACTACAGCAGTAGGCATATTCAAACATCTCCAGTTGTTATATATTCTTAACACAGCTGTACTTTTGTAGCTTTTGCACATGGGCAGGAGGAAAAAAATTAGTTGGATGCTGTCCTAGTGGTTAGCAAATTGTGTTTTCCTCTGCTCTGAAAAAGATGGTCTCTGCAGCAAGCAGTGAGTATATATTCAACCAGGACTGCATTTTTACGCAGGTTTTGATCCATGCCATCTCAGGTAGACTGCCATGTTTCTAATGGTGCTATCAAACTCTTGTAAGTAAAACGTGCTACCCATGACTTTGCTTGCTGTTAATACTGCAGTACTGTTGCGTTTGGTATATTTGATAGGTACCTAATAAGAAACTAAATTAATTCTGTGATCATTTTATAAAAATACAATAGTTTTGTGAGCAGAATATTTATAGTCATACAGTGTTTAACCTTTTGTAGCAGGACTTCGGTGCTGTTCAGGAGTAATGTAGTCAAGACATGTTTATTCTGTGATATAAAACTTTTATTTGAATGCAGATACGTATGTATTGGTTTATTTAGGCTTTTATATTTGAAAGTAAGCAGTATTTTTAACATTTTAAGTAGACATTTGTCATTAGCAGTATTAAAGTGGTATCTATGCATTTGCATGCTGAGTTTGGGAGCATATTACCTTGCCATTTAAACATTGGGCGTGCTTGTTTCCCATATAGAACATAATGACTTCTGGAGCAAGGGCTGTAAATCACAGAAAGGTACTGCCACTGCACAGGGTGATATTAATAATTTCTTGAACACTGTGTTGAATCAAAATTGTTGCTCTATTGTAATTAGTCACTATTATAATCTGTTTCTCAGGTATGGAGTAGAACCTCCTGCTCTAGTAAAACTAGAGAAGGAAATTGAATTGGAAGAGACGCTTTTGACCACCACAGAACCTTTAGTGCCAGCTAGCTCTCTGAAAGTATGTTGCCAGTCTGGAGCATTACATGAAGCTGTAAGTGCAGTTTAAATGGAGTTATTCTTTATGAAGTATCATTTGTAGCTATATTCATTTATCGTATCACTCCACTTTTCTTACTGTTTCTTTGGTTCTAACTTGTCAGTGTTAATCATCTATTCTAGGATTATTGTATCTGAAACATTTTCTGAAAGTTGCACTTAACGTCAGAATGCTCCAAGTATGATTGCAGGAAGTATGTTGCAGTTTGTTTTTTCTACAGCTCAGTGTATCTTTGCACTGAGTTGTGATATCAACAAATGTTCATCTTACACTGATTTTTCAACCACATGAATAAGAAATAGAGGCAGAGACTTTCATGGAACATTCTGCTTTCTCTAAAGCCATAAGTTACTGAAGATAACCAGCTATGATCTGAAGCACCCCAGTCTTCATATGTAAATTCCCAAGTAGCAGTATATGCAAGAAAAACAGTCACTATAAGAATGAGTACAAAATTTTCATGTAGACCAATTACAAAGGAACATAAAAAAATGAAACCCACATCAGTTTAACTTTGTCTCAGAAAGGGTTGTTGGGATGATGTACAGAAAAAGATACTGGCATGTATTCTCCTTCACGATTTTATTACAAAGTGGTAGGTGTCTAAAGAGTGATTTTCCAAGTTGTTTAAAAACAAAAAAGCGAGAAAGAGACTGAGCAATCTAAATAAAAACTGACTGTTTAATAAGCGCTTTTGGAGCGGACAATACCTCTCCTTCTTCAGACAAAGCGCAAACCAATTAAGCAGCATTTTATATAAGAAATGTAAAAAATGCAATTATTCAATTAAAACCATAACAACATAAGTATTCTTAAAGAAAAACAGGGACGCATAATACCAAGTGTATGGAAAGGCACATTACAAGACAGCAGCTTTTTTAAAAGCATCTCTAAACTCCAGAATCTGAAAAACCTTACCTAATATAATGCAGTGCAAATGAGCCTAATGTATAAGAAACATTCATTTAGATGTATAATAAGCTAATATTAACCTTGCAACACTCAGGGTGAGAAACCAAATATATCAGTAAAAATAATAACGACAATAAACATAACCTAGTTAAATATTCCAAAACTATGTAGTTAGAAAACTTACAAGAAACTATGACTTCTAACAGTCATTTATCAAAAAATGACTGACTACTATTTACCTGAAATACTGTATTAATGTAAATAAGATGGTATACTAAGGATATATAAAACACATTGTATATGTTATCCTAAAGAGATAAAAAAACAGTAGTTTAATAAAATGCAGTAGGTTAGTGCTTTCAGGTTTAAAAAAACCCTTCTTCAGACAACATGCAAAAGTTATGAACACCTTTTAAAATACATAACAACCAATCAAAGACTCAGTAAAAAGCCCTCCTCCTTTTTAAAAAAGGCTTGATAGGAATGACACCATTCAGACCAGGTGCTCTATCAGCACCCAGGTTGATTATCCATCTAGTTTCACTACATTCTGTTATATTTCTCAAATCCCCCCCCCCCTCCTGGTTGGATGAATAACCTGGAAAACCATAAAAGAAAATACGTGCCCAGGGTACTGCTTTATATGCTGGTACAGGGCATTATGTGTATTGGCTGTATGTATAGCTGACATATGTTGTAACACCCTGTCTTTCAATCTACAGTTCGTTTTACCGACATAAAATGAACAGCATTGCGTACAGTCAGACAACTATATAATGCTGGTCAAACAGTCAGCATTTTGTTTCAATGACTAGCTGTTTCCAGACAGTGGATGTATGAATGTGTTGTCTAATATATTGACAGGCTTTGCAATGTCTACAGGGGAATGCCCCTTGTCGCCCATGACAGGTTCCCTAACCCCTTGTTGGTCTGTACAGAACAAATCCTTTAAATTCTTACTACGTTTGAAACAAAATGTGGGTTCCTGAGTAATTAGTGCCTTCACTCAGTTAACAAAATTTTCCAGTTTTGGCGAATGTCACATATGCCCACCACATTGTTACTATAATTCAAAGTAACTTGAAGGGGCTGCCTGCTTATATCTGTCTCCCTGTCATGCACCTGTACATTTGCAGAAAACCAGGGTTTTGCTTTATTCAACCTCTCTTCTTTACTTTTATTAAATGCCCGTTGTATTATATCCTCTTGCTTTTAAGTTCACCATCAGTTCTGCAGACTTCTCTCTATATGTCTCATCATTAGTACATAACCTAGATGTTCGAAAACATTGTCCCTGAGCTTGTGTTCAAAATCTAATATCATCTTCACAGGTTTTTATAAAAGTTTCAACCACTTCACTGACGGGGGGTTAAATGTACTTGGTTGCCTAAGAGTACAGTCCCTTGGAACAGATTCTGCACCATAAATACGTTTCAATTCAACATTTCTGGCAAATATTCTCAAATCTAACACGCAGTCACTAAAACTTGATCCTGTACTTGGAATGAATGCAAGTCCCTTGCTCAAAACATAATTTTCAGCATCCGATAAAATAAAATCAGAAATATTATATACATTACAGTCTCTATTGCCATTGACAATCACATGGATGTTTTTCGCCTCTTTGCATTGCATTTCAACGAACGACCTCTGTTGAAGTGATCTTTCTTCTTCACAGGTACAGGTAAGATGTGAAAAGATCATTCTCTGCTTCATCTGGGCCTCTGTGGCAGCATTGTGTGTGCAGTCATCTGCGAACAGGAAATCGCACACAAAATCCTCTTCAACCTTGGTCTTGGCCTGTAGCCTCCACAGGTTGAAGAGCATGCCATCAGTCCTATATCTGATCTTAATGCTGGTTTCTTCATCATTGCAGAAGCCATCTGACAACATGGCCGAGAACATCATGCTGAACCATATAGGTGCCAATACACAGCCTTGCTTGACTCTGTTGGTGACTAGGAAGGCATTGGAAGAGTCTTCATCATCCAATACTTGAGCTAGCATGCCATCATGGAACTGGCGCACCATACTGATGAATTTGCCTGTGCAGCAACTTCTTCATGATCCGCTATAGCCCCTCACGACTAACTGTGTCAAAGACTTTGGTCAGGTCCACAAACATTGTATAAAGGTCCCTATTTTGTTCCTGGCACTTCTCCTGTAGTTGACGTGCTGCAAATGTCATGTCCAGTGTCCCTTGGACCTCTCTAAAGCTGCACTGACTCTCTGGCAGGTGTCTATCTTCCATGTGTGAAGTAAGGTGGTTGAGGAGGATTCTGGTAAAGATTTTGCCGGCAAGACCAGGGAGAGAGAGAGTCCTCTGTGGCAAATTGTCACAAGACTGCCTGTTTCTCTTTCTCTTGTAGAGATGGATGATGGAGGCATCCTTAATCTCTTGAGGTATAACTTTCTGTTGCCACATGGTCTGGAAGAGCTAGGTGAGCTTCTGTAACAAGACTGGTCCCCCCGTCTTGTAGATTTTGACCAGGATGGAGTCAGAGCCTAGTGCTTTACTATTGGAGAGAAGCGTAATTGTTTCCTTAACCTCTGATTCCTTTGGAGGTTCTGCCAAGAAGGTGTTAATGGCGATTTGTAGCATGCAGTCAATGGCTTCGGCATTGATGGAGGAAGGCCTGTTCAGGACATTGCTAAAGTGCTCACCCCATCTTTCCAGGATGAAGTTCTAGTCCGTGAGCAGGGTGGACCCGTCAGCACTGAGCAGTGGTGCTGTTCCAGAGGACTGTGGCCAGTAGATGGTCTTCAGGGCATTGTAGAAACGCTTGAAGTTGTTGCTGTCAGCGTACTTCTGGATCTCATCTGCCTTTCTGATGAGCCAGGAGTCTTGCATCTCTCTTAGCTTTGCTTGCACCTTGCTTTTGATAGAGTTATAGGCTGCTTTCTTGGAGATGGATGTAGCGTCTTGCTGCAGGTTTCTGAAGGCTTCATGCTTCTTATCCAGCAGCTTCTAAATGTCTTCGTCATGGTCATTGAACGAGTCCTGGTGTTTGCTTGTGTTCAGGTCCAAGTGAGAAAGAACAGTATTGTAGACAACATCCCTAAAAGCTGCCCTGTCCTCTTCTGCACCATTGGTGCAAAGTTGAGTTGGAAAAGATTACTGTCAAGGTCTTCACTGAGATTCTGGTGCACAGAGTGCTGTTCTAACATACTAACATTTAAGCGCCTATTGGTCTTTTTCCCCTGCGGGGGCACCGCCTGGGCTGACTATGCATGTTGAGTTTTAAGAGGATGAGTCTGTGATCTGTCCAGCAGTCTGTGCCACACATGACCTTAGTCACTCTAACATCCTGCCTGTCCCTTCTCCTTACTATGATGTAATCAATGAGATGCCAGTGCTTGCTGCGTGGGTGCAACCAGGACATCTTGTTACAGTTAGGTAGGCGGAAGACTGTTTGTGATCAACAGGTCAAGAGCTGTGCAGGTCTTCAGAAGCAGATGACCATTGCTGCTGCTGCTTTTGACAGCTCTATTCCTCCCAATAACTCCCACCAATGTCTGGTAGTCTGCACCGACTCTGGCATTGATGTCACCTAAAATGGCAAGCTTGTTCGTCTTGGGCACAGATGCTAAGAGGGACTCTTCATAAAACTTGTCTTTGATCTCCTCTGGGTTTGTCATGGTTGGGGCATATGCACTGATGAAGGTGGCGTGGTGCTTTCCATTGAGGGGGAGTCGTAGAGACATGAGTCGGTCATTGAATCCTATTGGGAGGCTGGCTAACTTTCTGATCAAATTAGATCTAATGGCAAAACCCACTCCTGCTTCATGACATTCATTGCTGCTGCGGCCACTCCAGAAAAAAGGTATGACCAGCTTTGACATCTGTCAGCTGGCCTTCGTTTGCGAGCCTAGTCTCGCTGAGGGCTGCTATCTGGATGGTATACCTGCTGAGTTCTCTTGCAACAAGCGCTGTCTGTCTTTCAGGTCTGTCTGTTTTGGAACTATCCATGAGCGTCTGCACATTCCATGTGCCAGTGGTGAGCGAAGTCACTGATATTTTTTCCTTTGTGATTTGACCACATGATTGGACTCCCTGTCTGCCGCAGCAAGCAGGCTAGTGGTAGGGTCAAGCAGGCTATGTTTAGGGCTCCTTTTGTAGCCCCTTCAGGTCATGAAGGTGAGCAGAGCGATCCTAAATAGGGCTGCTCAGACACCCAGGGGGCTGCCGAACTCCACTGCTGCTTCGGTCCAGTAGAGAGCGACCCATTGCCCTGGGCTGTGCCTGTGTGTGGGGTTGTGACTACAGCTTCCAGTTTATCTGCACCTGCTGCTTCGCAATTCACCCATCACCACAGAACTTGACAGGGGGAGTAATGTCTTGACTTGCGCGTGAATTGGATTATAGTAAGAAAGAGTCGCGCAAATAGTCAGTCTCACTCTCTCGTCCCAACCTATCTTGATCCAGTGGCAGGACATAGTCGAGATGACTGGAGCTAGATTGGGATGCAGTGGATGGCCAACAGTGTCCTAATGTGTCTCACTATGCCCTGTTTGCGCTCCACAGTACTTGCTGAGTCCGTCTTCCTGCCCGTTGAATCAATCTGGTGATTTCATCTGCCAGATCCAGTCTTCACATGCATAGGTAGACAGGCCCTGACTCACCGAAGTTTACACAAACCCATTGGCTATCTTCACCTGGTTTTGCTGGCCAGTCAAAGCCGTTGTCTGGGGTGTGGCTGCCGTTGCATGCAAACAGCTACGAGGAGCCACAGGTGAGAGACAATTGTCAGGTGATGACCAAGGTGAACTACTCCAAAGAGCACAATGTATTTGCCCATCAGAGGTACTACCTCTCCCTGGAACCCCATACACCCCAAGAATACTGCAACAGTGATATGGAAGGACATAGTATAGTTGTGTAAAATCTTTCCATAATACTAGATAGATGTCCTTCTCTTCTCTGTTGCAGTATTCGCTCCCTCCTGTTCCCTCTGCTCTTATTCTTCTCTTACCTCCCTGGCTGAGGAGTTGTTCTTCTGGATACGCATGTTTTCCTTATCCCTAGGGAAATTCTTTTACTCCTGGGGCTTGTTTCATTTCTGAGTACGTGTCCATGTCACCTTTATGCCCTATGGCTTGCATGGGGAGCATATATGTGA
This sequence comes from Protopterus annectens, assembly GCF_019279795.1. Lineage (NCBI taxonomy): Eukaryota > Metazoa > Chordata > Ceratodontiformes > Protopteridae > Protopterus > Protopterus annectens. The sequence continues at coordinate 290,845,383 of NC_056745.1, read as the reverse complement.
CGTGCAATGCCTGTAAGTACTAAAGGCTTTAGTATACGGGCCAGATGTGCCAGCCTTGGAAGAAGGTCCCTTGCATAAAGAATCGTTCAACAGTGGATAGAAGGACATGTACTGTTATGATGAAATTTTGTACAACTGTACTTTCTATGCATTACCCTTTGGTCTATCCACCGCTCCAAGGGTATTCACGAAGTATCTGGCTCTTCTATAGCCTAATGCAGGCTGCAAAGTTATTCATATTTTCCCTTTTTTAGACAACGTGCTTATCTTTGCACAGTCTTTCAAAAAGTGACAGTAATCTCTGACTTGGTTGAGGATCTCCTACACAGACTGGGTTTCCAAGACAACATGCAATAATCTTTTTGACTCCTCGCAGGATACTTTTCGTGCAATGTCTCCTAGATGCTTCAGTTCAAAGAGCTTTTCTTCCACAGGAAAAAGTAGATCTGTATACAGATCTATTCCTGAGTTTCTCCACCCAGACTACTGTCTTAGGGAATTTCTCAGAATTCTGGGACTCGTGACTTCTATGATATTCATGATTCCTTTAGCAAGACTATACATGAGAAAAATCTAATGGTACATAGTCTGTATGGTCTCAGTATTGGGGTTTGTGAAAAGGGAGATTTTCTTTTTTTTTTTCTTTTTGTGGCGAGACCAAATGTATTGGAATCCATGTCTCCCATTTTCCCTTCCAGCTCTAGCACAGTCTATAACAACAGACACACTAGACTTTGATTAAGAAGCTGCGTCTGTGGGCATAAAAGTTCAAGGTTTTTGTTGACAGAAAAGACAGACCAAAACGCACAAAAAGGAGATGTTGGCACTTATAAATGCTCTCAACTCTGTCATCTGTGGTCCCCAGGACCAGTACAAGTGTTACAGACAAAACCACAGGGATATGTGGTACATAAACAAGGGGGAACCAGATCTTACCCTCTCTGCAGACTCACCATGGTATCCTGGAATATAGCTTTTCAGCACAGTCTCACTCTACAGACAATTTACACATCATCAGAGCAAACTTGTGTGGCAGACAAACTGTGCAGGGTCAGGACAGACCCTCATGAATAGAAATCAAATCAGGGGATCTTCAGGGAATTGATCCAGCTGTGGTGATCTTTGTCTCCTTTCACAACAATCTGTTGTCAAAATTCTGCTCCAGAATTTTAGACAAGAAGGCCTGGAAGGCAGAGGGTCATTCTAAAGATTCATAAAGATTCCCCAAAGATCACAGTGGTGACTACCTTCTGGCCCAGGCAGTAGTGGTTCTACCTTCTTTTGAAAATGGCAGAGGCAGTTACCACAAGATTCCTTAAAGACTGGACCTACTCGCACAAGATCAGAGGTGTTGATTCATCCCTACACCAAACAACTGCAACTAATTTTCAACATGATGAAATCTTAAAATCTTTTAGGCACTCGATTTTCCTGAGGCCACGCAGCAGGTATCAAAGGAGGCAAGAAAACATGCTACAAGAAAATTGTTTAGTAGTAAATGGAAAACATTTTCTACTTGGTAAAAAGACAGGAACTTGTACTCTTTCATGGCTAGTGTTTCTTTATTCTTATTTGTGTAATTTATTGTTCTCTGACCCGTCTTAGTCCTCCATGAATGGTCATTTTCCAGCCATTTCAGCATGTCTGCTCATAGATTCTTAATCTTTCAATGAAGTCTCTTGCGATAAACGTTTTAAAAAGGGGTGTTGCATTCAAAGCTTCCTAGAGAACAGGTGGTTCCTCCCTGGGATCTTAATTTTCTGTACTAACTCTTGCTCCATGTGAACCAGCTCATCAGACTAACTTGAGGTTCTTAACATGGTAAACAGCGTCACCGATTGTGCTGTCCTCTGCAAGAAGAGCATCCGAGTTGCAAGTTCTTATGGCACGTCAGTCATCTCTTTTTCCACAAAGATAGCGTTTCCTTGAGAAACAAGCCTTCATTTATTCCTAAAGTGGTAACTGAATTTATTTTGAACCTAGCTATCCATCTTACTGTCTTCTTTTCAGAACCTAAAAGTAAGGGAGAAGGCATAATCCATATCCTGAATGACCACAGGCAACTCCGGTACTGTCTTGACAGACCAGAATCTTTTGTGTCACTGAAGTGATCAGATTGTACAATCATCGTACAGAAATAAAGCCGGCACAGCTGATTGAAAATTACCTTATTGAACATTGATTTATTGTTTTCTGTGTGAGATTGCAAACAGTAGGGATTGGGAAGTTTGGCCTTTACCCATTCTAGAGTGATCTCAGAGTTGGAATATATAATTAGTAGGGGATGTGGAGGTTCAAGGGGGGCTAGGACCCCCCCCTTTGAAAAAATCACTATTTTTTTTTGATGATGTAAAGATAGAGGAGCTTTCCCTGAATCTGAAGTTCCAATATTTTACTGTTCAATGTAGTGACATACACTCATTTTCAGAACTCTCATCAGTTGTTCATTTCTTGTGAAGGGAAGAAAAAAGGACAACCTTCTCCCAAAGCAGACTATTTCCAAATTGTTGCTTCATGATCTTTCCTTTTTTCCTACCCACCACAACAGGGCGATTCCAGGCAAAGTCAAGGTTCATTCTCCTAGAGCCTTGACTTCATTTGTGGCTTTTTAGAAAGGGTTGTATTCTAGAAACAGCAACTTGATCATTTGTGCATACTTTTACAAAGTGCTATAAAATAGATTCCTCCTCCTAGTATAGGACAGGCCTTGCTAGGACCATTCTGCAGGGTTTCCTACAACCTCATCCTTCCCTGCAAGTTTAAGTTATGATACTCTACCCAAATAGCTAAGCTATTGATGCAATGAGCATAATAATGAACACAGCACAGCTGTAAGTAAAGTTCCCATAAAATTAGCCATTTGAATGATTGCTGCTACAGTAGCTGCTCCCTCTCACCCTCCTCATTTATTTTGCCAGGGTAAAATTTGCACGCATACATTTTTGTCCCTAGCATTGTCTGTTTATGGCTTTAGTCTCCCTATCTGTGTTGGCATGAAAGTTTTGAATGGCTTGGTTCCAAAACCACCCTCTTTAGTCAGCTCTTAATCTTTGGAAGCTGGCCGACTCTTGTATCCTGTGCGCAATACAACCTGTATAGCCATGGCTACTACATCAAGTGATCATTCAAACATCTACTGTAATGGCAAGAGCTGATGTCAGTGTTCATTCTATCCTCAACTTTTGGGTTCAGATCCAAACCTTGGATCTGACTCGGCTGTTAATAAAACTTGTGGTAACCAAAAAGCTCTCAAGCTTCTCCTTTACCCATAATACACCAACCCCTAACATTCCCCAGATCTCCTTTGCCACTTTTCACGAAAAGACAGTCAGCTGTAGCTGTGAGTTTCAATTGTACTTTAAGCAGATAAGTGATTTTGTTCTGCAAAAAACTTTATTTCTAGTATGTATATTTCTTTTATACTTAGTATTCCTTACCCTTGTATGTTAGTGGACTTTATCACCATCATTGGTAGTTTTTTACTTCTGCTGTTTTTACACACTTCTGTATCTTTAATTACCATTGTTGGCAATACTTTTCTTTTCTGACTTCCTTTTTCATAAAAATTTTTTTTTTATTCTTATATTGTACTTTGTTGTTTACGATAGTATGGCTGAAAACGGTCCTTCCAGCTTTAAAAAATGTTTGAATTGTGGGCACAAGTTCCCTGCCCTCAGATACACATATACTCTGTGCCTATTGTCTAGATTGACAGCACCTGCAGGAGGATTGTTGCTTTTGCCATAATTTTAATCCCAGAGCACTTGTGGACAGAAAGAATAAGTTGATTTTGAAAGGTTTGCTGCTATCATCTTTTGGGGAAGCTATCACTGGGGCTCAATCCCCCGAACTGAAATCTAACGTGTCTCTCAGATTCCTCCACGTCCTCGACTTCATCTTCCAAGAAGACATCTAAATTGGATTTAAGGAAGTCTCAAACCTCTTGCCACTCATCTCGAAGATAAAAAGGTTAGGGGATCCTGTGTCCTCCAGTCCGACTGTTCTAGATCCTATTAATTTGCCAAGGACCTGATAGTCTCCCTATGTTGATCCAGTGCTTTCTTGGGTCCCTTCCCCCTTTATAGAAAGGCACCATTCAAAGTCACCTTACCTGGCCTCATCAAGTTCATCCAGAAGTTTGACTGAGGAAGATGTGGATAGGATGAGGAGGAAGTTTCTCTCAATGCAAATTCAGATGGGTGTGTTACTGTCTCCTAACACTTTGGGTCAGGAGGCCTGTCCTTTGACCACACCACCTCCTCAGACTCCTCTCTTGGTTGCTTCAGAGTCCCTGGATCCAAGTCTTCCGGATCCATCTGACTTTGATATGAAGATAACTCTATCTTCAGATCCGAAGCTAACTTTGAGAGCCCTGGCTCTGACATTTTTGGATCCTGAGTACTCTTAGAGCCGAAGCTTTCTTGTTGGATCTGAGGCACTGGAGTCTATTCCAAAGGTCTCCGAGCCATCTCTGCACCTTGGTGCCTCGGCATTGGACAGCTCAGCTCTGACTTCCTCCTCGGGGAGATTGCTTTTGGCGAGGGAGGAGACAGCAGTCCAGAAGCCTGCCTCCTTGGCGTTGAGGTGTTCTCTTTCTCTAGGGTGGTCTGCCTTTCGAGGTTGTGAAGAGGGTGCTTTTTGCTCCAAACAGGATTGACTGATCCACCCCCCTCGGATTTCAGTCCAGCTCCCAGATGTGTCTGCACTTGGAGCCTCATCATTTGACGCTACAGAGACAGCCAGCTGGATACCTCCAGACTACCCAGCAGGGTTTCATAGTCTCTTCTGACACTTCCCCAGAGCACCCCACCAAGGAAGTCCCTAGGAAGAGAAAGTGCAAAATGAGGCACTTGGACTCTCCACAAGAGTCAGTCACTCAGGATGTAGACTTCAAGGGTGAAGAGTCCCCGCGATCACCTCCAGAAGATGTCTCATTTGGAGACATCCTTGAGATCCTGAATATAGGTGGTTTGACTCCAACAACCCTTCACTGGAGGAGTAAGTATTTCTGGAGGCCTTTGGAGCTTGGCCCATCTACCTCCTGGGTTACTCCGTCTGCTGACGAGCTTATTGATTGTCTTTTAGTAGGCAGAAAAGAACTTGACTCAGTAGAGCCAATACCAAAGAGGCCAGATAGGATTCTGGCTCCACCTGTGGGGAAGGAATTTTGGAGTAAAGGGGAGCCTGTGGATGCCATGGTTGTGGTGGCAGCCACCAAGAAGGATCTTGCTGAACAAAGTTCCTCTCTCTGTCCCCATAACAGGGAGTCTAGGGCGATGGACAGATTTGGGAAGAGTGTCTTTGCTTCAGCAACCTTTGCTCTTGGGTCACTGAACTATCTGAGACATTTTACTAGGTTGCAAAGTGACTTGATCAAAGAACTTTTAAAATCCCTTTCAGGGACCATTTCTGCGAGGCTTAATCGTCTGTAGCCTCTCAGTTGACTACCCTCCAATCTAGTTTTAACTCCTCCATGATGCTTATTTTGCATACAGCCGAAGGATCCTCAAGGGCAACAGGTTCAGGCATATCCATTAGGAGGCATGTCTGGACGCACTTATGTGAATTTTCAGAGCCCTTCAAGTCCTTATTTATCAGTGCTCCCTTTGACAGCAGTTCTTTGTTTGGCTCCAAAGTGAAAGACACATTATCCAGGTGAGAGAAGGATTGAAAGACCCTCTCTGCAGTGGGCGCATGATTTCCGACCCCTCAGAGATCCTTTTCTAGGAATCAACAAGGTGATTGAAAAATGTGGTTCAAGAATGGACAGCGCAGTGGTGCAGCGGTAGTGTTGTCGCCTCACAGCAAGAGGTTCTCTGGTTCGATTCTCAGCTTGGGTGCCTTCTGTGCAGAGTCTGCATGCCCTCCCTGCATTCATGTGGGCTTCTTTGGGTACTCCGGTTTCCTCCCATGTTACAAAGACATGCGCCTGGAGCGTTTCTCCCTGGGCCATCTCTGAAAATTGGGTTTGTTCCAAGTCAGACTTTCCCGGTAAACAAATGTTAAATAAAGAAAATAAAAAAAAAATAAATAAGTCAAAAGGCCTTTCTGGGACACACATGGAGAAAGTTCCTCTAGGAGCAAAGGGGGGGGGGGACTCTAATGGACGATGACATCCCCGCAGCAGAGAAGGCTCACAAAACCAGGGTTCCAAGAGATCCGGCCAGACCAGATAAAATCTGAAACTTAAGATTCTTTTTAGTGCCAAAGAAAATGGGACTGCAGACCAGTTTTGGATCTCAGGAACTTGAACAAGTCAGTTTGACATACAAAGTTTCAAATGCTCATGGTACAGTCCATTCTCCCCATCCTGGACAAGGACGACTGGATGTGCTCAATAGGCCTCAGGATGCGTGCTATCACATAAAGATGAACAAACAGTCCAGAGGGTATTTACACATCCAGCTGGGAGCCAGTCACTACCAGTTCAGAGCACTGCTCTTTGGTCTTACCACAGTTCCCAGGGTGTATATCAAATGCATGGCAGTGGTGTCAGTTCACCTGAGATTGCAGGGATTCCAAGTATTTGCATCTGGGCGACTGTCTCATCACCACCGTGACTAGGTATCTGCAAATAAGAGCAAGGGATCAGGTACTTCAGATTTGTTTTCACCTGGGGATAACCATAAATTACAAGAAGTCTCACTTGCAACAAACTCTCAAATTTTGGAATTCGTAGAAGCAGTTTTCGACATGATATCAGTCACAGCTTCTCTTCCTCTCTGAAGAGCACAGTCCATATTAGAAAAAAGGTAACGGAACCACAAACTGGAACTTTAACAAGACTTTAATAAAACAAAATCAAATAACCACAGGTAAAAAAATAAAGGGCAAGTACAACGAAAAATGCACTTTCACCTTATACCGGCTTCTTCATGCAGTATCTCTTAAAAAAACACATCAAGTTTAAATAAAGGGTAGAAGAACCAACCAATCAGTGTACTTGATTATGTAAATACCTCAAGTGACTTTTAAGGTGACCATATCATTTAAGCCAGGAAATATATGCACTCTGAATCTGTAAATCTATTTCAGTTCTTCATACTCTGTGTTTAATGTTACCTCCTCCTAATGATTCTATTATTTTTAATAGCGCATATTTAAAAACATGTATTTTTTTCATGGTCCCTAATATGTTTAAACAATGCAATTGTTATCTCCCTATTAATACCGGATAAATGTTGACTAATTATTTTAGTCTCCCATTAATCTTGCCTATAATAATAGGCATGACATGCACACCAGGTTGTTATATAAACCAAATTGTGGGTATTAGTTTCCATAACTTTGCAAATAAAATGTTTTGTTTAATACAGGATGAATTATGTATTTGTAAGGATGGAGCTACAAAGAGCACAGCTCTAGTTGTAAAAAAGAATTGACTAGTTGGTTGCTCCCTATAACATAACATTTATTTTATTTTACAGTTTGTTTATAGGGATAGTCCATTGGGCCAAGAAGAGCCCATTTTCAATGGTGTCCTTGGGAGAAAAGCTCCATGAATAACTATAATCTGAAGACAATGCATTTACATTTATATAATATGAAGACAATGCATTTACATTTATGTAATACTATTGAAGAACGATGGTATCACACAACATGACAAAAAACCCACAATTGCAATGAAAATACAGTCAAAAAAGCAAAAGGTAAAATTAGACACGTGCACGCACACACGTCAATTAAATAAGAAAAATCCATTGGTGCATATTCCTATTAGATTTGTTACAATGTGAAATAACATAGGGCTGACATTACAGTTTTACATGAAATCTTAGCAGAGTTAAAGTAGGACAGGGGGATAAGAGGTGTGTGTTAGTTGAATCTAAGAAGGGTGGGACAATAAGAAAAAAACATATTTTTGCGATTAGCCGCTATCTTGTATGCAAATCTGTGTGGCATGCTTAAAATGTTCTTTAACTCAGGGATGTCAGTAAGGATGGGCCAAAATCTTTTAGTAATTTTTATATAAGGTGTATCAGTATTATTTGGAAGTGTATATTTATAAATGTTTTCTTTGTTATATAACTTTTCACTTTTAGGTGCATAAAACAAGGGCTTAGCTTCAATGTCTCTTTTACTAATAACCTCCGTTTTATGTTCTTTTGTCTCCGAGGTCTTATAGCCTCAGTGTTTAAATTCATTCACTGTAACTTGTAATTGAGTAGCCATCTGTATGTCATTGGTATTCAGTTTTGCTGCCATCATTAACCGATTCCTAGTTATATTTTTATATATGTGTGGAGGGTGCATACTTGTTCTGTGCAGGTATGCATTTGTTCTTATAGGTTTCCAATACATTGTGGTGTCCAGTCTACCTGTACCATTTTTGCTAATGGAAATATCTAAAACCTTGATCTGAGAATATGAAATCTCATTTTTAAAGCACAAGAAGTCTGTAGTTCTGATAGCAAATGTTAAAAACTCAATTAAAAATAGATCAGCCACAAGTCTTTCGTACAAACGTATTCTACTAACATATAGATTTGAGGCTTTTAAAATATTGTTCCTTTTCCACTGAAACATAACGATGTTGGCATATGTGCTAGCTACAGGCATGCCCATAGCCAGACCTTTCACCTATTTGTGTAGTTGTCTTTGAAAAATAAACGCATTATTATTCAAAGCTAAATATAACAACTCACAAATAACTTCAGTTTTTGCCCTTGTAAAATCTGAGAATTCATTGAGAAAGCCCTTGACATATTCAATGCCTACACTGTTGGGGATTACTGTAAATAATGAGCCACTTCCATTGTTGCCAAATAATAATCATGTTTGACATTATATTTTGACGAATCTGAAAGTTAGTGGATAAAATCTGAAATGTTCCTAATTATAGTGCTTGCTTTGTTCAAATACTTTCTCAGTTCATGGTCTAAATATTTGGACAATGGCTCTGTGTCTAATCCTCTGCCTGAGACAATTGTTCAAATAGGTGGATGGATCAAGGATTTGTGTAATAAAACGGAGGTTATTAGTAAAAGAGACACTGAAGCTAAACATTTGTTTTATGTGCCGAAACGTGAAAAGTTATATAACTAAGTAAACACTTATAGATATACACTTACAAGATATTACAATACACTTACACTTATAGATATACACTAAAAAGATGTTAGAAATTCTTAATAACGAAGACAGATACAATTTAGCGTCTAAAAATGAAATGAATATGTGTTATAGGAAGATAGATTATATCCTTCAGGACAATTTATTACAAGGTCTAATAGACGTGGATATGTATAATTATTTGAAAGTCCCTAAACCTACAATTCCAGAAATATTTGGAATTCCAAAGATACACAAGCAGGTCGACAACCCTCCCCTGAGACCTATAGTTACATCCCAGGGCTCAAAAACACAACCTTTGGCGATACTGGTAGATACAAAATTAAAACAATTTAGTAAAGACTACCCTCACATTTTAATTGATTCCTGGGATTTTTTAAAGAAATTTAACGATATCCCATACCAAGATAGATATTTGTTCATAACTATTGACGTAAAGGACCTGTTTTCAGTTATACCCCATGAAGTAGGACTTACATGGTTTGAACATATGTTGGTGGATTTTAAGTTTCTTAACAATAATGACTTCAGGCTAATTTTGGAAAGTATGGAGTTAGTGTTAAAAAATAATTTTATTTATTTCCAAGGGGACATATATTATCAAAAGGACGGTGTGGCAATGGGGTCGGCCTGCGCACCAATATATGCCAACATAATAATGTTGTTCTGGGAATTGAACTTTGTGTTGAAATCGAATCACAAAGATTATATTGTGAAATATTTTAGATTCCTGGACGACATTTTTATAATATGGGACGGCACGACCCAACAAGTAAAAGATTTTGTTCAGTATATAAATAGTACCACACCATTCCTCAAGTTCACGTTGGATCTAACATCAGATCAAGTGAACTACTTGGATGTTACCATCAGTAAGAATAAGAATGATAAGAAATATAAATCCAGAATATACAGAAAAACATGTTTTTCCAATTCATATGTTCACTATGAGAGTGATCATCCCCTTTTCATGAAGAAAAATGTGGTAAAGGGGCAAATGATAAGAGCCTCCAGAATGACTAGTGACAGGGATGAGTTTTTGGAAGAAATGGTGATAATTCATAAACTGTTTAAGGAAAGAGGATATCCTGATGGTCTTATAAAAAGAATCAAAAAAGAAGTTATGAAACAAAGAAATAACAGATACTTGCCACTTCTAAGAAATATTCCTATGTTAAATATTTCTATGTCAGACACGATTGGAAACATGAATGGGAATGAGTCCACTATTATGGTTAGTACCAACAATAATGACAAAAATACAGAGATTACCCACATAGAAAATGCACCCAGGTTAACACTAACATATTTTTATGGGTTTGGTTGGTTAAGGAAAGGGATAAATGAGGTTTAGAAAATGTTTTCTAGAATGTCCAACAAACCATCAATATTTCAGGGACCACTAAAAATTTGCTATAGGAAGAACATAAATTTGAAAAAAATGTTCGAATTTAAGAAAGACACATACAGGGAACTAGGAGCAAGTAATAGAGTGGGCACATTCAAATGTGGAAGATGTGCCCAATGTTCTTTCTTGGCAGGAAGTAAAGAATTATGGTTAAAAAATACAGGACACAAGTTTAGAAGTAATAAATATTATAGTTGTTATACGAAAGGGGTGGTATACCTGGCATACTGTGTGGACTGCTGGGCATACTATGTGGGGAAAACTGAAAGACAACTAAGAACGAGAATATACGAACACATGAGAGATATATCAAGGAAAAATGAAAATAATGCACTGTACAGACATGTTAGTACGTGCAAGAAAGAAATATTAAGTTTTGGGTATTGGAGGAAGTAAAGGCTTGTGATAGAGGAGGAGACTGGGAAACATTTCTGGAATTTCGAGAACTTATTTGGCAAATGAGGCTGGATGTATGTTGTTATAAGGGTTTAAACGATCATATATCTATAAAACCAGTTCTCAAAATACTAGCCAATAACCCAAAACAGAATGTATAATGATGTAAAATCACATGTGTAAATATATGTAAATATTTATTGTTAGTGGACCCATTTAATGACAATCGTTAACTGTTTTATCTAATATTTTATGAATTTACTTTTCATTTTTATTTTTTGAGATTTTATGAACGTATATGTATATTTATCATATTATTATATTATATACATACATTTTTATCAAATATATTATATACATTTAATAATTTAATTAAATTTTTATATACAATATATACATATTTATACTTATATATTTATTTATTTACAACTATATTTATGGTTCTATTATACTTAAATGTGCATTCATATTTATATTATGTAACACCATTGTATATATTTTGGAATATTCATGTATTTATTTATATTCATGTATATATATAAAATATACATACATACATAAATGTATATACATTAAATATCAACACATTCTATTTTAAGATTTTATAAAGACTATAGACACACGAATTTAATTCAATAGTACTTATTTATATTAATACGCGTACATACATTTTTTAAAATTGAGGGGTAGGATGACACTATATACGGGTATATGAACATATTAGTAATGGCAATAAGTTTATATAGACATATATTCCAAATGGCTTGTTTATATGGGACAGGTTTATAAAACAACATATACCTTTAAAAATAAAGTGGAATTGTAATTAATTAATGGAATAATTGACACTTACAGAAAAGTATTTAAGAGCTTATTGGAATGGAATATGTAGATTCTGAAGAAGTCCAGTAATCCATGGACGAAAGCGCGCTCAATCTCTGATTTTTTAGTAACATGTAAGACGAGCTGGTGGTGGTGTTTGTTTGCTGGTGTTTGCTGCTATTTTAAACAAAACCAAGAAACCGTCTACCGGTGCTGGTTTATGGTATGGACTGATCCTGTTTATCTGTTTTAACTGCTTGCCACTCAATAAATTCATTTTTGTGCAACTATCGGTGAAGGAAGGTATTTTTTCGTGAATTGGAGGAAAACCCTTTATTGTGCGGGAAAAGCGGACTGTTTCTTCTGTGATTTTTGTGTTTTTGGAGGAGGTTTGTGCTTCAGATGTTGGCATATGTGCTAGCTACAGGCATGCCCATAGCCAGACCTTTCACCTATTTGTATAGTTGTCTTTGAAAAATAAACGCATTATTATTCAAAGCTAAATATAACAACTCACAAATAACTTCAGTTTTTGCCCTTGTAAAATCTGAGAATTCATTGAGAAAGCCCTTGACATATTCAATGCCTACACTGTTGGGGATTACTGTAAATAATGAGCCACTTCCATTGTTGCCAAATAATAATCTTGTTTGACATTATATTTTGACGAATCTGAAAGTTAGTGGATAAAATCTGAAATGTCCCTAATTATAGTGCTTGCTTTGTTCAAATACTTTCTCAGTTCATGGTCTAAATATTTGGACAATGGCTCTGTGGCCAATCCTCTGCCTGAGACAATTGTTCAAATAGGTGGATGGATCAAGGATTTGTGTAATAAAACTGAGGTTATTAGTAAAAGAGACACTGAAGCTAAACATTTGTTTTATGTGCCGAAACGTGAAAAGTTATATAACTAAGTAAACACTTATAGATATACACTTACAAATAACAGTGATATACCTTATATAAAAATAGTATTAAAAGATTGTCTCATCCTTACTGACATCCCCGAGTTAAAGAAAATTTTAAGCATGACACCCAGATTTGCTTACAAGAGAGCAGCTAATCTCAAAAATATGTTATGTTACAGGGAGCAGCCAACTAGTCAATTATTCTTTTACAAGTAAAAAACAAGATACATTTAAATGTAACAGCTGTGCTCATTGTAGCTCTATCCATACAGACAAATACATAATTCATCCTGTATTAAATGAAGCTTTTTATTTGTGAAGTTACGGAAACTGTAATACCCACAATTTGGTTTATATAGCAACCTGGTGTGCATGTCATACATATTATACAGACAAGACTAACAGGAAGCTTAAAGAAAGAATTAGTCAACATCTATCCAATATTAATAGGGAGATCATAACAACTGCATTATTTAAACATATTAGGCACCATGACAAAACACATGTTCTTAAATTTGTGCTATAAAAAAATTAATACCAGAATCATTAAGAGGAGGTAACCTTAAACACATAAGAGTATAAAGAACTGAAATGGATTTACAGATTCAGAGTGCATATATTTCCTGGCTTAAATGATATGGTCACCTTAAAACTCACTTGAGGTATTTACATCAAGTAAACTGATTGGCTGGTGGTTCTACCCTTTCTTACTTAAACTTGATCAGGGTTTTAAGAGGTGCTGCCTGAAGAAGCCTGTATAAGGTGAACGTGTGTTTTTCTGTGCACTTGCCCTTTATTTTTACCTGTAGATATTTGATTTTGTTTTATCAAAGTCTTGTTAAAGTTCCAGTTTGTGGTCAATTACCTTTTTTCTAATATAAATTGTGTTTGTTATTGGCATAGACATATCACACTAATACCATCTTTACTTAAGAGTACAGACTATAAGATTCCAAGTCAAGAGCATAATTTGTAGTACTAATGTTTCAGCCCAGTTGATCCTTCAGGCATTGGGGTCAATGTCAGCTGCCATAATTTTAGTTCCTCTGGCAAGGTTACCAGTCTAGATCTTTCAACTATTCAGTTCCATAGCTTCTAGACTATTTGATGTTTTATTGAAACTTAGAGAGCACTCTTCAACTGGAGTAAATATTTCTGCAGTTTTACCTTCTATTCCTATATTCCCTCACACTGCAGCAAATCTGTTTATTATAGACTTTACTTAAGGATGTCTGCCTTTTAAGACAAGTAAATGTGTCTATCTCTCTTTTTCCTTGGACTTGAGCTTAATGTGAAAAAATCTGACTTTATTTTACCTTAAACCAGCAGATTATGTGGACGTTTAAATGCCTGTCTTGGAAATCTCATTTTTGACTGGCACCCACTTCAGATACAAGGATTGTCGAGCTACGCATGTTCATTTACAGACCTCCTTACATGGTGTTCCATGATGAAGGGATTGATCTAAAGACTAATCCATCTTTCATGCTTTCATCTGTCCTCTGAGATGGTCTTTTCAACTACCATTATGCTGGAGAATGCCTGTCGCATACCTATCATGGACATTCACAAATGTCTGAGATACTATCTAAAAATGACTTATTTATTAAAGATCAACTGTTTGTCTTTTAGGAAAGGAAGTGATGGCTTGCCTGTTAACCACCAGCAGAGTAACATGCCACATCTGCAGCATATACTAAGATGCTTACTCACAGAGCATTCTAAAAGCAGCAGTGTGGATTGCTGTTCATATTGAAAGAAAGCAGTCTAAACTTTTAAAACTTAGCCTGTGTGTGATAGAGGGTTTAGCACAACTGTGCTATAAGGGAATACTGTTGCTGTCCACTATCAGAGGCTACATTTTAATTGCTTGACGTGTTTGTTTTTTTTTTTTTTTTTTTCTTAAACAACTTTATTGAATTATTACTTGTGACACAGGCAAAATTACATTTATACAAAAGTAATCAAACTGTATTAAATTAACATTAACAAACATTATACTTCACATATATTGCTGTATATCTTATAACCTAAGCAATATTACATAAATTATTCAATTCCAGTCCCTTTTTTTTAAACAAGAAACATCCTTAGTAAACCATCACTTACAACATAAGCAATCCTACATTTATATAAATGAAAAGAAACCACACAGACACACTCCCAGTTGCCAACATTATGCATCACGTATCTAACAAATCATTTTCAATCAAACATTACATAGCTCATTTAAGTCCTGCCTTCTTTTAAACCTCATTCCTCCCCTGTATGTATTGTTCCTACAATTCCCATTTTTTTCCTATGTGGTTTGCTCCTACCTTTTTCTAAAGATCTCAATTCAATTAGTTTTATCTCTGTTACTATATTCACTACTTCTAATATAGTTGGTTTAGATTTTTGATTTCCATTTTCTAGTAATTGCTTATTTGGCAGCCACCATAATTAGACACAGCAAGGCCTTAACATGTCTAGGCAATTCCAATTCTGTATCATAGCTCAGAAAAATCATCATCTTTGTCACACCAATCTGCCACCAAGCATCTTTAATAGTGCATCCCACATGGAATCCTTAGTCTGCCAACCCACCGCAGTCCCAGAAAATATGTTCCCCAAGTACCTCTTTCTTCCCTATCACACATCCAATATTTCATGTCTATCTGAGGAAAAAAAAATTCTTTGGAGTCTACTTGGGGTATAAAAATATCTATGTAAACATTTCCAAGCAAAAATCCTAGATCTTCTAGATTTTGTTGCATATTTGGGAGACGTACATGTATCCTTCCATTGTTTCTTTATGAATTGCCTATTCAATCTCTCTTCCCAAGCCTTTCCAACCTCATCTTGATTGAGTCTTATAGTTGTCATGTAATATTCTACAAGCTCTACTAATTATTCCTTCTTTAATGGCACCTTCTCTTCTCAATTCTATTAAAAATTCTGCCAGTATCTGTCTTTTGTTTAGGACCACCCCCCCCCCCTTTGTTTCTCTTTGCCTATACTCTGATATCAGTCCATGATAGGGAGGTAATCTCTAACTTGCAGTCCAAATGAGTACTTGGCCTCTTCCCATTCTTATTACTTTTCCCTCTCTAGTTATTTGCTCCCAATATTTTGGTTCCTTTGCCAGTTTACTCCAGTAAATTCCAGCCCCCTCTTGCGTATTGTCTGTATCCCTAATTGAATCATTCCTATCTGCAGAATCTCCTGTCTCCATTCCCGTGTTGGCTTAGTTCTTAGAATACTTCCTGCTACTTTTATGGATACAATATTCTCTATGATTAACATTATTCTCTTAAAGGCCTGCATCCAAAATCCCAGTCTCCTTGTTTCTTGAGATTCCCCCTTGATGTTCTTCATCTCACATTGCTGCAGTCCTTACTTATGGGTAGTCCGCTGTCCTCGGTCGGCCCGAATACCAAAGTATTAGGCTGACGTCGGTCATGGGCGCCTAGAACTGACATCAGAGCGTCAGGGTATAAAGGCGCATGACCGACGTCATATCCTTAGTCTTTTTTGCCGCATGGTCCGATGCAGAAGCAGCGTTGCAAGTGCCGTTCGGCGTTCTGAAATTTTTCGTTTTCGGAGTTTCAGACCGATACCAAGTTGGGCTAAGTACCCCGTTGGGGAATATTTCTGTTTTTTCTTGCCTCAGTTACTTACCGGATGTCAGAAAAAGTGAATAATTGTATTTCTTGTGGGAAACAGATACCGCATAGGGATTACCACTCGCTTTGTATTCCTTGTTTGGGACCGGAGCACGACGTGGTCGGGTGTCGGTTTTGTGCTAGGTTTAATAAGCGCACTATAAAACAGAGGTTAGATTGTGCTAGGTTAGTCTTTGGCAAGAGGTGTAATTATAATATGCCGTCGGATGTTCCGACGCCCGCTTCTACTAAGAAGCGCAAAGACAAATCTTTGAAACCTAGGCAGGATGATTCGTCTGTTATGGACGCCGGACCTTTAGAGGCTACAGCTGAACAGGTGGATCCGACTGAAGTTTCTGTTGAGTCCCAGGGGGAAACTTTGATTTTACAAGATGTGGCCTCTCAGGAGGCAGGTCAGGCTGAAGGGGCCTCTCAGGTTACTATTCTCCCTTCTATACCTAAGGTGGTTAGGCCTTCTGCTACTGTTTCTAAGGCTCCTTCTAAGGGCAGGTCTGTTTTGCCTTCCTCTGGTGTCAGTTCTGGTTCTTCAGGGTCTGTGCCTAAAAAGCACATGCTTAAAATGGCAGAGGATTTGATTACAGAGGTTCTTCCTGATAAGAGGCCCAGGATGGAGCCAGAATTGGAAAGTTTGGAGCAGGCCTCAGATGACTCAGAGTCTTCTTCGGCTGAAGACATTCAAGATTTCCCTCCTTATTTTGATTCTGATGCAGAGGACTCCACTCCTTCTGCTTCTCCTCCAGAGGATTTTTCTTTTTCAGAAACTCTGCATTCCATGAGGGAGCATTTTAAGTGGGAAGGACAGGATTACTCTGATTCACGGAAGAGACTTAGGGAGTTCTTGTTTTTACCACAGCATAGACCCTTAGCTATACCTCCAGTTTTGGATGTTGTTTCAGATGTTTTCTCGGAAGCTTCCCTTAACCCGGATTCTGTACCTCCAGCTCCAGTTAAACCGGACAGGTATTACAGGGTGCCTGAGGCTCATAAATATCTGTATAAGAGTCCTAGGGCGGACCCAGAAACTATTAGTCAGGGGCCTAAAGGTGTTAGAGCCTCTGTTGTTAAGAATCCGGTTCCTCTGGATAAGGAAGCTAGAGCTTTGGATAGATGGGGTAAGAAGGTGTATACCTCTTCTACTTTAGCAATGAGAGCTTTGAACTGCCAGTTTCATATGTTGAAGTATCAGAATTTCCTCCTTTCTCAGCTAAGATCTAAAGTGGATGCTTTGGCAGAGGGCATAGAGTGTAAAGAATTGCAGGATTTAGTGCATGTTTCTGAACAGGTGGGTAAGCACTCTTTGCAATGTGGTTTTGATGCTTTACAGGCTTCTTCTAGGGTGGCTGCCACTGGTTCGGTTATTCGTAGGCACGCCTGGCTTAAGGATCAGAATTTGTCTGAGCATGTTAAGTCTAGAATTCTGGATGCCCCTTTACAGTCTGAAGTTTTGTTTGGTCCACCTGTGGAGTCAGTCTTAAAGAAAATGGAAGACAAGGCTAAGTCTATGCAGACTGTTAAAGATTTTTTACAGGTGCAACCTCCAAAGTTTAGTAGAAATTGGCCTACTAAGGGATGGACGTACCCTTCTTCTGATTCTCAGCCTAGGGGTAGATCTAGGCGTGGTAGGGGCAGAGCTCAGAGTACCTTCAGGCCGAGACAATGGAGTTCGCCTGCTCAATCTGCTGGTGAGGGCAGGGGCCAGTCCTTTCGTAAACAGGCCCAATGACCTGCATTTTCAGCTGCCAGATTCTTCTTGCCTGGCAGCTCCTTTGGGAGGAAAGTTGGCTCTTTTCCTGCAAAATTGGCATTTAGTCACCCAGGACAAATGGGTATTGGACATTATAAACCGAGGTTACAAGTTCTATTTCCATACCATGCCTCCTTTCAAGGGCATGCCAGACGTTCCTCCTCGGCAAAGGATAGAGGCTCACAAACAAATTTCTTTACTTCTTCAAATAGGAGCTATACAGCCAGTTCCTCTGTCAGAAGTGGGCCTAGGATTTTATTCTCGCCTGTTTCTAGTTCCAAAGAAAGGGAACACGTGGAGACCAATTTTGGATTTATCTATCCTCAACACTTACCTGGACATTCCAAAGTTCAAGATGCTGACTTTACAACAACTTTTACCTCTGTTGGGAAAAGATCACTGGATGGTTACTCTGGATCTCAAAGAGGCTTACCTTCATGTTCCTATCAGGCTCAGTTGCAGGAGGTACCTGCGTTTTCGGGCTGGAAATTTACATCATCAGTTCTCTGCATTGCCCTTTGGCTTATCTACTGCGCCCAGAGTGTTCACAAAGGTTCTGGCTCCAGTGATAGCCTTTTTCAGACTAAGAGGTATACAGATTTATCCTTATTTGGACAATTGCCTGATTATTGCACAAGAAAAGGACGAACTTCTTCATCATCTACAGTATGTGATGGCAGTGTTAAGATGCCTAGGGTATTCTGTGAACGAAACAAAGTCAAGTCTAGTACCCTCTCAGGATATGTGCTTTCTGGGTGTGAGACTGAATACAGCTTCCCAGATGGCTTTTTTGACCCCGGACAAACAAAGAAGCCTTTCTCTTTATTTCCATCAAATGTCTCTACGGTCCAGGCTGACTGCAAGGACAGTCCTTCAAGCCTTGGGGTTCATGGCATCTTGTATTCTGGTGCTTCCCAATGCCAAATTGCATATGAGGAAGCTTCAATGGTATCTCAAAAATGTATGGACACAGCATTGCCAAGATCTAGACACTGCCATTCAGATAATACCTTGCATTCAGAAGGAGTTTTTGTGGTGGGCTCAGGAATGTCACCTAAACAAGGGACTCTCTGTGACCCGACCAGAGGCGAGTCAGATTCTAACGACAGATGCCTCGGACAAGGCTTGGGGAGCACACCTCAATGGAAAATGGGTGCAAGACACGTGGCCTGTCAAACTCCAACATTTGCATATCAACTTAAAGGAAATGTTAGCAGTCCAGTTTGCATTGATGGCTTTCAAAGATTTACTTCACCCAGGGCAGGTGTTGATTCAAACAGACAACACTGCTGTCATGTGGTATATCAACAAGCAAGGGGGAACCCATTCTTACCCTCTTTGCAGGCAAGCGATGATTTTGTGGGAAACTGCTCTCAATCTTCACCTCAATCTTCAGGCAAGGTTTCTACCAGGAGCACAGAACTCCTTAGCAGATGTGTTGAGCAGACAAATAGTGGATCCTCACGAGTGGAAATTGGATCCTCATGTATTTCAAAAGTTGACAGTGTTATGGGGAACTCCAGACATAGATCTGTTCGCTTCTCCACTAAATTACCAGTTGCCAAAGTTTTACACAAAAATGTTTCATCACACAGCTTGGAAAGTGGACGCTCTTATCATTCAGTTGGAACAATCTGCATGTGTATGCCTTTCCACCTCTGCCTCTTCTTCCCAAGGTACTTTTGAAGGCCAGACAAGACAAGCCAACCATGATTTTGATAGCACCGGATTGGCCTCGACAACATTGGTACCCACTAATGAGGAGTTTGGTCCGAGAGCCTCCATGGCCTCTGCCTTTGATTCCGCACCTTTTGTCTCAAGAGGGCAATCACTTCCTCAATGTCAAGATTCAGTCTCTACATCTAACAGCCTGGCATATTCTGTTTTAGACTCTGGAGGGTCTCAGCTTCCACAACAAGTTTTGAATGTTATTTTGGAGGCCAGGAGGCCTAGTACCAGGAAAGTTTACGCCGATAAATGGAGGAGATTTTTTATTTGGAGCAAAGGAAAGGACTTTGATGTCTCCAAACCTGATTTAAGTGCTGCTCTTCAATATCTTACTGAGTTATTGGACAAGGGTTTGTCTTTCTCCTCGATAAAGGTCCATGCTGCAGCCATTTCGGCTCACTATGATTGTGACCCTCCTTTATTCTCTCATCCTTTGTTTAAGCAATTTCTTAGAGGGGCAAAGAATATAAGACCCCCACGTAGAGCTCCTACTCCTGCTTGGGATCTCAATTTTGTGTTGGAAAAACTTACTCTACAACCTTTTGAACCTGCAGCTACTGCCGAGTTAAAGTATTTGTCATGGAAAACTGCCTTTTTGTTGGCCATTACCTCTGCAAGAAGGGTTTCTGAATTACAGGCCCTCATGGCAGTGGAGCCTTTCCTGATTTTTCATAAGGATAGGGTATCTTTGCGTACTAATCCTTCCTTTATGCCTAAAGTGGTTTCTAGTGTGGCCTTAAACCAAACTATTCAATTGCCTACCTTTTTTGCAAACCCCCAAAATAAAGGGGAGAAAATTTTGCATACTTTGGATATTCACAGGCAGTTGCGTTATTATTTGAGCAGAACCAAAGAGTTCAGACAGTCTCAGCAGTTGTTTGTTTCTTTTGCTTTGGGTTCACAGGGTAAACCTGTTTCAAAACAAACTATTTCTAAATGGATTGGGTTTTGTATTTCTTTCTGTTATTCCCATCATGGTAAGGAGATTCCTGCTGGAATCAGGCCTCATTCCACTAGGGCTACTGCTACTTCTACGGCCTTTCTAAGGGGGGTAGCTACAAAAGACATTTTGGAGGCAGCTACTTGGAGTTCAGTGCATACTTTTTCTAAGCATTACCACCTTCCTCTTTATTCTAAGTCTAGGGCTGGATTTGCCACTGCAATTTTACAGGGCATTCTAGCAGCCCCTAATGCTTTATGATTTTACCAACCTCCCTTTCCCGTTGCTTTGGGATTCTACCCATAAATAAGGACTGCAGCAATGTGAGATGAAGAACATAGTACAGTTTTGTACCTACCATAAATGTAGATATTCGAAGATCCACATTGCTGCAGTCCAATTTACCCTCCCTCCTTCCCCACTCTAGTTTGACATGGTGTTATGCTTTAGGTGTAGGTTGTTGTTGAGCATGTTTTTGGGAGCCATTCTGTTTTGGGCTGTGGCCTTTCTTGTTTGGCCTTCTGACATCTGGGGCAAGAAAAGACTGAGGATATGACGTCTGTCATGCACCTTTATACCCTGACGCTCTGATGTCAGTTCTAGGCGCCCATGACCGACGTCAGCCTAATACTTTGGTATTCGGGCCGACCGAGGACAGCGGACTACCCATAAGTAAGGACTGCAGCAATGTGGATCTTCGAACATCTACATTTATGGTAGGTACAAAACTGTACTTTTCAACATCATCCCTTTCCACTTTGAATTATAGTTTTCTGCTTGTGTTATGTATAGGAGCCTTAAATGTGTAGCTTTAAAATACCCCTTCAAATTGGGTAATCCCAATCCACCCTGTTCTACTGGAATAATCATCTTTTTTCACTTGACTCATGCCGTCTTCCCCTCCCAGATAAAAACCTTCAGCTCTTTATTATTTGCTATCCACAACTTCTCCTGTGGTTAATTATATATACCTAACTGTGTATAAGACTAAAGGGACTAAAAACACTTGACTGCTTTTATCTTTCTATCCATATCCATATAACAAAGCTTCCATTTACTCAGTTTTTGTATCATCTTTTCTTTAGTCTCTTACTACATATCCTTAGGTGCCACAAGAGAATCATTTTAATTCATGTGCCTAAATATTTCATTTTATCATGTCCCCATAAATACGGATATTGCTGAATCAGTTTGTGCGTGGCTCCACAATTTACCGCCATTGCCTTTGTTTTAGTTTCATTAATTTTGTATCCCGAAAAGATCTGAAGCTGTCTCAGTGTTCCACAACACTGTAATGTTTCTCTCTTTTTGTCGGGTATAAAATATCATCTGTAAATAGAGAGCGTCTCTTGGCTACCATACCAGTTATATCCTTGAATTTCTGAGTTCCTTAATTTCTTTGCTAGTGGTTTCTAATATAATGCAAATAAAGGGAAAAAGGACACCCCTGTCTGGTTCCGCTGTTCTAGCAGAAATTATCAGAGAGGACCCCACCCACTTTAATTTTTGCTACAGGCTCCCCAGATATCTTCCTAGTCAACCTTGTAAATTTTTTAGAAAATGCAAATGCTTCCATTGCCCTGCTCACAAAGTCCCAGCTTGCTCTCTCAAATGCTTTCTCTACATCAAGACCCACCAACAACAATGGTATCTTCTTGCATTCTGCTTCCCTCGGGATCATCAGTGTTCTGTTAATGTCAAATGTTTGCCTTCCCTCCAGAAAACCACATTTATCCATATCTATCAGTTTTGGCATTACTTTTGTCATTCTTTTAGCCACTATAGACATGAACACGTTATAATCATGGTTTAGTATTGAAATGGGCCTGTATGAAGCTGGATCTGATGGATCTTTAACCTCTTTGTTACAGATACAACTGCTTTCTTCCAGGATGTTGGTACTTTTCCTCCTCTTAAAATGCTGTTAAACAAAACCTTCCAGATCTTTCAGTCTTTTCCCTCCTAGCTTCCAAACTTCCACAGGAATACCATATATTCCTGAGGGCTTTCCTGTAGATTAGTTTTATATATATATCACAATGTTTGTCATCTCCTATCCTAATCATTAGTAACTGAGCCTCATCAACTTCTAATCTTGGCATATTTAATTCCTCCATAAACACTTCCATTTGTATCTTTTCTTGATTTACAGACTTTCATAGAATTTCTGAAATATTTCTAGTGCCTCTACAGGATCTTTTGTTACCTTTCTTGTTAAAGGTTGCCTGAGTCATTGTGCTAAAAGTTTTTGTGCTCTACAGTTATTGTCAGAGAACAGTTGCTTAACAGCAGTCTTTTTAAACTCCTGCATTATTACCAAGGTAATTCCTTATTTTCTGCATAGCATTCTGCAGTTGATCCTGTTCTTCTTCTGAGATTCCCCTTATTCTGCAGAACTTTTATTTAGAGAGACCGACAAATGTTTTTTTTACTTCTTTACCATAGCTCCCTTTCTTTTATTTCCACCCTATTTTTAAATTCCACCTTAATTTTATCCCACTCCGTAGCTATATTTTCAGAAGAGATTTCTGTCCTCTCTAATAGCTCCGGAATAATCTCTGCTACCCATTCCTTACATTCCTCTCTTTTCAATAGATAGCTGGGAAAGCACCAGTGTCTCATTTTGATTTCAATACCCTGTGTTTTTATTTTAGTTATTGGCGCATGATCTGAAATAATTATTGGATGCATATCAAGACCTTGAATTGAATGCACATGTTCTGTGAAATGTAAATTTTATCTAGCCTAACACAGTTTTTACATTTTGGTGAATAATATGTAAATTCACTGTGAACTCCTATTACTGAACTCACATCTACCATGCCACATATTTTCATAAATTTGTTCAAAAATCTAGCCTCCATTGTTATACGTTCCCTTCTGGGCCCTCCAGACACATCTTCCCTGTTGCAAATCACTTTCCAGTCCTCACCTATAAGTAATATTCCTGATTACGGATTATTTCTCCCAGAATTTTCTTAAGCTGCGTTATAGGAGCTTTAGGTGCAATTTAATCACATGCCAGTGTAATCCTCCTCCCTTGTTAGTAGCCCCTTAGCACTACAAATCTGACATTATTATCTTTTTATCCTCTTCTGCCACTATTGGAGCTCCTCTTGCAATTACTATAGGTACTTCTCTTTTCTTTTGTCCCAGGTATTCCACTGAATAACCATCCTGAATACCTTTCTTTATCAAATTCACATGTTCACTTCTAAGTTTGTCTCTTTTAACAGCTATTTGCACTGTACATTTTTATTATAGTTCACTACTATTTCTTTTCTGCATTTATATGTGAGACAATTGGCGTTTAAAAGATTACAGAAAGCATCATTGCATTAAAAAGTTATTTCCACCTTTTAATGTAGGACACCTTTCTTGTTAAATGTCTAGTTCCAGCTTTTGTGTTGCATTCAAGACAGGTTGAACTTTTATAAAGTTGTTTCCTGTCATATCTTTTTGAGCCTATATCACATCTTACAAAACATTTTTGTTTTATTGAAAGCCTTCAAACAAAAATAATTACTTGAAGTGTTAGCCAAATGTTATGATTTTACTGTGACAGCAACACTTCCACTTCACTCCAAAGTAAGATGCTTGCCATAACTATAGAGTTGTTGTGGTCAGGTGAATCTTTATTAAGTCACTAGGTGTAGGACTGCCTAGGTCCTAAAAGCCTGAAGCCAGACACTTTTACAGACTGGAAATCCTTACATTCTAGCCACATTGCTTGGCTTGCTCTCTTATCTCTCCAAATCTGTCTTGCTGCTCCTAGAACTCATGTTAAAGAGTTGGTCTCCGCATTCATTTTCTGGAGTTTATCAATAAATTGTGTTTTATTCTTCCAGCTGATAATGGTGAGAGACCGATAATCATTATGAGCACAAAACTTTGCCTTTCTCTACATTTTAGTTTAGTCCTTTCATTTATTTTGGAATTTTAACCAACAAGTAAAATGGGCACACAGACAAACCAATTAGTAAAAACCTTAATGGTTATGGACATCAGCTGGGTTTAAAGAGCCTATGTTTCTACAGTATAGCCAAACAGTCCACACTCATGTTGTGCTGATGAGGTCATAAGAAGGCCAAAACATGCATGTCCACAGCTACTGGCATTTGATTTTGTTGGCCTGAATCTGGCCATAAAGACTTGAAAAGGAAAAAGTCACGGACATTCAGAAGTCATATAGCTGAAACACTTGAAGTCCTTAAGGGGTCATTTGCATATATCCTATGGGCCTGTACTCCAGGAGGTTTAAGGTATCACAGTGAAAACTATCTTGGTTAGGTTTTTCTTGTTATTTTGAAATTGTATTTTTTAAAGTAGTAGTCCTTTTATCAGGTCACATACTTAAAAACTGTGGCACAGATGTTTTAATTTTTTAACTCAAGTGCAGCAATAAGTAGAAAGGAAAAAATGTTAACTTCCAAACCATTAATGCCAAAAAGAAAATCACTTCTAAATTTTCAAGTGACCGTCCAAATGGAGTATTGTGCACCATGCAAAGCAAATTAAAAGTATGGAACATATTTATAATATTGTGCATGCAACAGCATTCATAAGTTTATGAAGTGAGTAAAGTTAGTAACTGGGCAGACCTATAAAGTTCATAACAGCTTCTTAACATGCATTCATCAAAAACAGAGGTGAAAAGGGCAAGGGAAGGAAGACCATTCATAGCACTGATGTGAAGTTGTTCTATCTCGCCGTTCATTCTTACAGATGGGTTCTGAGCCGATCCTCGGCTCCGACTCAACCAACTACAAAGCTCGAGGTCTTCAGACAGCTCGAGGCAAAGTCCCTATCCCATGATGCACCTTGTGTTACCCCAGATCTAGTTTGCCACTGAAACAGATCGGAGGATACTTCACAGCTTGGGCCAGTAGAGTTTTCTTCTTTGAGAAATTTTCTCTTTAAAGACTTTTATCATAGCTTATTAAGTTTCCTTTCTATTTAGAAGCATCTATAGCAGGGGTGTCCAATCTTTTGGCTTGCCAGGGCTGCATTGAGTGAACCGAAATTCTCTTGGGGCCGCATATAAAATATATCATATAGTTAACTCTTTTGCTGCCGTGGGCGACCAAAGTCGACCTCCTGGCTGTACTGTAGGTGCATTTGAACAATGAATAAATGCCTAATATTTGCCTTAGAATTCTAATTCTCATTCTAATTCTTTAATCTAACAGTTAACTCTAATGTCTTAGTTAATATATATATATATTTTTTTTTTTTTTTTTTTTTTTTTTATATAAATAGATATTCACTACAGCACTAGCATTTCTCACTGGGAAAACCACTCCAGCAGTCCAGCTACATAAAATGTCAACATTAGCAGCCCTACAATACTGTAATACACAAAAATAAGCCAACAAATTAGCAATAAAGTAAAGAATTCACATTACTGACTTAATAAAGCAATTCTAAATAAGCTACAAGAGGGTCTCACCCAAACAAATGACTGGTGCCAGAAACATGGCCTCAAGCTAAATGCCAAAAATGCATCATCATCCCTTTTGGGGGAGGGTGATGTCCCCACAAATTATCACATTAATAACAATGCTGTAAGCACACAATCAGCTGTGAGGTGCTTGGACACCCAGGTTGATAGAAACCTAACTTTTGACCACCATGATGTCTCCGTTGTGCGGAAAGCTTTTTACATGGCCCACCTCATTAGTAAGGTTATCTCATCCAGGGACACGGTGGTCATAACATCTCTGTACTCTTCCTTTATAAGAGCCATTACTGAGTGCAAAGCCCCTTTTGGCATGTGCCTCAGCAAAACACCCTGCCAAAAGAAAGACTACAGCCATTTCTGACAAAAAAGGTCAAAGGACTAAGTTCACTTAGTTATCCAAACAAACTAAAAGTTTCTTGCTCTCCTATGCCTCTCACTGGCTCCTATAAATTTAATCACTGGCTTGCTTTCCAGGCTAAGAAAGATCCTGCCTTAAGAGACCTCCTCTACCTCAGAAATACTGGTTATACTTAAAACGCTCACTACAAAGACCACAGCCTTCACTGCAACATAAACAAGCCACTCTGTATGTACAGGTTCTTGATACAAAAACTTCAACTTCTGTAAAAAGTTCTTCTCATTATCAAACAATGTAGTTCAGCAACACGACAAATGGATGGATAGGCATAAATGTACTCCTTGAGTAAGTAGCATAGCCTTCATCAAACCAGATGGAAAATCCACATACTAAACTTTCCTAGCTGGTTGGCTAAGATCTAATATTGGTTACTCAAGTCTACTTGCCCAAGAAGAAGGGCCTATTTAAGTATTCCATTTGCAAAAATATATTCAGTATACATATTAAATCTCTCTCTTTCTCTCTCACACACACACACACACACACACACACACACACACACACACACACACACACACACACGGAGCCCCTACTTCTAAAATAGGAAACCTCAGTAATCACATGACACACACTCACTGAATGAAATTGTCTGGAAGTAAAAATATCTGGAAAAAAATCATACTACAGATGGACTCATCCAACTAATTTCCCACCACCAAAAGGAGCATCAATAAATTAGCAAACAACTGCTCAGCAAAACGTAAATCAATAAGAAATCTATAAACTCTCTAAGATCATACTACATAAACATACAACTTCCCTCCAATCTAAAGCCATTTGACATTCAGACATTTTAATTTGTGCAGAAGTTATTCACATACTGAGCTGTCACATTAGCACTCTATGCTTGCGTCCGAACCAATGAAGCATACTTGTCAATTCCAAAAGAATTAAAGTAGTTTAATAAGAAGGTTATTTGCAAGGTTACATGGCAGTTTATACTGGAAATAAGCAAAGATATTAAAAAGGCTCTGTTTCTCATAATTATGCTGAAAAGTCTTCAAGGTAAATACAACCTTCTGATTTAGTATGGAACCATACCTCTTGACCTTTGAGCAAGAAATCTGGAGAAAGAAAGAAATAAAAGTGGGACACAGGCCCAAAAATAGTTATGTATCACAGACACCATTGAAACAACTGTAGCTGCAAACATTATACATCACTTGTATTCTTTTTATCCCATCATTGTCAGTTAAGCATTATATGGTTCATTCAATCCTGCCTTTTTTTTTCAACAAAGAAAACCATGCTTTGAAATGACAAGTGCATTAAAAATAATAAATAAAACACATTGCATCCACATCCTGCAACTTCCTACCTGCGAACAACCACAGAGCTTTCACTGAAACTGTTGCTGCTGCTGTTCTTTCGGCTTTTCCCGGTTAGGGGTCGCCACAGTGGAACTCTGGTCCGCTAATGATTGGCAGTAGATTTTTACGGTGTCAAGGTGCCAGCTCGACGTCCAACCCTTGCTGAAACTAGGGCTGCTTATTTCCCAGGAATGATAGCTCTCCCTAATTAAGTCTAATGGGATATGATCTACCAGGATCTGGATTACCTGAAATAAATTAAATTATGGCCTGAAAATTGCATTTGCACTTTGTTTAATTAAACTATATTTTTAAGCCCACTTACTGTATTTTTTCAGTAACATCCCAATCTCCATTTCCAGGTCACTTTACAAGACATTGGCAGTGGTAGACTTGGCATCCTCCAGATCCCTACAGGACCACACTCATACTGCTAGCATTGTCCATTAAATGTAAATATCCATCCACTGCAAGAAGCTATATCTTAACAAATCTACTTTTGGCATGCCTAGTACCCAAGTATCAGTTTTGAAACAAATAACATATTCTCCACAGTCCGTAAGTCTCTGTCTTTAATAATCATCTACAGTTGCCGCTCTCCCAACACACAAGCACACATTACACACTAAAACCCCCAAAATTTAAAAAAAATGTATTTATTTTATTTATTTATCATTTGTTGACCGGGAAAGTCCGACTAGGTTCCACAGACCCTGTTTTCAGCGGAGGCCCGGTGAGCTTCCTGGGAAAAAAATCGCTGTTTTAACAGTTTGGTTTTGTAAGCTTTCGCTTACATGGGGTCGATTAATCACTGTTCACTTACCTAAGCATTCGGTGATCTAATATGTGTCTTTTTCTTAGGAAATGATGTGCCCACCTGATTTGCCAGTATTGATGATCCACCAAAGCTATACTTATTGTTGTCCAATCTGCCACTGCTTAGAACCCACCAATGACAAAACAGTACTGGGTTTTTTTTGTTTGTCAGAAAAAAAAACAATTCAACTTTATAGGGTTCCTATCACCAGACCGAAGACGCATGTTTTCGAATGCATCTTGGTCGAACTGACAAAACCGAAACTGCAAAATATTGAAGTGGCATGTAAGTGAATTCTTTCCCTGGGAAAGAATTTGCTTGTCCGCTTTGATACTTTGCCGTTTTCTGTACTGTAGTGTGGTCTCTGAGTTGGTATATATAAGTATGGGGGTGTGGGGGATGAAGCCCCCCACTTAATCTCATGTTTTAATGTGCTTTTTTTTTTGTTGTTGGAACAGCAATTTTTTTTCCTTGGAAAAAAATTGCTGTTTTAACAGTTTGGTTTTGTAAGCTTTCGCTTACATGGGGTCGATTAATCACTGTTCACTTACCTAAGCATTCGGTGATCTAATATAGACCCACTTTATATGCTACAGTCCCACAAAGTCAATCCACTACTGACCCATTAACCTTAGGCTGCTGTCACATTCTTACTCCCTGGAACTGCATTACCTTGGATGACTAATTTTATTTCCCAAGAAAAAGACACAAATTGAAAGATGAAGTGAAAATCCATACAGTTGAGAGGTATGATTTCATATTCAATACAACACTCTCTCTGTCAGGAAAGCCACAATTTAATGAAAGTGTACTTTTAATGTACAATATATTTGTGAGCTAACGTATTTATGTTCAGTAGGTAGATTGATGGTCATTAGCCTCTTTGTGCATGTCTCTTTCTGTCATGCACACATACACACACACACACACACACACACACACACACACACACACACACACAAACTCTTCTACTTTCACATGCACAAGCATTCTGCTTTCATGCATGTACTCACTCATTCACTCCCTCCTTACTTACCTATTAACACAGGTAAGTGCTGTCCCTTTCAAAGGCAATGTTGGCAAATCCGTACACGAGTCACTCTTCAGCGAGAACACACACTGATTCTTTGGCACGAAATAACAGCGGGAACACACAGATCCTTCTTTGGCGCAAAAAAAATCAAAACTAGAATGGTGCTTTGGTGCATGCGCACACCGACAGAGTTATAGGTCATGGGTGTGAAAAGCACAAAACAAAGTGTTTTGGGGCATGCGTATATCGATGTTGCAGTTAGAGGTCGGGGGCCGCATGGAAGAGGTCTGAGGGCCGCAGGTTGGACACATCTGATTTATAGGATTTGTAGAACTAGTTTACTATTTTCAAATCTTTTTTATAGCTCCTTTGGCCGTCGTTTTATTAGGCCGTTATTATCTGCCTTACCTTATTCTGGTATGCCTTTAGATTTAAAACGTTGACTGCAGTGGTAGTGCTGCGGTAGCGTTGTCGGCTCACAGTAAGACGTTGTCCTGTTCGATTCTCAGCTAAAGCGTCTTCTGTGTGGAAACGTGTGAATGGGCGTACCTTCGTTGAAGGTTGTACATCAGGGCTGGCAACTCGGTGCGTAAAAATCTACTGCCAGTCATTAGCAGACCGGAGTTCCGCTGTGGCGACCCCTAACCGGGAAAAGCCGAAAGATGCAACAAGGAGTGTTTTACTAGTAGTTTGACATTTAATTAGAATTGTAGAGCCCGTTGTAATTTAGGGGCTAGTTACTGTTTGAAAGTTTGGTGGTTATATTTCAATAGACATTAGAATAGTTCTGTGTTTGTTGTACATTGTTTCTCTTTGAGATATTCATGTTGGTAGTTTAAACAGTTTTTTTCTTGTGTGTGAGTTTATATTTCAATAGACGGATGTTCTTCGTGTTTCACTGTTGCAGTCATTACAATTGGGTTATCCTGCTGGCAGGCTACCCTCAGTTGGCCTGAATTCCAAAGTCTAGGTAGAGCTGCTCCATCTGCCATTCTTTCAGTAGCCACATTCTACAGGAAAGAAAGAGAAAGTTGATTGACAGAGGGTTATTAAAATCCTCTTTTCAAGAAGTTTTGAGCGATCATGATAAAACATCAAAGTCTCCAAAATCTACCAAGTCATCGAAATCGACATCCTCAAAGCATAGAGCTTTGGCTCTGACACCACCAAAAAAATTATCGATGTCGGGTCCATAGCCTTTGGAGTTGAGTGTCGTAACTTTTCAGAACTGGTCCCTAGTCCTGGAACCGGTCTCTGCAGTGTTGAAATCACCAATTTTGAAATCGGTGGCATCATCGATCCATTCATCTCGATAAGTCTATCTGATTTGGATGTGGATCGTGTGGTGCAGAAGATGCTACAGACACCGGCATTTGCCAAATTATCATCGGTTCCGACCCAAGTGGCTTCAGAACTAACAGCTGTTTTGCCATCTACTTCTTTTCCTCCTCCAAGCTAAACCAGTCCTTTGGAGCCAGAGGAGTTGGAGCTGATAATCGTGAAGCCTTCGGATCAGACTCCCGTTCCAGTGCCATCTGTGCAGACTACTCAAACTTCCTCGGTACCTATTGAGGGGTCTAGGAGCTGACACTGGCCGGTCTGGTCTGGGGAGGACAGTCAAACCGATCTTTTGGTTCTGACTTTACCTCTTCAGACTTCTTCATGGATGAGTTTGGCTCCTACCACTGGATCAGAGCACCCTGTTCCATTGCCAAGGGAATCTGCTTCTTCGGAGCCAGGGGTTCCTTCGCATCTGAGCAAGGGTGCCTTTGATGCCATGAGGAGAGTAATGTCCCCCAGGACATCCACAACTTCCAACTACCTCCTCCCCTAAAGCGCTTGTGTCTGCTTCTGCATCACAGATCCCTTTGAAGCATAGAGACCCTGAGCCTCAGGAAGCCCCACTGGGCAGAACCTGCTCTTCCGAGACCTCACCGGAAGCTCCCACTGATGAGGTTCCCAGGAAGAGAATATGCAAGAGGAAGCATCTGTACTCCCCGCAGGAAATCAGTCACCTCAGACACCGACTTGGATGGAGTCAGAAGGGTCCCCACGGCCCCCTCGGAGGATATCTTATTTTCAGATATCTTGGAAATCCTAAAGCAGAGGGGTGGCTGGAAGCCCACCAATCCTACTGATGAGTTTGTCCTTCTGAAAGCTTTTGGGTCTCAGCCCTCCACCTCTTGGGTGTCTCCACCCTTCGATGAGCTTATGGACCTGGTCTCACGAAGGGCATGGGAGTCTCAGGACTCCATGGATCCTGTCCCTAGGAGGCCTAATAAATATATTTCCTCTCCTCAAGATAAGATTTTTCTCACAAAGGGAGTGCCTGTTGATGCCATGGTGGTGGTGGCAGCCACCAAAAAGGAGATGTCGGAACTTCATCTGTCCATCCTCCTAACAGAGATTCTAGGATCATGGATAGATGCGGGAAGCAGATGTTCAGTTCAATGACTTTTGCCATGCGATCACTGAACTACCTCTCACATTTTACAAGACTGCAAAGAGATCTCCTAAAAGAGCTTGGAGATGCTCCTACAGGGTACGGTAGCTGAGGGAGTTGCAGACAAGGTTGCTTTCCCAGCTTGCTACTCAATTCCATAGTAAACTCTTCCATGCGTCTGATCTCATATGCAACTGATGGAACAAGTAGGGCAGCGGGTACAGGAATTGCTCTTGGGAGACACTCCTGGATGTGCTTATGTTCCTTTGTGGAGCCCTTTAAGTCATCCTTTGTAAACACCCCTTTGATGCCTCGTCTCTTTTTCGGGCCCAAAGTAAAGAAAACTCTTACCAGGTGTGAGCAGGAAGGAAAGACTCTGTCTGCCGTCTGAGTCTGTTTTTCCACCCCCACTAGACCCTATCCTAAAGGTCAAAAGGGAAGAAAGATGTGGTTCCAAAAAACCCAAGGAGCCTTTCAGGACACACGTGGCGAACCCCCCTCCAGGGACAAAGGAGGGGGTAATAATGGAAGACGCCACCCTCGCGGCACAGGGGGTCCGCAGAATCAGGGCGACAGAGATTATTTCTTTGGGAAGCCCTACCAGCGCTCCTGAAAGGAGGCCCGACTGTCCAACTCTAGAGGCAGTCCGGGGGTCATTTACCTTTATATCCAGATGCCTGGCTAAAGATAATCGACAACTGGGTACAAAGCATAATATCCAGAGGATACTTTATTCCCTTTACCACTCCACCACCCTTGATAACAAAAATCCCGAACGTTCCTCCCAGTTACAGGGAACAAGAACCGTAGAGGTCCAAAGGTTGCTAGGAAAAAAGTCATCCAATCAGTCCCCACAGACCAGATAGGATCTGGAACTTAAGATTCTTTTTAGTTCCAAAAAAAAAACAGGGGACTAGAGACCTATTTTGGACCTCAGCAGAATAAACAGATCGGTCAAGAAGAAGTTCCAGTTGGTCCTGCTTCAGTCGATACTTCCCTTTTTAGGGAAAGACAATTGGATGTGCTCGATAGATCTCCAGGATGCGTACTACCACATAAAAATGGCCAGACCATCCAGGGATTATCTGCCGTTCAGGCTGGGAGCCAATCACTGCCAGTTTCGAGCCCTGCCCTTTGGTCTCACTACAGCCCCCAGAGTGTTCACCAAATGCATGGCAGTGGTCATGGACGACTGGCTCATCACCAGACATCAGCTTATACAAGCTAGGGACACCACGCTTATTCTTTGCAGTCAATTGGAGATTACCATAAACTCAGAAAAATCTGCCTCGTCACCATCGCAACATATCGTTTTTATTGGAGCAGATTTGGACACCACCACCACCACTTTAAAACTTCCTCCAGAAAGGATTTCGGTACTTCGACAACATACTCTGAACCTCCTATCGAGAGACAAGGTACCAGCCTCAGATGTGCTAAAATTGTTGGGGACGATGGAGGCTGCAATCATAACAATTCCCTTGGGTTGTATGCACATGCGGATTCTCAAATGCTGGCTAGTCACATGTCCTATATCCTATCAAGAACTTCACATCTGATCATTCTAACAAACTCTAAAAAAAAAACTCTCTTGTGGTTGGGGTGGTCTCTTCCAAGTAACGATAGGTCATCTTTATTATCCTACACCACCAGCCACTGTGACCCCATGGCTGCTCCCTGACTGGGGGCATTTTTTTCATGGAAGAACCCAAGGCACATGGAAGGAACAAAGAGACACACATCTAGATATGTCCTGAGATGAGAGAGAGTACTTTTGATGTTGCAGTATCGCAGTGCGTTCTCCTCTCTCTCCTGATTTGAGACGACGCGGACAACACAACATGTCGGTGGTCAAGGAACAAAACAAAGGAACACAGGTCCAGGTCCCTTTGTAGAGGGTAGAGAGGCACTAGTGTATGGCCTCCTCTACCCTCTCTGATAGCACTTCAACGAGCAGCGCTAGCACATCCGTGATAGCACACACTGTGCAGCAGTTTTTGTTTTGTTGCAGTGGTCCCTCAAAAAGA
Organism: Protopterus annectens; assembly: GCF_019279795.1. Taxonomy (NCBI): domain Eukaryota; kingdom Metazoa; phylum Chordata; order Ceratodontiformes; family Protopteridae; genus Protopterus; species Protopterus annectens. The sequence continues at coordinate 290,811,185 of NC_056745.1, read as the reverse complement.
AGAAGTAAGAAAAAAGAAGAAGAAGTAGCTGAAATCAATATTCCACTTAGTGGGTTGCATCCCCCATGAATACAAAATGCAGAAGCTATTTTGCCCTAATCCCCCCTCTGGGAGATGCCCCAAGGGACACCCTCATACACGATTGGCCCCCGGATCTCCTTTATGCCATCCCACCAGTACCCCTGATACCCAAAGTATTACAGAAAGCCAAAGCCCTGGGAATGACCATCATTCTTATAGCCCCCCACTGGCCTCATCAGATTTGGTTCCCCTTTCTTCGACCGCATCTATTGGAAGAGCCTTGGATTCTAGACCCATTCCAGACCTTTTGATGCACTCGTCAGGGGCTCTTCATCCCTCTCTTCAATCCCTGAAATTGACAGCTTGGCTGCTCCAATTCCCAACATAGCCAGGTTCCATAACCTCTCAACTGAAACACAACATATTTTAATATCTTCTCATAAATCATCTACTAGGAGATTATACCTCAGCAAATGGAAGAGATTTTCTGTATGGGCTTCTCAAAATAACATTAACCCTTACCTAGCCCCAAATTCCTCCATCGTAGAATTTTTGACTATGCTTTTCAACAAGCTTTTCACTGCAATCTCTAATTTTCATCTTGGCACTGAAGGCTTAAATGTAATGTCACACAAGCTATCCAAAGCCTTTCTCAAGGGGACTCTCCACCTTAGACCACCCGTCAAAACCCCTTATACACCTTGGAATTAAATTTTATGCTTTCACGCATCATTCTTCTACTGTTTGAGCCAGGTTCTTCATGCATATTGAAATTTTTGTCTTGGAAGACCATCTTTTTAGTAACCATCACATCTGCCTGAAGAGTTTGAGTTACAGGCCTTGTCTATTAAACCCCCGTATTTGAATTTTCATTCTGATAGTTTCACTACGAACAAATCCTTCATTTTTTCCTAAAGTTTGTACTGAGGCTTACCTTAACCAAATCATAGAATTACTGTTTTTTCCCCCCAAACACACCAGTAACTTGGAGTATATGCTGCACAAATTTGATGTTCACAGACAACTTGTTTTACCTAGATAGAACCAAAGAATTTAGAAGATCTGAACAACTTTATTTCCTTTTCAGACACCAGAAAAGTAACCCTGTGGCAAAAGCCACTCTGTCGAAATGGTAATCAGATTGCATCACCTTCACTTATTCAGCTGCCATTATACTTCTGCAACACAAAATAAAGGCTCATTCAACCAGAGCTGTTTTCCACATCTTCAGCCTTTATTGCCAGGCTACCAATAATAGTATTTGTGCAGCAGCCACTTGGTCAAAGCCTCATACTATTATCACTCATTACAAAGTCGATAGGGTCTCCAGGGACAGGACTTCCTTTGGTTCCACTGTCCTGAGAAACATACTCCCGTGAGCCACCCGAGAATGATGGTGCTTCAGACGTTACCCATCTGTGTAAGAATGAATGGTGAGATAGAACAACTTCACATAAAGACGTTATGTACTCACCGTAACATTCCATGTGAGTTGTTCATTTCACCTTCATTCTTACTTCCCCACCCACCGACCCCCTCCAGGCTTTCTTGAGGACCGAGATTCATATTTTATCATGGTTTGATCATCTTTCCTATGGTTTCTTTATCTAAAGAGGGATAGAATGGCATATGGTATTGTTGGAGGCAGCAAACAAGATCTGAGATAACGCAAGGTGCATCATAGGATAGAGACTTGGTCTCGAGCTTTGTAGTTGGCCAAGTCGGAGCAGAGGATCGGCTGCTTACCCCTCTGTAAGAATGAATGCGAGATGAACAACTTGCATGGAACATTATGGTGTGTACATAACTTCTTTTTTAAATTTGTAGTTTGTAGTTTGGGAAGCATAATTCAGTCTGATATTCCATGCTTTTATTTCTTCTGTACAAAGACTGTTGGAAAGTATTTTCCCTTCTCCATCCTTTTATATATACCTGTAGTGCTTTTACTAACTCTTTATAGGTATAGTACATCAGAATTTGTTTGGTTTTACTAGTTTTTTATTGCATTGGAGTATTTTTGGAAGTCGTGGGTTGTACTTCTTTCCTTGCCAGTTTGCTCCTGCAGTATTGCAATTATCCTGTCTTTCATGCAATTTAGTTCTGCTATTACAAGATTTACTGTCATTTACTGGTTGGTGTATTTTTTCCTGTTTGCTTTTAAGAACGGAAGGCAAACAGGATAAGGCCTTCAAAAAATATAAATGTGGAAATACAAGGTGTGCCTGTTCTGGGTGAATTTTGTGTTGTATGTTCAGAGATAGTGCACATCAGTAACAAATACATGATTTGTGAACCATTTGGAAACACTGCTATTAAATATGAGAAGAACAGGTATAAGTTAGCTACATACAAAGATACACCAGGCATCTGTGATCAAGTGTGATCCTGAGTGTTGACTTTGAGGTCAGCTCCATCTGCCTACAGAACTGAACCTCCTCCTCACAAGTCACAAGGATAAGAACAGTGGCTTGAAAAGAAAAAATGAGGCAAGAGGCCAAGTGAACCGTTCATTTCCCCCTCCATCTGTTATAATTCTTCCAAATGATGAGATGTGTTCCAGCACTCTGGAGTAGGATGAGCTCCTCTATCAGGGTGTCTAAGATCCCAGTTTTCATAATTCTGAGCATTCTCTTGCTAAGTGAAGAACTGATGGTTTCATTTTTATGTGATGTTGAGATGTATAGCATTTATTTTGTTCTGTGCTAGCCCTTCTTCTTTGAGTAATTTTGTTCTCATCAAAGTGCCCTGCACTTGGGTATCTTGAAATGGGTAGTGGAAGGAGTAGCACAGGCTTCCTGCAGTTTTTCCCAAGACCCATCTTCTTTATTTGCAGGTCATGTAGAGTGTCACTGATTTTTCAAAACCATTTTTACTATATTTATCAGGCCAGTTGCAAGCCACTTTTTTCTGTATGTCGATTTTTCAAACCCAGCTCTTGCTGAGTGTGAAGAGGTCCGTCAAACGTATTGGATTTAACCACCTCTGTTTCAGCATGTTTGTCTGTGCCACAAGTACAGGTGTCAATGTCTTCAATCTGGGGAACACTGTGAGCTTTAGGCTTTGGGGTCAGTATTTTGGCACCAGTGTCAGGCTTGAAGCATTTGGTCCTGATGATCAGGTCGCCAGAGTTCGATGCTCATCTCGCAGGTCAGGTTTAGCTTCAAATAGTGCTTCTGTTCTGTGGGTTTGGGCCTTTGGGGTCAGAATTTACCTTTTTAAGCCTTGGCCCGAGCAGCTTCTGCTGTCATTGCTAAGGCCTCATCCATATAAAAACAGACCATAGCCTATTATCCATTGAGTGCAGCTGCCTTCATGGCGAATGCACAGGTTTTGGGATCAACTGAAAGTGTGCTGGCAACTGCTCCCAGCCGTCCCTTCCTAGAAAAAAATAAAGGGACAGATGGTCCCTAACAGGATGTCTCTAGCAGGTCTGGAATGCACTCTGCTTCCTCTTCATTAGGCAGGTACATCCTGAGATAAAGATGAAACCACCAGATTAAAAGGAGGCATTTTGACTGCACTCTTCGTGGGAGTCTTCCACACCAGACACTGATGAGAGTAAGAACTCAGTTTCCCCATCTCTCCTGGATATTCCCAAATTTGAGAAGTTATTGCAGTTCATGAGGCAAAGGGTAGGATGGTCAGTTCTGTCCCTGGTGCTTCCTGCAATTAGTTCTTGTAGGCTCTCTTTTCACTTTCCTGGGTGGTACTCCCAGTCAACAAGATGGTATGTCTAGTGATATAGACAGCATGAGAAAACCTTGATATTGTATCCCTTGTTCCAAGGAGGCAAGATAAGGTCCTCCCACCACATAGTGGCTGGGCATGGTGTAGATAGATAGCAAGCCTGATTCTGTTACTGTGGAGGTACCACTTTAGGATTATGTGGAGTGGAAGCCTACTTTCAGTCCACCAGGTAAGAATTCTACAGCCATAAACAGACTTTGAAAGCACATTTACAAATCCTCCTCTCTTACCTTGAGGGCAGTAAACTATACATCACACCCAGGCTAAAGGGTGTGATGAGCTAGTCATTGTCAGAGGTTCCAAAAGGGTACATATAGATAAAGTTGAAGTCTCACCTGGCAATTATATTATTGCAAACCTCACTATGTGCCTTGCTTTTACAGTTCAGAAGGTGGTGTGGCAAAGACTACAGATACTGGCATAGATCTATGCCATCACACCTGACTGCACTTTATAAAGATCACTTAAGGTGCTGTAGCAATCCATATGAATGCCTCCTTTGATGGCAGAGCAATATTTGGTCATCAGCCCAACAGTAGTGGTAGTCCTCCACAACCTGGTTCTACGGCCCACTTTTTTGGGAAAATAGGCTAATCCATGAGGACCTAGCCATCTACTGGGATATTCTGAGCTTGTTTGTTTCTCCACCTGCCTATGTGATTGTCCATCAGCTAAGACACATTGTGAGAACAGCAGTGAATAGCAACATTCAGAGGTTATGCAATTCCATTTATCACCTCATCCATGCTCCATTTCCTCTCTCTACAGATGTTTCACACTGTAAGAAGAGACAGAAGTATTCTTTCTCTCTAAAAATAGTCATCCAGAAGATCACACTATATCAGAAAGGATTTATGTTTTTCTGTACATTTTTAATACCAGTGAAGAAAAATAGCCTCAGCCCCATTCTTGACCTCCATGGCCTAAGCCAATTCATTCCAAAAGAATCCTCTCACACGGTCACAGTCCAGTCTAGCCTCTCACATTTGTCTAAAGAAGACTGGATGTGCTCTTTGGGCCTCCATGGCACCAATTTTCACATAAAAATCATAGGGAAGTCCTGGAGACATCCACCGATCCAAGTAAGGAGTCAGTCACTATCAGTTCTGCACTCTCCCGTATTTATCTCTGGTCAGTCCCCAATATGTTTACTAAATGCATGTCCCTGGTGGCAGTCGCAACTCAAAGACTGCAAAAGGTGAATGTTTCCCCTTATCAAGTTGACTGGCCCCTTGGCACCTCAGCAAGACTCAGTTTACTGTTAGTGAAAGAGTCTGTTCTAATTCTCACTCTGTCCCTGGGAGACACAATAAACACTACAAAGTTTCAGATGGAGTCCACACACATCCTCACATTCATCATGTGCACATTGAATACCCTGTCATGCAGATGTTTTCCCACAGAGAGGATTTTATGTGCACATAAAGCAGTAGAGAATCTTTCTGGCTGAGAAGGTGTCAGATGTGGATTCTTCTGGATAGTGGGGCTCATGGCAGTGACCATTTACAGTGTCCATTTCTACATGAGGCTCCTCTATTGGACTTTACTGGTGTCAGATGATTCATTTATTAGGCCAACAGTTGAAGATCTCCAAGGCATGCCCCCATAGTGGCTGTCACCATGGATGCCAACATCCCATGGTGGGGATGTTTTACTAAGGGTGAACAGTCCAAGTCAGATGTTCACAGCGCAAGGCCAAACTGCATTTTAAAATCATAAGGTGAGGCTGGCCTCTTTGGCTCTGCAAACATTGCATACTCATCTCCCTGGATGCAATAGTTCTACAGAGTAGCGATAAATCTGTGTTCTGATATATCTACAAGTAGCGAGAACCAACGTGCGCTGCATGTTTGAACCACATTTTGCTCGAAGTTCACATCCTGGGGGATTACAACTCCTTCGCCATTAAGCTGAGATGCTGCTTGCTGATGCCCCAAGAGTGGCCTTTCATCGAGTCAACAGCAGTGAAAATTTTCCAGCTCTGAAAAAGCCTTGCTGAAGTCTGTTTGCAATAATGACCATTAGCTCTTCTACCCCCCCCCCCCTGCCACAGAACATGCTCAGGATGGTTTTACCCTAGGGATTTCTTTATGCTTTTTCCCTGTTTCTCCTCATTCTGAGATTCAGTCTTAAAGCAAGATGGTACAAACACTTTGATCAAATGTATGAAGGCCGGTAGCAGGTATGGGGTTTCCTTCAGTTTGGCCTCATCTGTTGTTGAAATCAATCCATGTGAAGACCTCCTAAACTCAGTCATGCTAGACCTTTCCAGCCTTTCATATTCTTCACGTAACCAAATTGCTATTACACTTGTAAAGACTAGGGACTCGTCTTACCCTAATACAGTGGTGCTAATGCTCAAAGGTTTTCAAGAGTAAATGGACATATCTGATGTTGTTAATCTTCGTTCATTCCTTACTGATGGGTTATTGGTTCAGTCCTTGGAACCGAGCTGGCCAATATTAAGCTTGCATCAGCCAAAAACGCTCGAGTCAAGATCCTACCCAGAATGCTCTGCTCCCTGTTACTTCAGATCTCGTTTGCTGCATTGCTGCACAGCCATGTCAAGCCACTCTCTCAGATAAGCGTCTACTTTTTGACAGTTTATATATTATTACTCTAAAATTTTCTCAAAAGTTTATTCTAATATTTTCCTACCCTATCGCACACTTTAGACTCCCTCTCCCTTTAGTCTTTTCCCTTTATTATCCTCTTTCCTTACCTTGTAGTAATTCTCCATTACCATCATTGGTAATCCTTTCTTTTCTCTTTTTACCCTTTTCTTGGGTAGCCGTTATTCTTCCTTTTGCTACTGTGCTTCTCCACAACAGCTATATCGGATAAGAAAAGTTCCATTGGTTTCAAGCAATGCAAGGATTGCGGCCGTAAGTTACCGCTTTCCGATGGCCATGACTTTTGTGTCTACTGTCTTAATGTCTCCCACTTGACTGTAGATCCTCCATGTGGGATCTGTAAAACGTCTCTACCAAGACTCTCAACGAGAAGAAGAATAAGTTATTGAAAGGTCTCCAAGTCTCCATTCTCTGAGGCTATTTCTGGTTCGGAGGGCTCACCCCCTCCTGTTAAACCCCACAAGATGCGTTCTTCCTCTTCTTCATCAGTTACTCCCTTCTCCCTCTGGAGATCGTAGGGAGTCAACTCACAAGAAGGTGAAATTGATTACTACTAAGGGCTGCCACCTGCGACCCTGTCAGCTCCAGGCTTGGCACCACCCCAAATGATCCTGACTAAACCCATGTCTCCTTTATCGATATCGGCACTGGAGTTCCCGGTGCAGACAACTTCGATTCCGACAGTTTTGTTGCAACCCCTAACGGCACCATCAATACAAGTTCAGTCCCCTTCGTCACCATTGGTACAGTCACCTTCGGCTCCAAGTATGACTTTTTTGTACTCCACGGCGCAGACTTTTTTGGCACTGACTTGTACTTCGGTGCAGTCCATCCCGGCACAATCCTTATTGCTGGTGCAGACACTTTCCACTAAGGCACTGTACCCTTCATGGCAGACCTTTGCCTTTACGGTGCAGACACCTTCAACTACCACGGCGCTGACATCTTCAGTGCAGACATTTTCCACACCATTTTCTTTGGTGCACACTTCCTCGGCTCCAAGCTCTGCACCTATTGAATTAGCAAGGACCAAATATTCCACTTCATTGGATCCTTTTGCAAGCAGTCAATATAGTCCTTTCCTGGAAAGGCCAGAATCGCCATCAGCCTTTTCCATGAGGTCAATCAAGACTCTTTCTGAGCAGGATGTCTTCCGGCTTGTTGACCAGTTGCTTGTGGCCAGAGGTCTCTCTCAACCATTGAAGTCCATGTTCCCTCATTCAGGTAAGCATATTTTACCTCAAACCCCAGCGTAGCGTATACTCCTCCTTCGACTTCCACTCAAGTCTCGAAGCCTATTACTTCAACAGCAGCTTCCCTCCCTCCAACTCCAACAGTGGATCTCACTTTGGAACCAGAGTCGTCCTTGTGGCCTCCGGTGCACTGGGCATCTGGCTGTTCTCAGACCAGTGGCTGTGCCTTTGGGGAGGGCATTCCTGGCTCCACGCCGATTTTTTTTTTTTTTTTTTTTTTTTATGGCACATTCCAGGGATGCTCTCTCTCTTATGGTTCACGGTCCTCTTGAGACTCTTGGTCTGGGGGCGGGCTTGTTGGGGCGGGGTGTGACCCTGGTTCTGAGGTTGTCATGCTCAGTTCCGGGCTCCCATCCCACCTTGGGTGGGCCAGCCTTCTAGGCCATGGAGAGGGCGCTTGCCTCTGCTGGCAAAGCTCATTTATCTCCCCCCTCTGTGCCGCAACTGCCACAAGCTTCACCTCCCGGACACCAGGTACACGAGCCTCAGGTCTCTCCTCCTCAGGAGACCCCCTCTTTGCAGTCTTCCCCAGAACCTCCCACTGAGGAAGCACGCCGCAAAGCATCATGTAAGAGGAAACACATGGACTCCACTGAGGTGTCTTTGACTGAAGATATGGATTTTGATGACGGGGAAGGGTCCCCACAGTCACCCTCTGATGAGGTGTCCTTTGGTGACATCCTTGAGATCCTTAGAGGGGTGACTGGAAGCCCTCTAATCCTTCCTCTGAGGAATCCGTATTCCTGCAGGGTTTTCGTGTCCAGCCCCATACCTCCTGGGTCACCCCGCCTGCCGATGAGCTCATCGTGCACCGCACATGAAAGGCTCCTGACACCATAGAAGCGATACCTAAGAGGCCAGATAAAATATTATCACCCCCCCCCACTGGTCACGTGGCCTCCCAGTAGATGCTATGGTGGTGGCAGCTGCTAAGAAGGATTTGGCAGAAGAGAGCCAAACTGTCCTTTTGCCCAACAAGGAGTCCCAGGCGATTAACAGATTAGGGAAGCGTGTGTTTGCTTCATCGACCTTCACCGTAAGGTCTTTGAATTATTTGGCACATTTTACCAGGCTTTAGCGAGATCTTATCAACCAGCTCTCGAAAACCTTGGCAGGAGCTGTTTCTGATTAAGTCCGTGATGATGTGGCTTCTCAGATAGCCAGGAATCAGTAAAGAAATGGCCAGCACCAAGATGTAGTAATCACAGCAACCACAAAGCAAGAAATAAGCATTAAGCATTTATTAGTCCCAAAAAAAAAAGAGTCCATTTCCAACTCTTCCATGCGTCTTATTTCTCACGCAATGGAAGGGGTGGCTAGAGCGGCAGGCGCAGGTATAGTCGCCAGGCAACATACCTGGATGTGCTTTTGTTACTTTGTGGACTTCTTTAAGGCTTCCTTCATGAAGCCCCTACAGAGGCCTCTTCTTTGTTTGGCCCTAAAGTCAAGGATACTCTGGCATGGTGCAAACAAGATGGCAAGACCTTGTCTGCCGTTGGTGTCAGACACTGCACCCCTCAGAGATTCTACTCTAGAAGTCAGAGGAGTGGAAAGATCTGGCACAAGAAATCAGTGTTCTTTCCGGGATGCACATGCCGAGTTTTTCCCTAGAGGCGGGGGGACTCCAATGGAAGATGCCCCTTTTGGGGCAGAGGAGGTCCGCGAAGCCGGGATTCTAGAGATTCTTTCTCTGGCCAACCCCATCAGTGCTCCTGAAGCATTGCCCGACTGCTCACTTATGGAAGCAGTCGGGGGTTGTTTCTCCTTGTACCTTGCTGCCTGGCAAAACATAACAACCGACTCTTGGGTACAACGGATTATATCCAGAGGCTATCACATCCCCTTCCATCTTTGCCCAGTCTCATCAAGAGTGTTACCCGACATCCCACTCAAAGGGAAACAGCAGCACACGAAATCAAAAAGCTGTTACAGAGAGAGTCATCCAGATGGTTCCCCCAGACCAGATAAGATCCGGATTTTACTCAAGGTTCTTTTTAGTGCCAAAAAAGACAGGGGACTGGAGACCAATTCTGGATCTCAGTACACTAAACAAATTTGTAAAAACAGAGAAATTCCGGATGGTCACGGTTCAGTCTATCCTTCCTCTTCTGTAAGAAGACTATTGGATGTGCTCTGTAGAACTTCAAGATGCTTATTACCGCATAAAAATGGACAAACGCACAAGAAGATACCTCTGCTTCCATATAGGAGCCAGTCACTACCAGTTTCGAGCCCTGCCCTTCGGTCTCTCTACAGCTCCCAGAGCGTTCACAAAATGCATGGCAGTGGTTATCGCTCACTTGCGACTTCAAGGATTCCAGGCTTTTCCATATCTAGACGAATGGCTCCTTACCGCCCCCACCAAGCGTCTACTGGAAGAAGCCCTGCAGTATACTCTTAACAGCTCGAAGCCTGGGAATCGCTGTAAACCGAGAGAGATCCAACACAACCCCAACTCAGTCTTTGGAATTCTTAGGGGTACTGTTGGACACGGGAAATTGCACAGCATCCCTTCCAGAACACAGACTTCAGAGAATAAGACAAATTCAACCGTTGCTTTATCACCACAAATCCCCAGTTCGATCTGTACATTATTGGGGTCAATGGCAGCTTCAATTACCATTGTTCCTCTAGCCAGATTCCACATGAAACATCTTCAGTGGCTACTTCTCACTCAGTGGTACCCTCTAAAACACCCTTTGTCTTTTCAAACAAGTGTGACTCAGAGATGCAAGCAAGATTTACTCTGGTGGATGTCTGTATAACCACGGTGACCACGGATGCCTCCCTGATGGGAGGGGGGGGCTATGTCAGGGAAACTCGGTTCAAGGCACCTGGTTGGAGACGGAGGCCCTTTTGCATATCAATATCCTGGAAATGAGGGCGGTGCTTCTAGCGTTGTAAGCATTTCACTCCATCCTTCCATCAGGGACTATTGCGATCCAATCAGACAACATGTCAGTGGTCTGGTACATCAACAAACAAGGGGGCACCAGATCTTATCCATTATGCCGAGAGGCCTTGAAAATATGGCAATGGGTGATATCTCACAACCGCTTTCTGACTGCAACACACATTCCCAGGAGCTCCAACATGATAGAGGACAAATTGAGCAGGTGCATTCTACAGCTTCACGAGTGATCCCTCAATCCCCTGATAGCAGTAAAAATCTTCCACCACTGGGGCCAGCCTTGCTGCGACCCATTTGCCTCCCCAACCAACTACAAGTGCAGCAACTACTTTGCCCTGATCCCCCTCGGGGACAGTCAACAAGGGGCGCTCTAGTCCACGCCTAGCCCTCGGGTCTTCTTTATGCCTATCCTCCTCCTTCCCCTCATCTCCTGATTTCTAAAGAAAACATGACAGTTGAAGAGGAAAGTGATCTTCATTGCTCCATATTGGCCTCAACAAGTCTGGTTTCCCTTCCTCTAGCCTCACCTGCTAGATAAATCGTGGATTCTCAATCTATCCCCAATGTTGATCTCCCATCTGTAGTGCCTGATTCACCCCACTCTAACAACCCTGAAACTGACTGCTTGGTTTCTCCACTTCCTATGATTGTCGGGCATGAAAACCTTTCATCCCCTGTTCGTCCACCAGACTAATCTATCTTGACAAATGGAAGAGGTTCTCTCTATTGTCAGCCTCGGTCTCTGTGGTATTGGATTACTTATCACATCTTTTCCAGTCTGGGGTGTTTGCCTCTACTATCCATGTACATTTGGTTGCCATCTCAAATTTTCATATTGGTTTTCAAGATTCTTCACTTATGTCACACAGACTCTGTAAGACTTTTTTGAAAGGGGTTATCCACCTAAAACTTCCCTTTAGAGAACCCGTACAACCTTGGGATTTGGCTTTGGTGCTGCAAGCTTTAACAGCTCCACCCTGTGAACCAGCATCTTCTTGTGATGTAAGATCTCTCTCTTGAAAGACTGTTTCTGATTGCAATCACATCGGCCAGACGATTGTCAGAACTTCAGGCCTTATGCATCAAACCTCCCCATCTTATCTTCCATAAGGACAGGATATCACTGAGAACCAACTCCACCTTTTTACTAAAAGTGGTGTCAGAGCAATCTTATCAACCAGTCTATTGATCTCCCAGTGTTTTTTCCTAACCATTCTAACAAGGGAGAGTATTGCCTGCACTCCTTGGATGTTCATAGGCAATTATGATTTTATCTGGACAGAACAAAATCTACCCATAAATCAGGCCAACTGTTTCTGGCTTTTTCTGGACCTAGATGGGGTCATCCTGTATCAAAAGTTACATTGGCTTCATAAGAACAATATCACCTTGCCTCATAGAGTGAAAGCATGTTCTACAAGATCTATGGCAACTTCAGCAGCTTTCCATGCTAAGGCTTCCCTCAATGATATTTGCTCAGCTGCAACTTAGGCCAAACCTCATACCTTTATTCTTCATTACAAATTGGACTTGGCCTCCAGAGGTAGAGCTTCCTTTGGCTCTATGGTGCTCAGGAATGTCCTTCCATGAGGGCCACCCAGGGATACAGGTAGCTGGGGACTCTGTCCCATCAGTAAGGAATGAACGAAGATTAACAACATCATATAAAGAAGTTATGTCTTACCATAACGTTCCATCTGTGTTGTTGATCTTTGTTCATTCATTACTTCCCACCCTCCGTCCCCCATCTGGAGGTTCTTGGTTGATCTTATGTACTCCTTTCTTGTAGGTCTCTTATGACCAGAGGTAGCCTCTACTTTTATCTATCAACTTGCAAACTCGATCTGCTGTACTAGGGAGCAGAGCATTGTGGGTAGGACCATGGCTCGAGAGTTTTGGGCTGACGCAAGCTTGATATTGTCCGGCTCAGTTCAGAGGACGGAACAGATAACCCATCAGTAATGAATGAACGAAGATCAACAAAACAGATGGCACATTATGGTAAGACTTTTTTTTGCTATTTAGTCCACCAACACATTTTTGAATTCAATCCCACCTGTACTGATTTACCTACTTTTTTTTTTTTTCTAAGCTACTCTTCTATTAAGGTATATTTAGAAGCTATATCTAATTTCCATCTGAGCTCTAGTACTTTCTCCCTAGCATCTTTGAAAGTCTGCAAAGTGTTTTAAGGGGCACATTTCTGTTTTCCCTCCTGAAAGAGTCTGCCCTTCTTTGGGATCTCTGCTTCATTTTAGAAGTTCTGACTGCTGCTTCCTTTGAATCTGCAGCCAGGAAGAATTTGAAGTAAAAATCATTGAAAGCAGTGTTTTTGGTAGTAGGTACATCTGCCAGAAGAGTTCCAAATTGGAGGCCCTGTACATCAAGCCACCTTACCTGAGTTTTCACAAGGAGAAGGTATTCCTATGCACTAGTTTATCATTCTGCCTAAAGTAGCAACTAGGACTGAAATAAATCAGTTTATACACACCTTACCATTTTATTACCTGATACTAGACTAAGGGGGGTGTTATACAGTTGTAATTCTGTCTAGGCAGAAACAAGTAAATTAAAAAAAGGTCCCTTACCATTTGCTTCATTGTCCACTAAGAAACTTGGGTCTAGGGATTCAGATGTTTCATTGGGCAAATAGTTGTACAGCTGTAAACAGTTGCCCATATTCTCTTAGGAAAGTGTCTGCCTCTCAGGCCTTCCTCAAGAATGCCTTGGCAGATAATACTTGTGCAACTATGTGGGGTTCTCTAAACACTTTTTGCAAGACACACTATAAGCTCAGGTGTGTTTTAGGTTCCGGGCTCCTACAGTACTACACTTAACATGTTCCCATGTGGTGCCATCTAAGGTGATGAGCATGAGACTATTTCCTGTCCATCAAAGATTGTATCTGATCATTTCAGATAAGAAAGTTAGGTACTTGCTTCTTCTTCTTTTGGCTTTTCCCGGTTAGGGGTCGCCACAGCAGATCATCTGTCCGCTCATGATTGGCAGTGGAGGATGTTCTTCATCTGCTGGCGTCGGGTCATGGTCGCCAGATCGGCCAGCCAGTGCTACGTGGTACTAAGCGCAGACCGACCGACATATATCCTCAGTCCAGCATTTGCAAGTGCCGTTCAAGCGTCTGAAATTTTTTCTGAGTTTTCAGACCAAGAGACCGTTAGTTGGCCTAAGTAGATATTTTTTTTTTTTTCTTTTTTGCCTTTTCTTGCTGATGAAGAAGCGGGAAAAAAAAATCGAAAGTCCAAGCAGGATGAGTCATCCATCCGCTACGGATTCTCTTTGCATAAGGTGGTTAGGCCTTCTTCTTGCTTCCAAGGTCAGGCCTGGTTTGCCTTCCTCTGGCGTCAGCCCTAGTTCTTCTGGTTCTTGATTACCTTAATCAGGGTTCTTTGCCCTTTGTATAAGAGCCCAAGAGCTGACCCGAAACTATTAGCCAGGGACCTAAGGGTGTCAGGGGCTCTGTGTTAAAGAATCCAGTTTTCCTATGGATAATTCTAGAGCTTTGGATTGGGTGGGTAAAAAAAAACCTCTTCACTCTTACTCTAATGGGCATTGAGTGTAAGGAATTGCAGTTTAGTTGTGGGTAAGCATTCTTTGCAGTGTGGTTTTTGCTCTCTTCAGCTCTTCCAGGGTGGCTGCCACTGGATCAGTTATATTCGTTAGCGCTTGGCTTAAGGAGGAGAACTTGTGTCAGCATGTTAAAGCTCGAATTTTGGATGCTCCTTCAGTCTGAAGTTCTGTTTGGTTCCTGTGGAGTCAGTTTTGAAGAAAAAAAAGACAAAGCTAAGTCTATGCAGACAGTTAAGATTTTTTTTTTTGCAGCCCCAAAGTTTAGCAGAAATTGGGCCTACTGGATGATGGGCTCCTTCTTCTGATTTTCAGTCTGGGCAGAATCTAGGCGGGGCAGGGGCTAGGCTCATGGGCAGAGCTCATGCTCAGGGTTCTTTTCAGGCCTAGGACGTGGAGTTCCCCCACAATCTTCAGGTGTGGTGGTAGGGGAGACCCACCGTGAAACAGACCCAATGACCTGTATGATCAGCAGCCTCCAGATCCCTCCTGTCTGGCAGCTCCTCAAATTAATTTTGTTGGCTTTTTTCATTGCCTGCAGGACAAATTCTATTCTCAACACATACCTGGACATTCCCAAATCAAGATGTCAGGCTGACTGCAAGGACAGTCCTTCAGGCTTGGGGTTTCATGCATCTTTGTATTCTGGTGCTTCCCAATGCCAAACTGCATATGAGGAAGCTACAATGGTAAAAAAGCGTATGGACAAAACTGCAACACTGCCACGATTTGAACTGTCATTCAGATAATGCTGCATCCAAGAAGATTGTGTGTGGTGGTGGAATGTCACCCAAACAAGGGACTGGACTCTCTGACACGACCGATTCGAGATCTTAACGGATCTTGCAGATGATCAGACATGGCTGCATGGCACACTTCAATAAATGGGGACTTCAATGGGAAATGACTTCAAGACATTTGCATATCATATCAAAGGAGACATTAGCAGTCAAACATGATTGATGGCCTTCAAGGATCTACTTCAACCAATTTCAACAGGACAACAACAGTCATGTGGTACATCAACAAGCAAGGGGAACTCATTCGTATTCTTTGCAGACACAAGCTGATTTTTTTGGAGAGACTGCTCTCAGTTGCACCTCACTCACTCAGGCAAGGTAGGTTTTCTGCGGGAGCACAGAACTCTTAGCAGATGTTTTGAGCAGAGTGGATAGTGGAAATTGGATCCTCATGTATTTCACAGTTGATCGATGGCTTGGGGAACCAGACATAGATCTGTTTTGCTTCCAGATTGGCCACGCCCACACTGGTACCCCTGCTGAGGGGAGTTTAGTGGCAGCCCTCTCCTTGGCCCATCAGTTCAGTTCCCTTTTTTGTCCCAGGCAAGCAATCATTTCCTTGGTTTTTGTCTTGGAAGACTGCTTTTGTTGGCCATTACGCCTGCTAGAAGGGTATCTGAATTACAGGGCTCTATGGGCAGAACAACATTTTCCTATATTTCATAGGGATAGGATCCTCGTCCTGCTAACCCTACTTTTTTTTATGCTAAGGTTTTTTCTATTGGCATTATTAACAATCTATTCATTTTGCCCATTTTTATTAAAGATATTTTGGGCAGCTACTTTTGGAGTCAGTGCACACTTTTTAAAACATTACCACCTCCCTCTTTATTCCAAATCTAGGGCTGGGTTTGCCACTGCAGTTTTACAGGGCATGTTAGCAGCTCCCCAATGCTTATGATTTTGCCAACCTCCTTTTTACCTGCTTTGGGATTCTTGACTGGAGAGGTGACTGCAGCAATGTGTGGAAGATGAAGAACATGGTACAGTTTTGCACCATAAATGAATGTTGTCATTGAAGACATTGCCAATTGCAGATCCTCCTCTCCTTCCCCTCTGTGCAGGGTGGTTCATGGGTGATTGGGTGTTTTTTCTATTTTTGCTTTGGGCCTTTTTTTTAAGGCCTTTGACATCTCTGGGGCAAGAGACTGGGGGATATGGTGGATCTTCGAACATCTACATTTATGGTAGGTACAAAACTGTACTTTTTACAGTGTCGAGTTGCCAGCCCGGTGCCCAACCTTCCACAGAAGGCACACACACATGCACACACTCACGCCTAGGGCCAATTTAGAGTGTCCAATCCACCTACTGCATGTCTTTGGGATGTGGGAGGAAACCGGAGCACCCAGAGGAAACCCACGCGACCACATGGAGGACATGCAGACTCCACACAGAAGGTACCCCAGCCGAGAATCGAACCGGAGAACCTCTTGCTGTGAGGCGACAACGCTAACCTAACAATGCTTAATCTGTATGATCTGTGAATACTTAACCGACATTCCTGTCCTCCATCGTCCTCCTTTGGCGGTCTTGATGAACTGAGTGCATTATGATCTGCCTGTGTGCAGGCTGCTAGAGACCAAGGAACGAACTGTGTGTAGAGGGAAAGTAGTTTATAGTATGCCAACATTTGTGGTGCTGGCCTTCTAGGGCTTGAGTGGACCCAGCTTTTCTTAGTCAACGAAGATGCACATGAGCATCTACATGCAAGATTATGGCAAGTTCACAGAATTCATTACATCTGTGAATGTACCCACCCTTCTGCTCCACTTTGTGAAAAGACATTATATATTGCCTACATTTTGAGCTGTCTTGCTTAGTTTAGATTATTAGTTTATTTTGTAAAGATATTACTGCTCAAAGGGGCACTGTAGGCGTGGTTACCAATGTCACACTTCTTGCAGAGGTTGTAGCCTCAAAGAACTTGAGAATGCATGCCATTGCAGTATGTATGGGAAACACTTGCCATTTACTTCAGTGCTTTCCCTAGCACAAGCCTAACGTTGGCCTTTACAGGGAAGAAAACTGCTGTAGGTGAAATGGTTTGGCCAACACCATTCAGCTGGTGGATAAACCCAAGTGTTATGATTTATTGTTTCATTGACCTCTACTTGAAACTCTGCTTATGGTGAGTATGATGCACTGTAATGGTTTCTTTTTTGTTGTATCTTTGAAGGCTAGAAGTAAGCACTCTGCATTTTTCTCTTTCTGTAGGTTAAGCACATTGCTGAAGATCCTCCTTGCAACTGTTCACATCGGTTTTCTATAGAGTATTTATCTGAAGGGCGCTATCGCCTAGGAGACAAGATTCTTTTCATTAGGGTAAGTGGGCACGTGAGACTGTAGTGACATTTTAAAATTTTTATTCTCCAAGGCCTTCATAAAATTGCATTTATTTTATAGAGTATGTGCTGCTTCCTTTGTTTTGTTCCATTTCTCTTTTTTATGTTTCTTTGCCAGACTAAGAATAGTATGCTTAATAATCTGGATAGCTTGGTTTTGTTTATTTGTTTAAATCCCACTTGTACTCATTCTCATTTACAGCATTTGAATTCTGTGTTGTGCTGACTGTATAGTTTGAAAGTGGTAGCAGCCCAGATCCCTTATGGTGTTAGAAATAGCGCCTTTAGTTACTGATAAATTTCATTGTGTGTCTTCAGGAGGTCATTGGGACCCCATCTTTTTGAGATAGCTTAGAACTTTAAATTGTTTTTTAATAATTTATTACACTGAATTAATTCATTATGTGAACATGCACCATAGAGCACTTTTGTATTTGTGTGCCCTGCTGTATGTTTATGTATACTTACAAGTAAGAGGCAGTAAAAAGTTGACCTTCACCTTATCAGCTAAAGTGCCTTAACTACCTTCTCATTTTCTAATGCGGTTTACTTTTTCAGTAAAGCAAGTCTTGGTTGTTTACCTCATGTACTGCTGTATTTTTGGGGATTACGTGTATACTTTGGATATATTTCCGTTCGGTACCTCCTTGCTGAATCTGTGAATGAGAATGTATTTGTTTCTTCACTATTTTTTTTGAAGTTCCTGGAATAAGAGGCCTGTGCTGTGACATTACTTTTTCCTGCATTTATCCACTTATGTTGAAACACTGAAGACTGTAAAGCTTTGTTTAGTTTGTCACTTACTTTGGAGAGATTTGATTTGTACACTTAAATATTCTCAAGGCACAATCTTGAAGGCCTTGATTAGTATTAGCTGCTGTTCCCATAATGTCAACACAAGAAACAACTAATTGACGATTGTTACAGATATTTTTTGGAAGTAAGAAAACACAACCAAACTGCCGTCGGCATGAAACTGGTTACCTTTCTCTTATAGAAATCACAATCTCTGACCACCTACAAGTGGCAGACTACTGCTTTATTCAACAAAAAAAACTCCTTATTACTTATGCTACATTGAATAGACCTTGCTCTGACATTTTCTGAAATCCTGAGTCATATCCCCCCCCAGCAAAGTGTTTCTAGACCCTAAGCTCCTCCCCCTGTTTATTTTCTACTGGTCACACAGTTCAGATTTTGATCCTAACATTTATAGAAAGGATCCCAGTTTTGTTGCTTAAAGCAGGTAAACCATAATAGAATTTGACAGCCATAGCATGAACTAAAGATGCACACTAGCATTGTCTGTGTGGTCTGAGAGAAGAGCACAGCATGAAGCACTGCCATAAGTGTCAGCGTTTTAGACAAGAGAGTCCACAGACATGGTCTGGGAGGGACCTCCTGATCTGCCACAGTATTTAAGCAATGGAGTTTGAGTTCCAGGTACTGGAACTGGCAGGAAGGTGTGATTCACAGTAAATTCTGGTCTTCATGAAGCCAGTATCTCACAAGGCTAAGAGCCCTTAGTTCCTATGGTTTGCAAGTTGCTTTCCCCTTAGACCTGAATGCACATTCTCATCCACTAATTGTTCTGTGCTAAGTGTGAGTGGGGCTCTAAACTCTTATCCAGTCAATTCTGCTACTGTGTCTACATCAAATTTAAAGATGCCACTAAGCCTCACTTTCATTCAATAGTACTGGCCCAGTACATAGTTTATCTACTGCATAACACATTGTTTTTAGCACAAATGTGTAATGATCAATTTGAACCTTACCTTTATGTCTTGTAAATGAAACCCAGAAACACACTGGTAATTATCATATCTACCCAGTTAAATTAAGCAGCATGACACGTAATTCTGAATGCTCAAACTAACCTCAGTTGTAGTAAAAATGCATCATTGCAGGGCAACAATAAAAAAAAAAGATAGTAGAAATGAGCAAGCAACAGTAACAGAAAATAATTTCATCCTCTGCTGATGTCCTTAAGTCACTTCTAATGTTTTCCATCTCTGACATACTCACCTTCTTTCCTCCAAATTATCCCAGGCATCAGTGTGCTAATTGTTGACCACACTACCCAAATTATACTCTCAGCCTCACAAACCTATACCTCATTCATTTCCTTTTATAACACTCATCCTTCTTGTAACTTCCCCAAACCCAGCTTTTTCATGCATCCCCACTTGGTTCTTTTTTCACCTCTGAGACGTAAATAGTTCTGATTTCTCATAATGTCTGGAAAACACACAAAACAAAAACAGCTTTGTACAGCTTCCTGGCTATATTTCTACTACTCAGTGGTAATACAGAAACTAACCGTAGTGTTGTGAACTCTCTAGTCAAGTCATGTTCATCTCCCTAACCATTGCAGGCAGGCATGTTCCCCCAACAGACATTCCCTAACTTCCACCTTTTAGACATATGAGGAATAAATAAAAAAGTTGCCCAAATTCATGTATAGGCATTGAAGAAGAACATAAAATGTAAAATTCCACTCCCTCTCACTAAGAGATTTATCTCTATGCACAACCGTGTCAAAAAGTCAGGTAGCAAGTATCTTTTTCTTAACTCATGCCTCTGATGAACCACAGATGCCATTTCTTCCCTATAGGGGAACATTTCCCAAACTGGCTAATAGCCAATTTATCACTAAATCAGTACTCAAAAAAACTACACTGTAACCATTGTGAATAATTACATCCCATAACCATATCCCTGTTTCTTAAACTCTTTAATAAAGTGTCTACTTGTAAATATGCATATAACATTACCACACATATGGGTGTACCATTTTTAATCTAAAACACTAAATGTTGATTGTAAATGATTATAAATAATATCAACAGCATAAAGTCGGAAACAACATAATGGGTACAGAATTATGCATTTGCCGAGAGACCGTGTTGACATTCAAAATGTAACATTAAATAACAAAACCATTGTTCTTCGGGGGGGGGGGGGCTTGCCTCCTTTGTGCTGTCCAGACCTCCCTCTAATCTTCTGGTAGTTGTATATACTAACTCCAATCCCTGGATTTGTGTGATCTCTCACTTGTCTAGTCAACCATATGCACTCAACTATGAAGCTGTCAGCCTAATACTCATTCGACTGGGTCATTAGTACCGATATATACATATATACATCTATCTATCTATCTCTGCATAAAACTTTTTAACTACTAGCCAGAAAGCAGAGGTGTCTGGCAGTTAGTGATGAAGACTAAAGCTCTGACTTTTTAGTGAACTGCTTCCTGTTCCAAGGATACAGGATTTGAATCTTTAAGCCTTCATTTACCAACTGTGTAACCTTCAGCAATTTATTAACCAGATAGTGTGTTGTGGCAATTGGTAATTTAGTCTTAAGATCCTTAATGATCTCCAGGACTGCATGCCTACTAACTACCTATGAACTATGCAAAGATTTACTAACTACCTATGAACTATGCAAAGATTTTAATGTTGACCTCCTTCTCCTCCTCTAAATATGGTGATGTTATGTGATCCTATCTCGCCTACATTCTGACTGATGGGATGGGTTGGAGATCCTCCTCGGCTCCGGCACGCTATATGCCATTAAGAAGTCTCTCTCTTAGCTGGGCTGAAATATCCCAGGATGCACCGCCACACCAGTCCCCCAGATCTCCGCTTGCCGCTAACAAGCAAGGCGGTGTCTTCAAA
The DNA here is from genome assembly GCF_019279795.1 of Protopterus annectens. NCBI lineage: Eukaryota > Metazoa > Chordata > Ceratodontiformes > Protopteridae > Protopterus > Protopterus annectens. The sequence goes on along the minus strand of NC_056745.1, from coordinate 290,790,210 downwards.
ACTGGCTGAGCTACAGTGCTTTTTTTCTTTTTTTCCTGTCTTCATCTAATTCTTCAACCGTTTTTGTTTTCCAAAGCTGCTATCTTTTGTTTTTGAGTGAGCATTTTCTGTAAAGTAATTTTTTGTGTAGTATTTTTTTTTCTGACCAGAGGTTTTGTTGTTTGAGGGCTTTCCCCTTCCCCAGTGTTGTTTTGTTCCCTTTCCTTTTGGCTGGTTTTGGACCTTTAGGGTTGTCCTCTTCATTTTGTTTGTCTTGTAAAAAAAAAAAAAGAAAAAAAGAAAAAAGAAGAAAAGAGAAAAAATTGTAGTGTTGTTTGGTTTTGGCTAATTACACTAAATTGGTTGCCATTATGTCACAGGCTCCTGGGCTCTCAGGCTTAAAAAGTTTGCTAGTGCAGGTTCAAGATGTCAATCACAGGATTTGACCACTCTCAGTGTACCTACTGTTAAAACATTGTTGCAGTGGGAGTGTAGTGCAGCTACTGCTTTTCGAGGGTCCTCCAAGAGAGGAAAAAATAAACATATAGATAAAGGCCTTATTAAACCTAAGGAAGGCTTAAACTTCTCTCCTTCTCCTGCTAAAACTCTCTCTCCTGCTAGGGCGTGCGTCCGGCTCCGGCAGTCCGGTCGGAACCTCGCCAAAAAAGTCGCCGGCAGGCTTCTCGCCCTACCGAACTCGAGAGCCTGCCAGGGATGCTTCCTCCTGGCCTCACGACTCTGGCCTCGAGGAGCGGAGCCGGCTGTAGCGAGGGAAAGGAGGAGGGTCCTTCATCATCTCCGAACCGTCGAACGATGGGTCGGTTACTAAGCCCGGCTCTCCTCCTCTTCCCGAAGCCCGGACACTCGGGATGGAAATTGGCCTTTTTTTCCGCGAAGTCGATAATTCGAATGTCTTGAAAGTTAATCGTCACCTTACTGATTTGTTTAACTCAACTTTTTTCAAGAATCAAGAAGATAAGAGTGTCTAATACTGACTTTCTTGCCAATCATTTTAGAATGAGCAAACCTACCAGAACACTGTACACCTCAGTCACACCACTAACCTTAGTGATTGCAATTCCATAGCCTTCAGCTGATCCAGTAAACAAAAAAAAAAGACCAACATTTCCACAGATCTCTGTACAATTAGAAATGGGTCTGCTGATAGCGTGCACTGACTGGATCTTCTTCCAGTCTTCCTCCTTGATTTATGTTAAACATTTATTTAATTTATTTACTTTATTTCTCTTTAATTACTGAGAAAGGAAAACTAAGAAAAGCCCCTTGTCAGCAGAAGCCCAGGAAGAAAATCTCCACATTTCATGCATTCACACAGGCAGTTAGCATGAAGTAACAACAGAAAATATTCTATATAACCCTGAGATATATGTATTAACAGGTAATTACTATGATAAGTATTTTGTGTAGTGTTTACAGCATGCTAAGTTTGCTCACATCTATAGGACATGCAGCATTATTATGCATATAAAGTCACTTTTAAATTTTAGAGCACAGCGGGTGAGGTATATACGGATTTTATCCAAATAGTTAATCACGTGAGACCTGTACCCAGGAGACTGTGTGAGGATTGCATTGTACCTATTTGAGTTGGTTGCAGAAGGAGAGTATTAGTAATGTTGGTACAAGCGCAAAACTATGCTGTTGGGTATGATTTAATAGGAATTTTAAATATTTATGGGATAGGGATTAGTATAAGAAGGGGACTTAGTAATGGGGTGTTACAAGTGCAGGACTGTTTCATTGACAGGTACATTTTCAATGAGATTTTAAATTACAGATGACATGTAATATTTCTGACACTTGTTAAGAGAAAATTCCACAGTTCAGATATATATACTGAACATAGGTAGTCACCATTATGATTTTTGGTTCAGTGAATACAGTTATCAGTTATGTGAGTTTAATAACTGGCTGGTTGGTGGCAGAACAATGATCTGGGCTATAGAGAATGTTGTGTGCAGTCTTAATGTGAGTGTATGCTATATAATACATTAGGTAGCTGAAACCAATTAAAGGGCTGAAGTGCCAATCAGTGATGTGTTCAGGTGATATGGTTACTTGCAGACTTTGCATTTTTATTATAGGATTGCTCCAATGTGGCTAGTTGAGAGGACTGCAGGTTGGTTGAAATTGATGAGGCATATAGTAGACTAGGGAGTAGAAATTTTTGAGCTATGGTGCTGCATGCTTGCTCTGATAGAAAATATACAACTTTGTAAAGAAGTCCAAGTTTATGGCTGATTTTTTGAACTGAAACTGTAAAAGTGGACAAACACCGTTACAAGAGTTGCAGTGTGTTTTTAGAGACAGGAAGGCAAAATAAAGACCAACATGGACGTCTTACATTATAGGGACAACATGGCATATTCAGTTAAATCCAACAATAATAATTACAAACTTTAGCACAATGATAATAATGGTGCACGGACACTGTTCAGTACACCAATGGAGGGAAGAAAGGAATGACCTAGATATGGGGAGTTTAGACAACCCTTTAGCCAGTCCCAGAGGATAGCAGAAAAGAAATGAGAAATGGGACAGCACTGATGTCAGAACCCCAGTTAGCAAGGGAATTGGGAAAATCAAAGGTCAGTGAGCAAGAGAAGGATGAGTATGAGGAGACTACGATCACCAAAGATTTTGGGAGAATTTTATAGACCCCAAAGGGTTTTAATATATTCAATTATAGCTGCTTGGATATTACTCCAAGTCATTTTAGCTTGTTTCAGAAGGGTGTTAAATGTATTCCAGCCAAGAAATTTGATGTTGTGGATGCCATTATAGAACTCAAATTGTATACAAGGAAATAAGTTTGGCCATTTTATTCAATTAATTTGGGGGATATTTAATTAATTAATTTATTTATTTAAACATTTGTTTACTGAGAAAGTCTGACCCAGAGAGAAACGCTCCAGATGCATGTCTTTGGAATGTGGGAAGAAACTGGAACACCCGGAGGAAACCCAAGAGAATGCAGGGAGAACATGCAGACGCCGCACCGAAGGCACTCCAACCAAAAATTGAACCAGAGAACCTCTTTCTATGAGGTGACAAGCTAATCGCTGCAGCACTGTGCCACTGGTTACATTGCAAATCAAACTCAAACATGTAAAAAGGAGAGTATTTGCAACCCCATGTTACACCTTTTGGTGTCAGCATTTGAAAAAATTGTGAATTGGACATGCATAGATTTGCTGATTTATATAATGGCAAATTTAGATTTAACCTAACAAGTGAAGAAAGGTCTTTATTACACACTTTAATAATGATAAGTCAGTTTAGCGTCATGAGACCTGATAAAGTTGGGGTACTGGTTTTATTTGATATTAATTATCCGAATGAGATGTTTGAGAAACTACAAGATGTTTCCACCTATTCCATTAGTTCTAAGAATGAGGTGACTATAGCATATGATTCAGGATTTATTAACACCTGAATTATTTAATTTTCTTACCATTACCTCACCTAAAGTACCGACCGTATTTGATATTCAAAAAATACATAAAGATATAACCAATCCCCCATTAAGACCTTTAGTTGCAGCACAAGTCTCAAAAATATACCCACTGGCTGTTAGCTAGCTGAATGTTTAAACCTGTGTACTCACAATTTCTCCAACTACTAAAGGATTCTTGGGATTTTTAAGTAGTTTAGAGAAGAGTCTCTGGGTAGAAAACTTAATTTTATTAACTGTTGATTTTAAAGATCTTTTTACCAGTATTCCTAAAATGGAAGGTTTGCAGTTGTTTTGTAATGGTCGTCATAGATGTCATTTTCTTCGATGGAGAGAAATTCATTTTGTAATGGACTTCATCGAACTTGTATTGGACAATATGAGTTTTTATTATGAAAGAGAAATATTCAAACAGCATAGATGTGTAGCAATGGTAGTGGCATATGTCCCTATTTATGCAAATTTAGTTTTAACTCATTGGAAATTGAGCAGTGTTTTCAAACTAGATCTTTACAAATGTAAAACCTGCTTACATTTCCTGGATGATATTCTTATTCTTATTTTATGGAATGGACACGAAGAAGCATAAGATTTTATTTCTGTTCTTAACAAGATTGCTAATTTCTTGGATTTCACATATTAGTTTGATAAGAAAGTGATTAGTTATTTGGATGTGTATATTATTTCTGACAAATGGTTTAGTTCGAACATTTATAGAAAACCTACCTTCAGTAGTACATATTTGCATTTTAATAATTCCACCCAATGAAGTGTAAAAAAGTTGATGAAAAATATATATCCAGAAGCACTAAAGCAATCAAGCGGACAATCGACAAATAAATAAATGAATAGAATTTATTGGTAAGCACTTTCGGCTGTGTGAATCCAGCCTTCATCAGACTAGTTCAAATTATGTAATACAACTTTTTATAAGGTGTACTTAATACACAATCAATTATGATGTAAAAACCGCCAAAACGGCCAGAAGTACTACCTACCATGTATAAATTTTAAACCTATACACACACTAGTATATATCAAGTTGATTTATTTTATTTAATTACATAATAATATACTTTCTTTATAAAATATATGCTATGCTATGCTATACCTATAATGTAATAAAAAATATTTAAAATTATAAAAATATTATTACAAAATTCAACAAACCCATTATCTATTTATACCCTTTAATTTTAAAATACTGGTAATGGAAATAGAATCATTAAGACCAGGGGTTTGGGTGGCATTTAAATACACTTGCCACCAATATTCCTTAGACTCTAAAATGATTTTCCAGGGGCCTTTTCTAGGTGATAGTGCAATTTGTTCCAGTATAATGAACTTGAATTTATGCTCAGGGTGTAGTGATGTATGCCTATATAGAGCATTTTTATGCGTTTGTCTGTTAATGTCATAATTATGCTCATAAATTCGTTGCTTTAATTTGCGTTCAGTTTTCCCTATATAATAGGCTGAACAACATGAACGAATTGCAGCATATACTACCCCCGAGGTGTTACAATTGTATTTACCTTTTATTTTAATCAAAATACCATTAATAATTATTTCCACAATTTCCAAGATATCTGAACAGTAACTGCACATATTACACTTTTTCATTTTACCTGATGTGTTATTTACACCACTGGATACTGTGTTACACCAGTCCTTTAAATTTTTCTCTCTTTTATATACTATAGTTGGTTGTACACCCAATAATGTCACCAAGTCTGAATCCCCTCTTAATGATATTCCAATTTTTCATCACCAGATTTTTAATGTGTTCAGAATCTTGTGTGAAAGTAGTAATAAAAACAACATTACCATTATTGATATGCTTTGTGTTACTCCCATTAATAATCGAATCTTGTTCATTCAATAATGGTACCTGTTGCTCTGAACCCTGCTGTTCTGACTGCTGCATATTGGAACTGTTACTATCTCTTAATAATGGTGTTTAAAAACCATTTCTCCTTTTATTCAAAACTTCATTAAATATGGCTTCAATAAATTGCTTAGGATATCCCCTATTTGAAAACATGTTCATAATAAAAGTGCATTCTTCAATAAATTCATCAAATTGTGAAACCATACGCGCTGCTCGTACCAGCTGTCCTTTTATGACTGCTTTTTTAACATGGTGTGGATGATTACTATTGAAATGTAAAAATTTATTTGAATAAGTTTTTTACGAAAAATATTAGCTTTAAATTGATTGTATATTATATCTTTTGATAGTAAAATGTCCAGATATGAAATAGTATCTGTTCCTATTTGATGAATAAAAAAAATTCAGTGGTAACATTAATATATGAAATAAAACTGATCAATCTGTTCCAATGGCCCATTCCAAATGAAGAACAGATCATCCAAAAACCGACTGTATAAAATGATGTACTGCATGAATTCCGAATGGAATATAAATTTTTGCTCCCAAATTGCCATGATTACATTGGCATACAATGTGCCTATGGGAGAGCCCATTGCAACTCCCTTGATTTGTTTAAAATAATGCCCATCATGGCAAATGTAATTGTTTGTCAATGCCAACTCCAACAAATCTATTAATGCATTCAATTCATCTTGGGGCGTTGGAATAATATTTGCAAAAAAATCAGCAAACCAACTTAATCCTAACTGCTGTGGTATGCAGGTGAATAAATCCTGTACATCCACTGTGATGAAAACAACCTGTTGTACATTACCAATATTTAAATTATTTATCTTTGAGAGAAAGTCCCAGGAATCACGACAGATGTAATTTAAGCTTTTTAGCTTGTCTTTAAGCCTCAGATCTACATATTTGGCTATAAAATATGTCTTTGATCCACTAGCATCTACAATTGGACGTAGTGGGGGTTCCTGCAGATCCTTATGCAATTTTGGTACGCCAAATATCATGGGTATCCTGGGATTTTTCACTTGCATATATTTGTATGCTTAATTTGTTATTTGTCCCTGCCATAACATATCGTCCAATAGATAGTCAATTCTACCATAAGAAATGTTTATTTCATTTACTGAAACTTCAATGTATGCATCATCATATAGTATATTCATTAACTGCTGGTTATAATCTATAGCATCCATCATAACCAGCCCACCCCCCTTGTCAGGCTGCATAATACGAACCTCTCCTGCCATTTTTATTTCATTTAAAACCCCTCGCTGATATTTAGTGAAATTTCTATGAGCTCCATTAGTATACTGTTGTAACTGATATCTAAAATCGAGCTCACAAACCTCCTCAAACAACTTGATTCTTGGGTGAAGGGGAGGCTTGAACATACTCTGTACATGCAAAGAATTGCTTGTTATATCAGATGCTTGTTTAAATATTGTTTTTAAATTCATTTTTCTCGTAAATAATTTCAGCTCAGTAACTAAGTCTGTTATCCTTGCCCTTCTCCTTGGTACAAATGTTAAACCTTTACTAAAAATATCCGCATGTACAGTAGTAAGGGCAACCTGACTATAATTATAAATGTGATAGTCACCTGTAGTGTTGGAAATTAGTTGATATTTATTGTCCTTGAATAAGGAACCATCCGAACTTGCTGTCTCTAGTTGTAGTTGATCTTCAAAGTCGTCCTCTGCCTCCTCCAGGTGCGCGTATTGCTGACCCTCGGCTTGTATGTTCCCTTGTTTCGAAGACACTCCGAGCGACTGAGATTGCCATATTCTAAAGGGGAATGATGTTGATTGTTGGCGTTTTCTTGATGTTGCACTTGTACGCCATTATTTTCCACCCTGTAGAAGAAGTATTTGTTTTGTCATTACGCCATTGCCCTCACGCTGGTTTGGGATAGGCTTGTCCTCTGGAATAGTCCATTCTATCCCTTTCTAATTTACGGGTTTTCCTTTCACTCACGATCTTACTGTGATTGTCTATATCATTGAATACTTCCAAATATTGGTTTTAGCAAGCCGGGAATGCTGTTTGTTGCTTTATTTTAAGATCTAATGCTTGAATTTTGGTGTTTAAATCATCCATTTGTAAAGCATTGTGTTTGATTAATACTTGCAAAAACTCACACCCCTGCCGATCAAACAATTGTAGCAGTTCTTTGTGTAAGGCAGTATTTTCTTTAAGTCCAGTTGGATATTTCCAGTATCTTAGACCTGTCGGCACTTGATGTCTTTTGATACATTCATTGAAATAAGTGTTTTCATGCAACAATTTTCGATACTGCCATGCCATGTCGTGAAATTCATCTAACATTGTTTGAAAATCTGTAATATGATCATTTTTCCTTACTGCACTATTTCCAGATTGATTTAACCAATGCTGGAGTTGCATACCATTATCTGGAGTGTCATTATTGAACACATTGTCCCGATCTTGTGGATGCAACTGACCAGGTGGTATACTGTCCATACTGTTTGAAGTGTCCAATCTATTGTTCCTAAAATCTAGTAATCTAACAGTATTGTTACCAGGCAATTGTTGAATTAGTTGCATAAGACTCAACACTGATTCATGTAGAGCGTTGAATTCTGTTCTCGTAACCATTATGTCCGCGTTTTGCGTGCTACCAGAAGCCATACTGAAACTGAACCAAAAAAACAACACAAACTTGATGAAAAATATATATCCAGAAGCACTAAAGCAATCAAGTGGACAATCGACAAATAAATAAATGAATAGAATTTATTGGTAAGCGCTTTTGGCTGTGTGAATCCAGCCTTCATCAGACAAGTTCAAATTACGTAATACAACTTTTTATAAGGTGTACTTAATACACAATTAATCAATTATGATGTAAAAACTGCCAAAACGGCCAGAAGTACTACCTACCATGTATAAATTTAAAATTTTAAACCTATACACACACTAGTATATATCAAGTTGATTTATTTTATTTAATTATATAATAATATACTTTCTTTATAAAATATATGCTATGCTATACCTATAATGTAATAAAAATATTTAAAATTAGTGTAAAAAAGTCTGATAAGAGTCAAATGTATCAGGCTAGCACTTATGATTTCCACTAAGGGGTTGTTATCCTAGAAATGTATAAACTTCCGGACATGTTTATTGAGAAGGGGTTATGCCAAGAAACTTAGAGGAAGTAACCCAAGATATTATAGGAAAACAGGGTACTCAATACAAACCCCTTCTAGGTAATGGGGAAGTTAACACCCAAACTATTTTTAATTTTAATTGTTCGTCATATGGTACCTATGAAACGACATTAGTTATTCAACACAACACTGGTTCAGAAACTGTTAAAAATATTATACAAGAATTGGAGCATTTTAAGACTCAACCCCACCATCCCCCGATATTGGATAAAACCCCCACTTTGTTTATACAAGTTCTAAAAACCTGAGAGGGATGTTTGAAAATTATACTTTGGTAGATCCAACTAAAAAATGAAAATAAAGGAACTAAGAAGTGCGGTCATTGCAAATATTAGCCATACATTTATGAAGGGGATTGTGTAAGGGTAGGAAAAGATCATGGTCATTTTCTTCACCTTCAAGATGGAAATTGTTTAAGTAAAGCTAGAATGTGTGCAAAATGCTCCATTTGTCCAGGTTTTTACCGTGGAAAAACAGAGCATTTTTAAGAAAAAAATATATGAACGTATGCATGATATTTCTACGAAATGTGTTAACTCCCTTGTTAAACATAGTAAGATGGGCGGGCTTTGAGAAACTAAAGTTTGGAATAATAGAAAAAATTTGCATATGTCCCATGTGAGGTGATTGGGAGACGTTGCTTAAATACATGGAGCTTTTCTGGCAGCTTAAACTGAATGCCCCGTCCTAGGTTGAAAGAGAGCGTCTCAATGTTTACCTATTTTAAAGCTGAGAGCAGCTAAGCTGTAATATTGAATTTTATATATATATATATATATATATATATATATATATATATATATATATACACATGGATTTATTACATTTTTTTTTTTTACTTTTTTTTAGCTTATTATGGCTGTTTTGTGTTTGCATTATTTAGTTGTTTATGTGGGCATAATAATATTGTAAAAAATGGTGTTTTTAGTTAATGTGGTGTTGCTTTAAATGAATGTATGAATATGTTTGATTGGTACACCTATTTAAACAGAACATGGTTTGTATTACTTTGTTTTGAAGAAGTTTTATATTTTACCAAACAAACACGCTTTATTTTATTAAAAAATCTTTGGGTTATTTCATGTTTGCCATTTGATTTGGTCTGCACTACACACTTTTCTGATTTTTTTTGAACTGCATATTGGGTGTGCTGATTGAATCTTAATCTATAGTTAATTATAAAAACAGAAGTTCGGAATTTTGCACTAGCTCATTTCAAATATTACTGATTGATGATCTTTTTTAGCCATAGTAGTTTGATTGCTGAGCCGGAGATGAAAGTAGCATCAGTTTAGTTTTATTAGGATTTAGAAGTAGTTTACATTGCTCTAGCAGTTTTCAGTGCTTGTAAAGGAATGCTGTAGGATATCTTGGAGCTGTTTGCATGAAGAGACTGTACATGTTAGTGCTGCATATGCATATTGGATTAGGTTTGCTGGGTGAGGCTGTATGCACTTTATTTTTAAAAATAAACCTTGTGACACACACAGTGATGCTTGCTGAGGAGATAGCTCATTAGCCCTTTGTATACAGGCACTTTGGTGGCTAAAGTAACTTTAAATCCAATTAATTGTATTGTTTGTGAGGTCTATTTCCTTGAATTTAAGTAATAGTATGGGATGTGAAACTGTACCAAATGCTTTGGATACATCTAAAAACATTGGTGCAGCCATTTCACCTTAATTTCTTCTTTCATGATCACAACTATGAAATTTAGTAATGCTGTTTAATGTTTTGACTTGGCCTAAATCCATGCAGTGTTGTCAGTAATGTGGAAAGTTATTTGTCCTCCGTTTGCTGATGGACTGTAGATGAGGACATTTTTCAAGTATTTTAGATGGAATTAACCAGATGGGTATAGGTCTGTAGTTTGCTTGTTCAAAGGATATGCCAGTTTTATGTAAGGAGACAATGTATAGCTGTTTCCAGAGTTTTGGGACTATAGCTTCTTGGAGAGAGCGATTTATCTGTGTAGATATTGGATTAAGTAATAGCATCTGCTGCTGTTTTCAAATCTATTGGTATTCTGTCAGCTGCAAGGGAGCTGTTTCATTTTTTTTTTTGAATAAATCATTTTATTGTGGTGATTAGAGATATGTTAAGTGAGAAGCTGTGGTGCTCCATCCAAATCACATGCTGATTTGTCAGGTGCATAGAGTTAAGGGACATATCAAAAAGACCACAATTACTAGTGAAACTAGCACAAAATAAAATAAAAAAAGACCAATCAAAGTTACAGTCCTCCAGAACACCAATTTTATTACAAACTTAGCACTTCAGCACCAGGCCTTCCAAGAGTTTAAAATACAAAGTTTTCACTTTCCCTTAAATACTCTATACATCTCAGCAATTATCCAATTATTCAAATTACATATTTACAGTCATATTCCTTATTTAATCCAAAGGGTTCCAAAGTGTTGTACTTTAAAATAAAAAAGCTTATTCTTCACATTTACACATTTCCCTAAAGATATTTCAGCTTTTTCTAAAATGCATCCTTTTAAATTTTTGGGATCAGCACTATGTACCAGCACAAAGTGACTACCTAATGGACTTTCCAACTTTTTATTCTTGATGCCACGAATGTGTTCTTGAAGGCAAGTTTTAAATTTTACCTGTTTCACCTATATAATACAAATTACAACTGCATTTAAAAGCATAAATCACCCCCTCAGTACTACAGATATATACATCTTTAGAAAAAAATCTAATATTATTAATTCTAGGAAATGTGTTCACTATATGTTTACAAATACAACATTTATTACACATTGAAGTGCCTGTATTCTTATTACCTATCCCAGCATTCATAGTTACATCCGGTGGCAAAAAGACTTGTGTACTATCATGTCTGCTAAATTTCTACCTCTTTTATAAGAAATGCAAACATGTTTTTGCAACAAGTCCCTCAGATCCTTATCTTTTGTTAACATGGGCAAATATTTTTAACTACTTTTGCTATATTTTTAGATAGAATATTAAAAGTAGTAACAAAATACACCCTCTCTACCATCTTTCTTATTCTTGTTATGTCTGTAGTTCTGTTCCTTTTTCCTCTTTTCCTTAGCCCCACAAATTTCAACTCTTATCATTAGTATTCTACCATACCTCTCATTTAATACTTTTTCTTTACTTAGTCTCACCATATTAGAATTATATCCTCTTTCCACAAACATCGTTTCTGACAGTATTAATTCTTTTTCACAATTGCTATTAGAACTACATTATTTATTCTTAAAAATGCATTATATGGCATTATCGATATCAAATGCTGAGGATGGCAGCTGGTACCAAAAAGGGAAAAATTATGTTCAAATTTTCTATGAAATCATGGTACTAAGGCCATTAATCTCAGTATCCAAAAAAGTAACTTGCTTTCCCATTTGTATGCCATCAAATTTAAAACCAAAAGTATTGATTTGGAGGTCATTCACAAACAATTTTGCTTCTTTATTACCCTTACACAAAAAAGCTAATCAATAAATCTAAAATACTGGACTACCTGAGCTTTGTAGAAATTGTGTGTGTGTGTGTGTGTGTGTGTGTGTGTGTGTGTGTGTGTGTGTGTGTGTGTGTATATATATATATATATGTGTGTGTGTGTGTGTATATATATATATATATATATATATATATATGTGTGTGTGTATATATATATATATATATATATATATATATATATATATATGTGTGTGTGTGTATATATTTATATATATATATATATATATATATATATATGTGTATATATATAAATATATATATATATATACACACATATATATTTTTTTTTCTTTTAATTAATTTTTTTCCCGTTCAAATTTTGCCATTACCCCATTCACATACATTTGGGCAAAAGTTGCCCCCATTGCTGTGCCCTGTAGTTGGTGGCACACATTATTATTAAACAAGAAGTAATTATTTTTTAGACAAAAGTCCACTAATTCGATCATAAAATGAGGTAAGGGTGTGTCTCCCAGGAAGTACAAAAGTGCTTGTATTCCATCACTTTGTCTTACATTTGTATACAAGCTTTTAACATCTAGACATAACCAGTACATATCTTCCCAAACATTATCACTAATCCTTTGCAGAAAGTCTTGACTACCTTTAATATAAGATGGTAATGTTACTACATACATTTTTAAATATTCGTTCAACAAAATACAAATATATTTCAAAAAATAATTCTCCGCTGACACTATTGGTCTACCACTTACATTTTGAAGACTTTTGTGTGTCTTTGGTAAAAATAAAATAAAGCTGTGCACATATTTTCAGTACCAGATTTCTTAATAATATCATTCTTTGTAAAAATATCCTAAGCGCAGGCCCTTTTGTAATAAATTTTCATAATTTTGGATTGCTGCATAATATTCTTCCAACTCCCACTTTTCATATATTTCATTATCATCCAGATGAGCATGGCAGATATTTAAATATTGTATGTAATTCAAGATAACTGATTTCCTTTATCAGAACGCTTCACTACCAGCCTTCTATCTGCACACAATTCTCTGAAGGCTAGCCTATGTTCTTTAGTTAAGTTGTATACAACAATTTTCTTTATCTTGAATAAATTCAAAATATGTTTTTTCCACTTCAAAATTCAAAACAGAAATAAAATTTAGTATCTTAACATTAGTAAAAGGAGGTATAAACAAAAATCTGCTTTGAATTGTCAGTATTTAACTTGCTATAAGCATTTATCCCAACTTCAAAAAAATAATGTTCATAAAGAAGCACATGAATAAAATGATTCAAACTTTCATCAGTATCCTGTGTCAAATTACCATTATCATCATCTTGCTTACTAAAATAATCAGTAAGATGCAATTTCCTACTTAACTGAAACAATTCGCATTTAAGCACATAAAGCCTAGGCAAGGCTGTAGGAATAAATTTTAGTCCCAAATTTAAAACAGAAATAGCCACTTCTGGAACATCCAAGTCAGGTAAGTTAAGCACTAGATTATTAAAAGTACAGTCCCACCTTTCAATGCCATTTGGTTTTCTTATAGTTGCCCCTTGCATTATCAGTTCTCCATTGTCCCCAATCATTTCTGGTTCTCTTCTTTCCCACGAATCGAACATCATTCCATTTCCGAAAGCGATTGGAAAATTCGGCTGGATTTTCCGCTACTGGCAATGATGGATAATCCTCTTCTTCGTTCTCCCCTTCTGTAGTAGTGTCGGTCTTCTCCGAAGTTGCAATAGAAACTGCAGCTAAAGCGGAAGTGTTTTTATAAACTTTGCCACTTCCACGTGATGGTGCGTTCCACAGAAATGCTTTATCATTGTTATAGTCCTTAGTGCCCTTATTTATTTTATTAGTCTTTCACTCTACTACCTCTCGTTCAAGTTTTATTAAGGGACATAGCAATATTTTGGTAGTACGAGTTAAGTCTGCATGCCATGTTGCAGTTTGTTTCATCTGTGAAAGGGCAGAGTTATCACTTTTTACCATTTTTAGTAGTATTTTTTCTTAATGCAATTTTCCGTGTTTTATCTATGTTGTGCAGTAGCTTTTTTATATCAGGTGCAAGTCATGGTGCAGGTTTTGATTTTGACTGTCTTCTGCATTGAGGTGCAGAAGAATTTAATATGGAGAGGAAGGTTTTGTTGAAGTGAGTTACTGTCTCATCCAAAGCATGTGTTCTTAATGGTTATTTATTTATTTATTTTATTTTTATTTATTTTATTTAAATTTGTTGACCGGGAGTGTCTGACTGGACGTGGGTCCATTTTCAGCGGAGGCCCGGGGAGAAAAGCTCCACAGTAAAATAAACAGACAGTAGTTACATTGGATTTCATAGCGATTAACAATTTAACATAGAAATTACTTACAACATATTTACAGATGAAGAACATAGTACATCAGTAGACAACTAGAATCTTTATCTGTGAAGTACATAACAGGCATTAACAAATGTAACAATGAGAAGTTCCTGCTGTATAATAAGTACTAGGCTTATGAGCATCTGAGCTTGCTATAATCAAGGTAGTTAGTGGAGGTGAAAGAAAGGTAGTGGTTGGATGGGGTGGATGATATTAGAGTGGGAGCTGCAAGGGCATAGCCAGCATGTTTCTAGGTGCGCTTTTAATAAAGTTTTGAAGTTGGTGCATGATGGCACGGAGGTAATTGTGGGTGGGAGTGAGTTCCATAATTTGGCTATGGCGCAAGAGAATAGTGCCTCACCAGCAGAGTTATTGGCTTTAGTGATCTGCAAGTGATTTTTGTTGCTGGATCTTAGTGGTCTGGTGGTGCGATAGGATTGGAGTAGATTCTGGAGGGATGGGACATTTAGTGGATGGTTTACTAGTTTGTGGGAGAGTGAGAGTTGATACCACTGAAGGAGGTGAGGGAGTTCAAGCCAGCCCAGTTCAGCAAGTGAGAGGCAGTGGTGACTACAGTAGGATGCCCCTGTGGCGAATTTGGCGATTTTGTTGTAGCAGGTCTCTAGCTTGTTTAGATCCCATTGCCTTAGGTTGGTATATACTGGAGAGGCATAAAGTAGGGTGGAGATAAGGTGGGAATTTGCTATTGAAATCTTTGCTGCTTTGGTGAGAAATTTTTTATTACTGTATAATGCTCCTAGTTTTTTGTGGACTTTTTTATGGTCATGGATATGTGAATGTCAAAATGTGATAGTGTTCAATCTTTGTTCTTACATGGGTTAAGCTCTGCATCGAAATCTAATACCCACAATCCCCTCTGCCTTTACCTCAGATCTAGTTTGCCGCTGGGGAGCTAGCTCTATAACTTTATTTGTATTTTATTGGATTTTCTTATTCTATTTGATATTTCAGTGATATACTGTGTGATTGTGTTGTTGTCTGCTTAAATTTTCGGTTCCGTTAAGCTGTTTTATCGGTTAGAATTTTTCGGGGCCTACAACCCTTCTTAAATTTGATAGGATTTGACTTTTATACCGGATTTGACAATTTTTTCTCGGATTTGACTGCATTACTGGACTTGTCTTTTACTTCTATAATGTCTGATAAGGTGAAATCAGGTTTTAAGCGTTGTCAGTGTGGCCAGAAAATGTCAGTTACTGACAACCATAGTTCCTGCTCTACTGCCACTCCACTTGCAAGAGGACTGTTCCATCTGTCACTCTTTTAGTGGGAGGGTCATGACAAATAGGCGCAGGAAACTAATGGATAGAGGTTTATTAAAACCATCTTTTCAGGAGGCTCTGGATGCTTCTGACCAGGCATCAAAATCCTCTAAGGAATCGAACAACGCCGAGCCAAGTCATCGGCTCCGAGCTCTTCAGCAAAGGTTAGATCACCGGTTCCACAGACTTGTTCAACTGGTATCGGTTCCTGAGCCTCGAGTCTTGGAACCGTGATGGAGCTCCCTCCTTCGACCTTATTGAGGTCGGCTCCTTCTTCTTCCAAACTCTCTGATATCGATGTGGATCGGGTGGTGCAGAAGTTATTGGAGCATTCGGCCCTGTGCAAACTTATTTCGGTTTCGACCCAGTTGGTGTCGAAACTTGAAGGCCTCCCTGTCTCCATCCATTCCTCCTCCGAGACCTGTTCAGTCTTTGGAGCCGGAAGAGGCTGATCTACTGATTGTGGAGCCCTCGGGTCCAGAACCGCTTTCTCGGTCTGTTCCTCTCACCTCGACTCCCCGGACCTGATACCGGAGTCTCGGAGCCGACGGTCTGTCCTTGGTTCCGGGCGAGAGTCGAACCCGGCGTTTGTTCCGACTCTCTCCTCCCGGGGGCGGATCGGCCGGTCGGCGGCTCCGTCGCCTTCCGATGCCTTTGCCTGTGTCGGGATTCTTCCCATTTCCTCGGAACCGAGATTCTTCGATGCGGGACCCGGGGCGTTCGATCTAATGAGGAAGGTGTTGTCTACCCAGACAACCACATCAGTGGAAGCAACCTCTCCTCCCCATAAAGGGCCAGTTATCCTCCTCTGCACCCACGGCCACATCAAGCAAGGGCACC
Source organism: Protopterus annectens (assembly GCF_019279795.1). Classification (NCBI taxonomy): domain Eukaryota; kingdom Metazoa; phylum Chordata; order Ceratodontiformes; family Protopteridae; genus Protopterus; species Protopterus annectens. The sequence continues at coordinate 290,773,704 of NC_056745.1, read as the reverse complement.
AGTGTCTCAGCCACCCCTGGAGGGTGCCCCTCTTCCTCGGAGGCTTCTTGGATGCTGAAGTCCCTAGGAAAAAGATTGTGTAGAGACATGGATTCTCCACAAGAATCCTTGACATCTGATACTGACTTAGATGAGTCAGAAGGGTCCCCTAAGTCACCTTCAGAAGATGTCTCTTTTTCGGACATATTGGAGATCCTGAAACAGAGAGGTGACTGGCAGTCCCTTCCCCTTCTGAGGATGAGTCAGTTTTGCTGAAGGCATTTGGTGCTCGCCCTTCCTCCTCCTATGAATTAATGGAACTAATTGCTCTCCTGACACAGTGGAACCAGTCCCAAGGAAACCAAATAAATACATCACGGCACCTCAGGACAAGTCCTACCTGACAAAGGAGTTCCAGTGGACGCTATGGGGTGGGCAGCGCCACAAAAAGGAGATGTCAGAGTCTTCCTCATCTGTCCATCCCCTAATAAAGATTCTAGGACGATGGATAGGTATGGGTTTCCATGCGATCCCTGAACTATTTGACCCATTTTACACGCCTACAGAGGGATCTAGTCAAAGAGTTGGGAGATACCCTCCAGGGTACTACAGATGCTGCTGTCTCGGAGAAAGTGACAGCACAACTTAATACCCTTACAGCCATTGTGAACTCGTCCATGAGGCTGATTTCCGGGCAGCAGCTTCAGCGATTGCTCTTTGTAGACAATCCTGGATGCGCTTATGTTCCTTTGAAGCCTTCAAGTCTTCCTTTACTAACGCCCATTTGACGGTGCCACTTTGGCCCCAAAGTAAAGGAGACCCTTACCGGTGTGAACAGGAGGGAAAGACTCTGTCTGCTGTCGAGTCCGCTTTCCACCCCAACCAGACCGCACTCCAAAAGGGCAACGTGGAAAAATGTGGTTTCGAAACCCCAAGGAGCTTTCTCAGGCACACAGGGAGATGCCCCTCTAGAGGTAGAGGAGGGGCAGAGGTGGAAGACGCCCAGGCGGCAGAGGGGTCCAACATCAAGGTGACAGGGATACACTCCTGGTAAACCTTTCCAGCACTCCTGAGAGGAGGCCCGACTGTCCTGCTCTGGAGGCAGTGCTTTATACCCTCAGGCCTGGCAAAATGTAACTACAGACAAGTGGGTAAAAAGCGTGGTTACCAGAGGTTACAACATACCCTTTCTATCCCATCCCATTCCAAAGAAAAGACTCCCAGATGTACCGCTCCATCTGTGAGAGCCAGCAGCTATAGAGATTTCAAAGCTGCTAGAAAAAAGAGTCATCCAACCAGTCCCAGCAGACCAGCAAGGAGTCGGGACTTACTGAAGGTTCTTTGTAGTGCCAAAGAAAACAGGGGACTGGAGGCCCATCCTGGACCGGAGCTAGCTCAATACCTTCACAGGAAAGAAAAGTTCACGCGAATGGTCCGCTTCAATCGATCCTTCCATTCTTACAGAAGGACGACTGGATGTGCTCAATAGATCTAGAGGATGCATACTACCACATCAAAATGGCCAGGGCATCCAGAGATCAGGAGCCAATCACTTTCAATTTCGAGCCCTGCCCTTTGGTCTGACCTCAGCCCCCAGGGTCTTCACAAATGCATGGCAGTGGTAGCGTCTCACTTGAGACGCCAAGGATTCCAGGTGTTTCCGTATCTGGACGACTGGCTCCTTTCTGCCACCACCCAGCGTCAACTATTACAGGCCAGAGTCTTTACTCTTCAACTGTGTGTTCATCTAGGAATTTTCATAAACTTCGGAAAATCCTTGCTTCAGCCATCACAAAATATTTTGTTCATAGGAGCAGAATTAAACACTTAATTCTAAGACTTCCCCCGGAAAGGATACTATCACTTCAGACTCACATACGTCTTCTACTTTTGTCAAGGAAATCTCCAGCAAAACTGGTACTGAAGGTTTTGAGACTCATGTCAGCCTCCCTTATTGCAATACCCTTGGGAAGGCTGCACATGAGAGTCCTTCAATGGCTACTGTTTGCACAATGGTCGTTTCAACAACTACCTCTAACACACGAGATTCTTATAACGAAAACATGCAAGACAGATCTAAACTGGTGGCTTGGAGACCATTTGTGCACCACGGACGCTTCCCTGATAGCGTGGGGGGACATCTTTCAGGCACAGACAGTCCAAGGCGAATGGACCAATTTGGAGTACAATCTGCACATCAATATTCTAGAGTTGAGGGCAGTGTTTCTAACACTTTGCGCCCCTTCTTCCTCTGGGAACTATTGCAGTTCAGACGGACAACATGTCTGTAGTCTGGTACATAAACAAGCAAGGGGGAACCAAATCCTATCAGCTATGCAGAGAGGCCATGAGAATCTGGCACCTGTTTGCTCCAATGAACGCCAAATGCAGGAGCTACTTTGCCTCCATTTCCTCTGATACCAAAGTTTCTCCAGAAAGCCAGAAACCTACACAGGACAATAATCCTCATTGCCCCATTCTGGCCTCGGGACCCTGGATTCTGGACCCAGAGCCAGATCTATTGACTCACCCTCCATCTAGCAGCTTGGCTGCTCCATTGTCGCCAGCAGTTCAGGATATATTGGTGGAAGCTTCCACTACTAAAACATATTCTAGTAAATGGGTGGATCCCTTTGAATAAAATATTAGAGTTTTAACGGACTTATTCCATCAGGGGTGCTTCTCCTGCTACACCAGAGTTCAATTGGCTGCCATTTCAAATTTCCATGTGGAAGAATGTGGAGCTCCTGTTATGGCTCACAGACTTTGTAAAGCCTTTTCAGTCAGATCTCCTTGGAGTCTAAACTTGTTGTTATCTAAATTAATGTTGTGAACCTGCCTCTTCTTGCCCATTAAAATTTTTGTCCTGAAGACTCTCTTTTGGTAGCCATTACTATCTGAACTTCAGGCTCTTCAGGCTTCCATCAAGCACCCTTATTTGATCTTTCACTCCGACAGAGTTTCTCTTGAACCAATTCATCCTTCCTCCCTAAAGTGTGTTCTATTAACAATATTAATCAGTCCATTGAATTACCCACTTTCTTCAAAAATCACTCCAACAAAATGGAGTACATGTTGCACAAATTAGATGTTCACAGACAACTAAGATTTTACTTGGATAGAACAAAAGATCACAGAAAAACTGATCAACTCTTTTGTGGCTTTTGCTGATAGCAGAAAGGGACTAGCAGTTACCAAAAGAACTCTTTCTAAGTGGTTAACGGATTGTATAATCTATGTCTACGATTCTTCAAATCAAACTCTTTGCACAAACCCAAAGGACATTCCACAAGGTCAGTGTCTACATCTTTGGCTCATGCAGCCCGCCTACCACTGGATGCCATACATTCATTTCTCATTATAAGGTGGACAGGGCAACCTTTGGTTCCACTGTGTCCATGAGTTCCTCAGGAACAAGGAGCTGAACATCCTGTTGCTGCTGCTACAAATGTGTTGTTAGTTGGCATATATATATATATATATATATATATATATATATATATATATATATATATATATATATGTCTATTTGTCTTTCTATATATAGTTATGTATAAATAACTAGATCTGAGGTAAAGGCAGAGGGGATTGTGGGTATTAGATTGTCTCAAACCCATGTGTAAGAACAAAAAGGACATAACTTCTATTTTTAGTTTATTGTCTATTTCCACTCCTAGCAATTTGGTGTGTTCAGTTGGGTATATAGTTCCCAGTAGTTGTGCTTTAGGATAGATAAGAAGGCTTTCTTATCAAATTTGGTCGTGCATTGAATATTTTATTTTGGATTTTTCTATGAATTTTGGTATAGACTCCTTTATGATCACTAATGATGCTGGTTTATAATTCCTGCATAGGTGATTTTGCTGAAATCTATTGTTGGTATTTTGCTGAAAATACATTCTTTTCCTATAACATTATCTGTCCTTGTGGTCATATACATTCACTGTTAATCCATATAGACTAATAGCGGGATGAATAATTTTGAGTGCTATTGGGCTAACTTATATTAAGGTCACCTAGAGGTATTGTTTCAAGAGATATATTTATATTTAGCTTCAGGTAGAGTTGTGTGTGTGTGTCTCATCTAATCTCCCTCTCATTTTGGACCAGGCAGCAATGGTCTCAGCCTCCCCTCTACCCTTGGGGAAACTTGTGCTGACACTCTCACTTAGCCTTCTCAACAATCCTGTATTGGTGCTGACTATATCAAGTAGTACCTTGCTAGCTGCAACACCAGTGAAGCTTTCTTCTAATCTTAGTTGTGAAGTTGAAGTTCTTGGCTTCAAGTGTTAGTGTCAGACCTTGTTGGCCTGTTGGCATTTATGCTGTGCGCCGAATTTACATCAGTGATGGTAGAGCCCTGTGCTAAGTTATCTGCATCAAAGACAACTGTAACGATACAGGTGTGAAGGCTGTTTAGAGGCTCAGGGTCACAGTTGCTACAGATGCATCCCTTATTGCCAGCTACTCGGATCTGTTCTGTATACCACTTCCAACCCATGTCTAAGCTTCTCAGTACAAAACCTCAGGACAAGAGAGTTCAAGGGGGTAACATAGAAGGGTGGTCTGATCCAGAATCTTCCTTAACAAATACCTCCTCTGACAAGACATGGTAAGAGTTTGTATAAAAGGAAATTCAGTTTCCCCTACAAATGACCCTAAGTTTGGGGAAATCCTTTAGATGATGTAAGGAAAAGTGAGGCTGTCCAGTTATTACTCCTTGTTTTCTGTCAAGGTTTTGCAGGAAGGGTTCAGGTATTATGCTATTCCCTTTGCATTCTTGGATGGTACCTCCTGTGAACAATATGGTGGCATTCTTTACACAAGTGATAAGGAAGGACCCTAGCATTGTTGCACCCATGTCTGGGAAGCTGATAAAGATCCTATGAATCCTGAAAGCCTGGAAATAGTTGGTCCAGAATCCTATGGTGGATTCTCATAACCGGATCAGCCCTAGAGGACTGCAGTCCAGCCCCAGTGCTAGAGCTGCTTCAGGACACAGTTCTTTGCATCCTGCACCTTTACACTGATGGTACTTAAGTACCAGACGCACTTGCTGAGATTCTAGTACACCATACTGTATGACACGTATAAGGTCCCAAACAAAGTGTCTGATGCAGATGTCTGAAGAAGCTCAACGCTCAGACATTGATACTCTCAACAGTAAATAGTCTCACTGCATCTATATCACAGTATGACAAATGTAGATATAGGGTGACCAGTCTTTACCCATAATGCACTCCCTTAGTTACCTCAGATCTCGTTTGCTACGCAACAGAGAGGTTTCATCAGCTATATCTCTGGGCTAAGTGCAGACGTTTTTCACTATTTTATCTTAGTATAAAGTTATCTTTCTCTCTAGTTTTTAATACCTTTAAATAACTCGCTATTTTGCTTTTTTACTCGGCTCTTTCACAGATTAGACATCTGTTTAAATTAGGGGGTGTCCAGGAACGTCCATTTTAGTTAGAGGACATTCCTTACTTTATCTTATATATTTCTTATCTTCTTATTTCCCCTTTTATAAAAAAAAAAAAACTTAGTAGTAGTATATCTCTATTTTTTTCTTCATCTGAGTTTATAGTCTTAGATTACTGCTTGTACATTTGTGCGTTAGTCCGTTTAAGTTAGACGACTTGCTCTTTCTTAGTGTGACTGTTGTACTCTTGTCTGCTCTTTCTCTTCTTTCCTAACTATGTCCCAAAAACAGGAAAGCAAGCCTTTGGGCTTCAGAAGTGCAAAAAATGCAGTAAGAAGATGCTCCTTAGCGATTCGCACACTGTGTGTGTGTATTCCTTGGGGCCTCTTCATCTGCAGGAGTCTTATTCCATTTGCCACAACTTCAATCAGCGGGCATTAATGGAATGTAAAAATAAACTCATATTGAAAGGCCTGTTAAAATAGCCTTTCTCTGAGGCTGTATCTCCCATCTCCTGATCCTTCAGAAAAAGCAACTAAGAGGCCTTCATCGGAGCCAAGGCAGAAGGCTCCGAAACTGACAGATCCGAAGGCTCTATCAGAGCAGACATCTCCATGTTCCAAAGGTCCCTCGGAGTGGGAAATTTCATTGGCGCTGACTACTTCCACTGAACGTAGGTAGGCATAGGAACCAGTCTTCTTCTCGGGTCCCTTCTCCACTGTTAGCTACATCAAGATCACCTACCCTGTCCACTAGGTCAACCGGGAGTCCATCTGATGAAGACATGGATAGGGTTGTACAGAAACTTTTGAAGACACCTGCTTTGGCCAAACTTCTTTTGGATCCGAGCCCAACAGAATCGGGTCAGACTTAAACCCCATTCTTGTTACAGTTCCTCCTCTGATCCATCCCCCTGCTTTGTCACCAGAAGATTCCAATATCCAGGTTGCATAAGTGTCTGGTCCAGGACCCATACTTTCCATGGATCCGACATCTGCCCAGAGTGTCTCCATGCCTTTGGAGAGGAGATCTCTGGGAGCCGGTACTCCTCTGTTGCGTCCACTGTGACTTTTCGGATCTCTTCAGATCCAACTATGTCTCTGGGGGCCTCAGCATGAGTGAGTTTGACTCCTGCATCTACATCAGAGTTACTGTCTTCTGCTCCGGAGATTCCTTTGGTTCTGACAACATGTTTGTCGGATCTTGGGACTTCTTCAGTGTGGGGAGGGTCTGCCTTCGAGGCAATGAGCAGGGCTTCATCTACTTCTCAATCTGGAACACAATCTATTTTAGTTCTTCCTCCCTCTTCAGACAAGGTGTCTTTGTCTTCTCATGGGCCCTCTCCACAGGTCCGCAGAGACGTTAGGCCTCAGGATGTACCTCAGGGTACTGCCCCCTCTTCCAAATCCCCTCCAGAGTATCCCACTGAACAGGTCCCTCAGAAGAGGACATGCAAGAGGAAGCATCTTGACTCACCAGAAGAGTCTATCACAGATGACACTGACCTCAATGAAGCCGAAGGGTCCTCATGATCATCTCCTGAAGATGTTTGGAGACATCCTAGAAATATTAAAACAGAGAGGTGATTGGCCGCCCTCCAGCCCTTTGGCTGAGGAGTCAGTCTTCCTGAAGGCCTTTGCTCTCGCCCATCAACTTTTTTGGTTACTCCTTTTTTAGATGAACTTGTCAAATTAATATCGCAAAAGGCATGGGAGACCCCAGACACCACAGACCCTACTCCTAGGAGGCCAAATAAATACATCATTCCCCAAAAAGAAAAAAAGTTTTCTAACAAAGGGTGTAGGGGTTGATGCCATGATCATGGCAGCAGCCACTAAGAAGGAACTCTAAGACGAGTACCTCTATCCATCCTCCTAATAAGGACTCTAGGACTATGGATAGGTATGGGAAGCATGTTTTCTCTTCAGCGACCTTTGCTTTCCCATCTCAGAATTATCTTACTCATTTCACTAGACTGCAGAGGGACCTGATTAAAGAATTATCAATTATCAAACTCTCTTTAAGGGGCTGTAGCTGATGCAGCAGCAGAGAAAGTCAATGCTCAGCTTGCTACCTTGAATTCAGTTGTTAACTCGTCCATGAGACTCCTTTCTTATGCAGCAGATGGAACGATTAGGGCAGCAGGCTGAGGTAACTCTCTTAGGAGGCAGGCTTGGGTGCATCTTTGCAATTTCGCAGAGCCCTTAAAGTCTTCCTTCATTAATGCCCCTTTTGACAGCTCCTGTCTTATTGAACTGAAAGTGAAGGAAACTTTCAGTAGGTGTGGACAAGAGGGCAAGCCCTTGTCTGCCGTTTAAATCCATTTTTTCGCTCCTACTAGACCCTATCCTAAAGGTCAAAAAGGTAGTGGGAGAATGTGGTTCAGAAAAATCTTGGAGATCTTACCAAGACACACAAGATGGAAGTTTCCCCAGAGGCAGAGGGGGAACAGTAATGGAAGACGCCACACTCGCGGCAGAGGAGGCCTGCAAAATCAAGGCTCCAGACAGTCTTTCTTTGGGAGACCTTTCCAGCACTCCTGAAGGAGTGCCCTTTTGCTCATCTCTGGAGGCAGTCATGGGGCGATTGTCCTTGCACCAAGAAACCTGGCTAAAGATAAATGACAGATGGGTGCAGGACATAGTATCCAGAGGATACATCATCTCCTTCTATGCCCACAAACAAAGTGGTTCCAGATGTTCCATCCAGTCAAAAGGAGCAAGCAACTATAGAAATTTGAAAGTTGCTGACAGAGTCATCCAAGTAGTCCCCGCAGACCAGAGAGGATCCGGAACTTACTCAAAATTCTTTTTAGTTCCAAAGAGAACAGAGGACTGGAGGCCCATTTTGGATCTCAACAATGTGAAAAAAATCAGTAAAGAAGACCAAGATGGTGATATTGCAGTCGATACCTCCATTTATGGAAAAAGACAATTGGATGTGCCCTGTAGCACTTCAGGATGGATGCTACCATATTTGAATGGACAGGCAATCCAGGAGGTTCTTGCGCTTCCAGCTAGGAGCCAATCACTTCCAGTTTCAAGCTCGCTAGGAGCCAATCACTTCCAGTTTCAAGCTCTGCCCTTTGGTCTCTTGACAGTCCCCAGAGTGTTCACCAAATGCATGGCAGTAGTAGTAGTAGTGGCTCACCTGAGACTCAAAGGATTCTGCGTGTTTCCATACCTGGATGACTGGCTCATAACTGCCCTGACCAGGCATCATCTACTCCAGTCAGGGGAATTATGTCCTTCAACTCTGCTCCGCTGTAGGTATTACCATCAATTACGAAAACTCTGCATTAGAACCGTCACAAACTTTACTGTTCATAGGAGCAGAGATGAACACTACCGCTCAGATGTCAAGACTTCCACAAGACAGGGTAAATGACATCATCAATTTGTCAAAATTCTAATAAAGAAATCCAAAGCCACTGCAAGACTAGTTCTTCAGGTCCTAGGGGAAATGGCTACATCCATCATACTAATTCCCCTAGCTCATCTCTACATGAGGGTTCTCCAGTGGATGCTATTTGTTCAGTGGTCATTCTGGGAACTTGCAATGCCTCACAATAGCATGATAACCATTGCCAGATCTCCAGTGGTGAATTCACGCACCTTCAGTACTTCAAGGTTGTCCTTTCATTCCTCCTCAACCTCCGGTGACCACAGACACTTCCCAAATAATGTGGGGGTGGGGGCTTTTTCATGGAAAGACAGTTCAAGGCATCTGGGAAGATCACGAGGCTCACTTGCATATAACTGTCATAGAGATGAGAACGGTGCTTTTAGCATTGCAAGCCTTCCAGGACTCTCTTACTCTGGGAAGGGATAGCAGTCCAGATGGACGACATGTTTGTGGTATGGTATATAAACAAACAGGGGGGAACCAGATCGTACCCACTTTGTCAAGAAGCTCTCAGGGTCTGGCTTTGGGCGATAGCCTCCAACTGCTTTCTAATAGCAATGCATATCCAGGGAAAATCCAGCGTCATTGCGGACAAGTTGAGCAGAGCCATTCTATGGCTGCACGAGTGGTCCCTCAGTCAGAAAGTTATGGAAGTGATATTCCACAAATGGGGCCAGCCTTGCTGCAAACTTTTTGCATCACCCATAAGTGCCAAATGCAGCAACTACTTCTCTCTGATCCCTCCTGCTAGGGAGTCACCGGGGGATGCACTTGTTCATGATTAGCCCTCAGGACTTCTTTATGCTTATCCCCATTTCCTCTAATTCCAAAGTTGCTACAGAAAGCAAGTTTGTTGGAGACGACCATTATCCTAATTGCTCCCTACTGGCCTCGTCAAATCTGGTTCCCTTTCTTCAGCCTCATCTTCGAGACCAACCCTGAATTCTGGACCTAGTTCCAGACCTTCTGACACAGCCATCGGGGATGGTTCATCCCACCCTAAATACTCTGAAGTTGACAGCTTGGCTGCTCCAGTTTCCCTAATTGCCAAATTTCCATCCCTCTCCTCCACAGTCAAGCATATTATATTATCATCTCATAAAACATCTACTCGAAAACTTTACGAAAGCAAATGGAAGAAGTTTGTTATATGGGCAATCTGTAAAAAAAGAAGACCCTTTTTCAGCACCAGTTCATTCCGTGCTACAGATTTTGTGATGGAGCATGGGCAGCTTCAGTTAAAGTTGAACTAGCTGCAATCTCGAATTTTCATGTAGGAGAAAATGACCGTCCTATCATGTCGCACAGACTTTGCAGAGCTTTTTTGAAGGGCACTGTTATGTTAAAACCTCCATCTAAACATCCCTTGCCCCCTTGGGATCTCAGTTTCATTTTATCCAATATTTTATTTCCTCCCTTTGAGCCCTCAGCTACATGTGACTTAAAATATCTCTCCTGGAAACCTCTGCTCTTGGTGGCTGTTACTTCAGCCAAAAGGGTATCAGAGTTGGAAGCCTTGTCCACAAAACCTCCATATCTAATCCTTCACACAGACAGGATGTCATTATTCACCAATGCACCCTTTCTGCCTAAGGTTGTGACAGAAAATACCCTTAACCAATCTATAGACCTTCCAGTTTTCTTTCCCAACTTCCAAAATAAAGGAATGTGTTCCTTGCATCTCCTAGATGTTCACAGACAGTTATGTTTCTATTTACACAGAACTTCAGAATTCAGAAAATCAGATCAGCTTATTGTCTTGTATTCTGACACAAGGAAAGGTCAACCGGTTTAAAAAGTCACATTATCTAGATGGCTATCATTATGTATATCCCACATTTACAATTTTAAAAACAGACCCCTCCCAAATGTTAAAGCTCATTCCCCTAGATCTGTGGTCATTTTTAGGCTAAACTACCACTGGATAATATCTGTGCTCCAGCTATTTGTGCAACACCTCATACCTTTATTACTCATTACAAAGTGGATCTGGCAGCTAGAAGTAGAGCCTCCTTTGGCTCTATGGTTCTGAGGAATATTCTCTCATGAGCCACCCAAGAGTTCAGTTGCTTAGGACGCGGTCCTACAAGTGATAATTAGGGCGAGACTGACAACATCACATAAAGAAGTAATGTTCTTACCAGAAAGTTCCATGTGTGTTGTCCATCTCGTCCTTTATTCTCACAACCCTCCCTCCTTCCCCCTGCCTATACTCCTGGTAGACTGGATAACACAATAAGGATTCACCAAGACCATATAGCCTCAGAGAATATACCCTTTCAGTCTGGTTCTAATTTATAGTTTTTTGTGTGTGTGTGTGTGTGTGTGTGTGTGTGTGTGTGTGTGTGTGTGTGTGTGTATATCTATCTATGTCTATATCTCTCTCTCTCATATATATATATATATATATATATATATATATATCTGATATCTGTATATCAGGAAATTGCTACTTCATAAGTTCTTCATGTGCTGCTGGGGGGCAAACAAGATCTGAGGTAACTAAGGGAATGCATTATAGGTAAATATTGAGGCCCATGAGTTTTGCTGAAGACCTCTAGCTGAAGAAATGGCCGAGATGGATCAGACGCATCTGATCCAACCCACAAGTCAGTATAAAGGACGAGATGGGCAACACACATGGAACGTTATGTTAAGAACATAACTTCTTTTTATGTAGCCCCCAGTCAGTGGGGGGAGCTCTCTGTCTTGCAACTGTCAGCATGGCAGACCATTACACATGACAGATAATGGACATAATACCCAAAGAAAGTATAATCCCATTCATTTCCCCAACCCATTTGCTCTGCCCTCCTCTTCAGATTTCTACCCCATGAAAAAGTTCTAAAGAAAGGTATCCAAGAGGTCCCACCAGATCAGAGAGGGTCCAGAATCTAATCCAGATTCCTTTTAGTGCCAGAAAAGAGCAAAGACCCAAAGCCCATCTTAGGCTTAAGTATCCACAACCAGTTCACACCAAAACAAAAATTTCAGATGGTCAAGGTGCAGTCACTGCGTCTTTGATTATCAAAAGGAGATGTGCTCTTTGGCCTTCCAAATGCACACCTACATGTAAATATTATCAAGGTGTCGAGGAGGTTCCTATGCTTCCAGGAAGGATCAAGCTATTACCAATTATAGACAGTTCCCCAATTTTTTTTTTTACAGAGCACATGATCCCCAGATGCAATCAGCTGGAGACTGCATAGATTTAAGGTAGTCCACTAGGTAAAGGAAGACCTTAAATTTATGTAGTCTTTTGCTGATTGCATCCTAGCTAATCTGATGTTAGAATAATGGATTTCTGCCTCAGTTGCTCTCTAAATGCATTTCCAGTCCTTGGGGATCACTGTAAAATTGCTAAGACTCTGATGTAGCTGAAACAGTTTAACTTATTTAGGTTGTTTGTTCAGCACCCTATTACCATCTAAAGTATTGTGCTCCTTTGCAGTTTTAGTTGCTATTTACTCCTGAGTTATGGGATTAATTAACTCCACAGTTTTCTTAGTCTCATTTATAAGGTACCATATGATAGTCTTCCAGCGGGCACTCAGGGCACAGTGGAATCAATATATGGACTCAATGTTGGATCTAATCTGAAGTAAGTTGAAGTCATCTGAATTTATTGGCCTCACCACTCCAACTCCTCTGTCTTTCTTTGTCTAGGCAGTCCATCTGAAATTTCCAGCTCTAAGGAGACTGTCACCATGGAAGCTCCTACCCTAAGGTAGGAGGCATTTCCAAGGGTTGACTATCTAAAGTTTATGATCACAGAGAGAAGTCAGCCTGCACATAAATTTTCTGGAAATTACTGTATTTTTTCTCAATCAGGCATATCAGGGTGCCCCTCCTTGAGAAATAATTGTGTGGTGCAATAACATGTCAGTAGTATGGTATATCCGTTAACAAAGGAAACTCATTTTTATGCCTTGTGCTGTAGGATACCGAGTTTGTGGAAAAAAGCTATATCCTCAGATCACTTTCTGGTTGCTGTCAACATTCTTGCAGAAGCAATCTCCCTTGCAGAACGTGTGGTCCCTCTTTTGGACAGTAGTGATGATTTTCTTCTGCTAAAGGAAGAAATTTCTCTGTGACCTTTTTGCTTCCCATCCAGAGCGAAGTGCAGTGACGTTTTTTTCAATCTCCCTTCAGGAGCAGTATTTGCAGGAATATTGTCATGCAAGAGTGGCCTCCGGGGCTGTTTTATGACTTCCACCCTTTCCTTTAATAACCAAGTTAATTCAGAAACAGAAATTGAGCAAGGACTGAATCATCCTCATGGCCCCATACTAGCTTCAATAACGGAGGATGTAATGCGATCCTATCTCACCTACATTCATAACTGATGGGCTCGGAGCTGACAATCAGCTCCGACTCGGCCGATACACTAGCACGAAGTCTCTCATTGTATGGGCCAACCCCCTTATCCCAGGATGCACCACGCCCAAACCCCCAGATCTTGTTTGCCGCTCCTAGAGTAAAGACGTGGTCTCGACTTGGCTGTGGCTAAGTACCCTTCTTTTTTGGCCTTTTGGTCGCTTTTTGGCAGTTAGCTTTAGAATTTATACTCAAGCACCTATTTTAATAGCTATCTGGTTGTTAGTTCAATTGTGATTGACTGTGTTTGTCTTTTTGAATTGTTGTGGTAATCCCTTCTGTTTGGTGGGCTAGGCCCGTTTGAGTTAGAGGGCCTTTGCCCTATCTCTTGTAGAGCATTTAAGTTAGAGCTCTTCCCTCCTTGTGTGTTTTGAGTGTGTTACAGTAAGTATGTCTGGCAAAGAAAAGGAACATAAGCCATCGGGCTTTAAAAAATGTTCGAAATGCAATTATAAGATGTCGTTGACAGATGGCCACGCCATCTGTGTTTATTGTTTAGGGGCTAAACACTTGCAAGAGTCTTGCAGTGTTTGCCATGCTTTCTCCTCTCGTGTCCTACACGAGAGAAAAAATAAGCTTATCCTGAAGGGTCTCATCAATCCAGCTTTCGAGGAAGCTTTGGCTTCTTCTTCCTCTTCGAAATCGAGGCAAAAGAAGTCTTCGGCTCCAACAAGTCCGTCGGAGCTGCCTGCAAAAAGGGCTAAATCTGTGTCCCCTTCCTCGGCTCCACTGGCCTCAGAGCTGAAGGATAGAGGATCTAAAGCTGGGTCTCCCTCCTCGGCTCCACTGATTTCAGAGCCGCAGGATAGAGGGTCTAAATCAGGGTCTCCTTCGTCGGCTCCATTGGTCTTGGAGCCGCTGGAGAGTGTTTCTGCTCTGGGGTCGGTTTTGTCGGCTCCTGAACAGTCTGCGCCGAAAGGGGTCTCTGTTCTGGTCGAGTCTGCTTCGGCCCCGATCCTTTTGGAGCCGATTCGGAGCCGGCCTCCTAGCCTTGTTTCGGAGCCGATAGGAAAAGTCTCTCGGCCCCCTTCTGTTTCCTCCAGGTCCTCCAGGCTTTCAGATTCAGATGTAGATAGGGTGGTCCAGAGGCTCCTCCAGTCACCTGTCTTATCCAAATAATTTTTGGCTCCGGCCCAGTTGGCCCGGAGCCAGCCCCTTCGATACCATTCCTTCCTCCTCCGACAACCTTGGTGTCGTCGGAGTTCGTAGAGTCGGGTGAAGTCCTTGAGTCGGTCCCGAGACCCACTGCTAGTCTGTCGGCATCGTCTTCAGCTCCAACCCTTTCTGTGCCTTCCAGAGGTTTTGGTTCTTGGGTGTCCTCAACCGGGCCCGAGGGGGATTCGTCTGGGCTTTTGGTTTCGGCCCTGAGTCTCCCTCTTGGCGCCTCGGCTAGGGGAATCCCGACACCGGTCATGGTCTCGGGGACGGGCCTCTCCTCAGATTCTGGTGGGCCCGCCTTCGAGGCTATGAGGAGCGCGCTGGCCAAGTTTCTAGTGACTTCACGTGAATCTGCGACTCCTTCCCTGGACACGGCTGCTAGAGCTTCTGGTGCCCCCTGTCTTCGGACAGCGCGGCTCCTAGGCCTGAGGATTCCTCCTTGTGTGGTCCCCTGTTTTCTGAGGAGCCTTCAGAGTTTGTGCCTGAGGAGCCCCCCAGGAAAAAATTGTGCAAGAGGAAGCACATAGACTACCCAGATGAGTCTGTCACCTCGGACACCGATCTCGATGATGCGGAGGGGTCCCCTAAGTCATCCTCTGATGATGCCTCGTTCTCCGATATCCTGGAGATCTTGAGACAGAGGGGCGAATGGCCATCCAAAACCCCTTCCGCGGAGGAGTCAGTCTTCCTCAAGGCCTTCGGAGCCCAACCCTCCACCTCCTGGGGGTCTCTACCCTTCGATGAGTTACGGGACCTTATTTGTCGAAGGGTGTGGGAACACCCTGATTCTGTGGAGCCAGTTCCTTCTCGCCCCAAGTTTTTATCCGCACCCCCTGGTAAGGAGTTTCTAACCAAGGGAATTCTGGTTGATGCTATGGTGGTGGCGTCTGCCACACAGCAAGATGTGGCAAAGGCATCTACTTCTATCCATCCTCCTGACAAGGAGTCCAGGAGTATGGATAGGTATGGGAAATGTACCCTGATATCAGCGACCTTTACCCTACGGTCGCTGAATTATTTATGTCACTTTACGAGGCTCCAAAGGGATCTCATAAAGGAGTTGGGAGATACCCTATCGGGTAACGTGCCTGAGACGTTGACCAGTCTGTCAACGCCCAGCTGTCTACCCTTTCGTCCATTGTTAACTCGTCCATGAAGCTCATATCGTATGCAGCCGAAGGGGTGGGTAGGGCAGCGAGTTCGGGCGTAGCCCTTAGGAGGCAAGCCTGGATGCGCTTGTGTCACTTTGCGGAGGTGTTCAAGTCTTCCTTCACCGACACTCCACCTGATGGGTCCTCTCTCTCTGGACCCAAGGTGAAAGACACACTCACTAGATGTGAGCAGGTGGGTAAGACTTTGTCTGCCGTTGGGGCCCGTTTTTCACTTCCCTCAAGACCTTATCCCAAGGCTCAGAGGGGAGGAAAGATGTGGTTCAGAAAGTCCCAAAAGTCTTTCCCTGCCCATCAGAGTGACCCCCCCCCACTCCAGAGGCAGAGGGGGGGGGGTTATTCTGGAAGACATTGCCCCAGAGGTGGCGGAGGCCCCTGCAACTCAGGAGACCGCGAATCCTTTCGTGGTTCTTCCTTCCAGCATCCCTGAGGGACTGCCCAACTGTGCGTCTCCGGAGCCAGTCGGGGGTCGATTCTCGACGCATCCAAGGGCCTGGGGTTTCATCAGTCAGGATCAGTTGGTGCTTCATATCATCGCCGGAGATTACACCATTCCCTTTATCCGTCCCCCTCCACCGTCAAGGAAAGTCCCGGACGTGCCACCCAGTCAACGGGATCAAGCAGCCATAGAGGTCGCAAAGCTGCTTGGAAAGGGAGTCATCCAGCCAGTCCCCGCAGACCAGACCGGATTAGGAACTTACTCAAAGTTATTTTTGGTGCCGAAAAGAACAGGGGACTTGAGACCCATTCTGGACCTCAGCCACCTAAACCGCTTCAGAAGAAGTCCAAGTTCCGGATGGTCACATTGCAATCCATTTTCCCATTGCTGGAAAAAGGAGTATGGATGTGCTCCATCGATCTCAAGGACGCCTATTATCACATCAAGATAAACAGGGCGTCCAGGATACATTTACGCTTCCGCCTAGGAGCCAGTCACTTCCAGTTCTGAGCCCTGCCCCCAGGGTTTTTACCAAATGTCTTGCAGTGGTGACAGCTCACCTGAGACGTCTGGGATTCCAGGTGTTTCCGTATCTAGACGACTGGCTCCTCACTGCCCCCACCAGGCATCTTCGTATTCAAGCCGTGTGTGCTACCATCGAGTTGGGACATCTATTAGGAATTGCATTCAACTGGGAAAAGTCTGTATTGCTGCCATCACAGCGTGTTGCCTTTATAGGTGCAGAGCTAGACTCTGTCGAGACGCGAGCATTCCTTCCAACAGAGAGGATAAAGATACTACAGGACCAAGTCCTAGCCTTACTACCCCGAAGGAAAGCCTCAGCCAGGATGGTCCTTCAGCTTTTGGGGTCGATGGCGGCCGCCATTCTTCTGGTCCCTCTGGCAAGATTGCACATGCGAATTCTCCAATGGCTCCTGTCGACCCAGTGGTCGTACCAAGATCTGCCCTTGTCCTACCCGATTGTCATCATGGAAACCTGCCGGCGAGATCTTCGTTGGTGGCTCCTCTCCTCCAACCTGAACCAGGGGCGACTCTTCTGCCCCCTCCCCCATTGCCACAGTGACCACGGATGCCTCCCAGATAGGATGGGGGGGGGCATTATCTGGACAGGATGGCTCAAGGCACGTGGCAGGATCACGAAACCCACTTGCATATCAATGTCCTGGAAATGAGGGCAGTGCTTCTAGCGTTGCAGGCACTTCACAGCTCTCTTCCCAAGGGTACCATTGCAATCTTCTCAGACAATATGGTGGTAGTATGGTACCTGAACAAGCAGGGAGGAACCAGGTCTTATCCTCTTTGCAGAGAAGCCATGACAGTTTGGAACTGGGCGATCGCTTCCCAGAGATTTCTAGTGGCAACGCACATTCCGGGGAAGTCCAATGTGATAGCAGACAGGCTGAGCAGAGTTATTCTAATGCCTCACGAATGGTCCCTGAATGATCGAGTAGTGGCTCGGATCTTCTCCAAGTGGGGGTTTCCCTGTTGCGACCTTTTCACCAGCCCCTGGAATGCGAAATGCAGTAATTTCTTCTCCCTGATTCCCCCCCAGGGGGAGTCACCCAGGGACGCTCTAGTCCACAATTGGCCCTCCGGTCTGCTCTATGCCTTCCCTTCGGTCCCACTACTGCCAAAGGTGATTCAGAAGGTGATCTGCTTGGGGGAAGCAGCATGATTTTGATTGCACCACACTGGCCCCGCCAAGTTTGGTTTCCTTTCCTTCAGAATTATGCAGTGAAGGATCCTTGTATTCTGGACCCAGTTCCAGACCTCCTGACTCTTCAGTCAGGTCAGGCCCATCCATCACTGCGAACTCTCAAGCTAACGACTTGGCTGCTCCACTTCTGACCTTAGTCAGACAGCATATCCTTTCGCCTGAGGTGGTCCGGATTCCGTCTTCTTCTCACAGAGCTTCCACTAAGGAGATATATTCTAATAAATGGAAAAGGTTTGCCATTTGGGCCCAGCGGCACAACCTTGACCCTCTGACGGCCCCGGTGTCTGCAGTATTAGATTTTTTGGCAACTCTTTTTAGACAGGGTTCTGCTGTCTCCACGCTTAAAGTCCAATTGGCATTGATTTCTAATTATCATGTTGCCTTTGAGCCTTCACTCATGAGTCATAAGTTGTGTAAGGCCTTTCTTAAGGGAGCTTGGTTGCTTCGCCCCCCCGGTGTCACAACCTGTTTTGCCATGGGATTTGAATGTAGTCTTAGGAGCCTTGACGTCTCATCCCTTTGAGCCGGCGGCCATTTGTGAGCAAAAGTTCTTATCTTAGAAGACTGCCTTCTTGGTAGCTATTACTTCAGCCAGAAGAGTTTCGGAGCTTCAAGTCCTCTCTGTTAAGCCTCCTTATCTGATCCTTCACAAGGATAGAGTATCTCTAAGACTAAACCCATAATTTCTTCCAAAGGTTTCTTCTGCTCTTTGTCTGCAGCAATCTATAGAGCTACCAGTTTTCTTTCCAAAATTTTCCAACAAGGCAGAATACAGGCTTCATCAGTTGGATGTGCATAGACAACTGAGGTTTTACTTGGATAGGACACAGCAGCAGAGGAAATCAGACCAGTTGTTTGTGGCCTTTGCAGATAACAGGATTCGAAACAGACTCTTGAGAACAGTGGAACCAAAGTTGTCACGGTTTCTGGAGGCCATATCCAAATTGTAATGCGAGATAAAGGTATGAGGAGAAGCCCATGTGGCTGCTGTACAAATGGAATCTATTGGTAGCCTGTCCTGAAAAGCTACAGATGTAGCTAATGCCCTGGTTGAATGAGCTCTAGATCTTGAAGGCAGTTTTTGATGTCTGATTTCATAGATGAAGGTAATTATAGAGGTAAGCCATCTTGAAAGGGACACTTTAGAAACTGGAAGGCCCAATTTCCCTTCCGCATAAGACAGGAAGAGCTGGTCAGATTTCCTGAACTGAGTCCTGTCTAAATAATATCGAAGTTGGCGATGAACATCTAGAAAATGTAACTTTTGTTCCGACCTGTTGGAATAATCAGGGAAGAAGACAGGGAGATCGATAGTCTGATTTAGGTTTGCCTCAGAGGAAATCTTAGGCAAGAAGGACGGATTAGTCTGGAGGGACACCCTGTCTTTATGGAAAACTAAGTAAGGAGGACTACTGCAAAGAGCATGAAGTTCAGATACCCTTCTATCTGATGTTATGGCTACCAGAAAAAGTGTTTTCCATGAGAGCAACTTAAGAGGGCATGAAGCCACAGGTTCGAAGGGGGGAAGAATCAAGGATGCTACGACCAAATTCAAGTCCCACTGAGGTGGGGATCTTTGATTGGGGGCTTGAGCAAAAAAACACCTCTTAGAAAGGCTTTGCAGAGTTTATGGGACATGATACTGGAGTCCGAGACACCTACATGAAAGTTAGATATAGCAGCTAGTTGTACTCTAATGGTCAATGAGGAAGAGCCTAAATGAAAGAGCTGGTCAATGAGGAAGAGCCTAAATGAAAGAGCTCTGCCAGGAAGTCTAAGATAGACTGGATAGGTGCAGTGAAGGGGTCTATATTTTTTGATGCTACCCAGAAGGAAAAACGCTTCCACTTACTACTGTAGATCCTTCTGGTAGAAGACTTGTGAGAGGCTATCAGGATGTTACGGACCGAATGAGAGATTAAGGGAAGCCTGGCTAGGGTAGGAATCGGAGAAACCATGCTGTGAGGTTGAGAGATTGGAGGGAGTGGTGCAGCTGGCCCGACTGGTGGGTCAAAAGATCTGGCACTGGGTCCAGATGCCAAGGCTGCTCCAAGAGATAATGATGCAGGAACGGAAACCATATCTGTCGAGGCCAGTAAGGGGCAATGAGGATCATAGTGACTCTCGAGGCGATAGCTTTCTGAATTAATTGAGAGATCAGTGGAAAGGGGGGGAAAGCATACAGAAGTCCCCGGGGCCAATCGTGGACTAGAGTGTCTCTGGTGGGTTGGCCCGGTAAAGGGAAGAGGGTGGAGAAGTCGTGACACTTGCTGTTTTGGGGAGTAGCAAAAAGATCGCAGCAAGGCCGGCCCCATCTTCGAAAGATTTCTTCCAGCACTGATTTTTTTAGAGACCGCTTGTGAGGCATGAGAATAGCCCTGCTCAACTTGTCCGCAATCACGTTGGACTTCCCGGGAATGTGCGTTGCTATCAGAAAATGCTGAGAAGAGATCGCCCACTGCCAAAGTCTGAGTGCCTCTCGACATAAGGGGTAGGACTTGGTTCCGCCCTGTTTGTTGATGTAACACACTACGGACATGTTGTCTGTCTGAATTGCAATAGTCCCTGTGGGAAGAGAGTCCTGAAGGGCTTGCAACGCTAAAAGCACTGCTCTCATCTCTAAGGCATTTATGTGCAAGTGGCACTCGAAAGATTGCCACATGCCCTGGACTGTCCTGCCCTGATAATGCTCCCCCCACCCAATCAGGGAGGCGTCCATCATCACCGTGGTGATTGGGGGTGGAGGGATGAAGGGTCTGCCCTGGAGAACTTGAGGTGATGTCATCCAACAAGACAGGTGATTCTTGCAAGATTGGGTTAGCAGGATGATGTGAGACATCGGGAGCTGTTGGAAGGACCATTGAGAAAACAGCATCCACTGGAGGATCCGCATGTGAAAACGAGCTAAGGGGAGGAGTGTAATAGTAGCCGCCATGAGTCCTAATACCTTCAAGACTACCCTGGCTTTGATCTTGTTGCACTGAAGCAGAAGGTAAACTTGTTTGCGGATATCTGATACTCTTTGCTCTCTTAGTCTGGCAGAAAGATGAACTGTGTCTAAGGTGGCGCCTATAAAGGTAATAGATTGACAAGGCGACAAGGCAGATTTTTCGAAATTTATTGAAATGCCTAGAGCTTGGCAAGTTTGGATGGTGAAGTCTCTGGATAGAAGAAGTTGACGCCTGGTGGTGGCGGTAAGGAGCCAGTCATCCAAATATGGAAACACCTGGAATCCTTGACGTCTCAAGTGAGCCGCGACCACTGCCATACATTTGGTGAACACTCGGGGGGCTGTAGTGAGACCAAAGGGCAGGGCTCTGAACTGGTAGTGACTGGCTCCCAGCCTGAAGCGAAGAAACCTCCTGGAGCGTATGTGCATTTTGATATGGTAGTACGCATCCTGAAGGTCTATCGAGCACATCCAATTGTCCTGACCCAAGAAGGGTAGAATGGACTGTAGCGTGACCATCTGGAATTTTGTTTTCTTCACATACTTGTTTAGCTTGCTGAGATCCAGTATTGGTCTCCAGTCCCCTGTTTTTTTTGGTACCAAAAAGAATTTGGAGTAGATTCCGGATCTTTGCTGGTCTGCTTGGACTGGCTGGATAGCTCTTTTTGACAGCAGCTTTGATATTTCTAATGCTGCTTGTTCCCTTAGACTGGGTGGAACGTCTGGAAGGGATCCTTTGGGTTGGGATGGGATGTGAATAAAGGGGATTTTGTAACCCTCGGATATGATCGACTGTACCCATTTGTCTTGAGTGAGGGAAAACCAGGCTTTTGGGTACAGTGACAATCTTCCCCCGACTGCCTCCGAAGGTGGACAGCCGGGCAGCTCCTCAGGGATGCTGAAAGGGTTTATCAGAGAAAGTCTCTCTGCTACCCTGGTTTTGCGGACCACCTCTGCCCCTAGGGCGGCGTCTATTGTTCCCCCCCTCTGCCTCTAGAGGGGAATCGACTTTGTGTGTCAGATGAGACTCCTTGTGGTTTGCGGAACCACATTTTTCCCCCCTCTGACCTTTGGGATAAGGTCTGGAAGGGGTAGAAAAACAGACTCCCATGGCAGAGGGAGTCTTACCTTCCTGCTCGCACCTAGTCAATGTATCCTTCACCTGAGGTCCAAACAACGTTGAGCCATCAAAGGGGGAATTGGTGAAGGATGCCTTGAAAGGGTCTGCAGAATTGCACAGCCGCATCCAGGCGTGGCGACTTAAAGCTACACCTGTGCCTGCGGCCCTACTCGCCCCATTAGCCGCATATGAGATAAGCCGCATGGAGGAGTTGACACTCGAATTCAGGGTTGCCAACTGGGAGGTAATTTTGTCTTGGAACCCCTCAGCTGTTGGATCCTGCATAGCCTCACCCATATCCTTGAGTAAATCCCTCTGGAGACGGGTGAAGTGACACAAGTAGTTCAGCGACCGCATGGCAAAGGTCGCTGAGGAAAACATCCACTTACTGTACCTGTCCATGGTCCTAGACTCCTTGTTAGGAGGATGGACAGGTACCGAAGGATCGGCTAATTCCTTCTTAGTGGCTGCGGCCACCACCATGGCATCATCAGAGACACCTTTGGATAAGAACTGTTTCTCTTTTGGGGCAGTAATAAATTTTGACTGCCTCCTTGGGGTAGGTTCCACCGAATCAGGGGCCGTCCAAGCCTTCCTTGCCACCACTTCCATGAGGGGGTCAAAGGGAGGAGACACCCAGGAGGTGGAAGGGCGAGAGCCAAACGCCTCAAGGTACACCGACTCGTCCTCTGAAGGGTTAAGGGTGGGCCAGTTCCCCCTCTGTTTAAGGATTTCAAGGATGTCAGCAAAAGAGACATCCTCAGAGGGGGACCGAAGGGGACCTTCAGATTCCTCCAAGTCGATGTCGGAGGTGATAGACTCAGGGGAGTCAATGTGTTTCCTCTTGCACTGTCTCTACCGAGGGGGTTCCCTTGCCGGATCAGGAGAAGCCTCGGAAGAAGAGGATATTCCCAATGGGGAAACCTGAGGAGCTGGCTCTCTACGGTCTGGTACGAGGGGGTGGGTAGAAACCACCACAGGCACTGAAGAGGGAGGAGCTGACGGAGCTGACTGTGGGGTAGACACGGGGTCTAGCACGCTCTGCATGACCTCGAAGGCGCCCCGATTAGCCAAGGCCAAAGGTCCCCACTCCGAGGAGACAAAGACGCCCCCGGCACCGACAGGGACGGCTCCGAGGCCGATGTCGGAGCCGAACTCACCAGCGCCGATGCTCCGAGAGGGAGAACGGGGTCGGACAAGGGTCCGATGCCACTCGCCCCCTCAGAGCCAACGAGGGAAGCTCGGCGCCGAGATCCCTCCAAAGAGGAAATCCGAGCAGACGACGGAGCTGAAAGGGAGGGTATCAGCTCCGACGCACCGACAGCCACGGCTCCGAACTCAAAGGAGTCTGAGGAGGAACAGAAGCAGGGATGGGAATAGCCGCTGACTGTTGAGTAGGGCTATGCAGCATTTGGGCCAGTGCCTCGGACTTAAGTCTACTCACCACCCTTTGTAAGTCATGGTCGGACAGCCTGGAGGACCGAGAGGAATGGGGACCTATGGCTCCGCTCCGACAGAAGAGGGGATCCCGGGGCCGAGTGGTTGGAGCTGATGGAAGGGGACCTCGACCTCTTCTTTGAAGGTGGCTCCGATAAGGCTATCTGAGCCGACTGTGTCTTAGCAACCTTGGCTCCGGCCGGAGCCGAGGTAACGGTTTGAGTTTTCGAA
Organism: Protopterus annectens; assembly: GCF_019279795.1. Taxonomy (NCBI): domain Eukaryota; kingdom Metazoa; phylum Chordata; order Ceratodontiformes; family Protopteridae; genus Protopterus; species Protopterus annectens. Next base: position 290,750,282 of record NC_056745.1, on the reverse strand, counting down.
ATATCGACTCCAGCCGGAGCCGATGTCAAAGCAGCCTTGATGCTCCCAGCAGACAGCTCTGAAGCTGGAGCCAACGGCCTGGAAGTCTTTGAAGGCTTCCCCGACGCAGACTGGGTCGAGGGGCCTTCAGGCTTTAATCAGCCTCGAAGAATAAGTTTATTTTTGCGTTCCTGCAGGACTCTTGGGCTGAATGCATGGCAAACAGCACAGGAGTCCTGCAGGTGCAAAGGTCCCAGGCAATAGACACAAGAAGTGTGACCGTCTGTCAGAGACATTTTCTGACAGCACGAGTCACACTTCTTGAAGCCTGAGACCTTGGAGTCTTTAGACATCCTAAAGAACTGTATCAAAGGACACAGACACAACACACAGACACACCCTTTAACCAAAAGAAAAAACCCAATCACACTTAAATGACAAGGGAAAAAAGGGGAGTGTGCCAAAGGCCTAGAAGTTAAAAGGGAATAAAGGGAGATAAAAATGAGGGAGACCCGATTTGAACTAAAAAGATACCCTGTACTATAAACTAAACTAAAGTAAAAAGGATAGGGGTAGATATGAAGTTTTTAACTAGAAAAAACTCACTAACCTGCCAGAGCCGGTAGAAGAAAGCACCTTGCAGCTAAGCAGCAAACGAGATCTGAGTAGTTACCGTCTAGCATTGTGGGATATAGGGGAGCCTCGAGCCGGTGGAATTAGCTCTCATACTGTCTGTCATGGGTTGAATATGTGTATGTATTTGACAATATACTGTTAATTATCATGTAGTAGATAGCGGAGCTTTTCTCCTCTGGCCTCCACTGAAAATGGACATGTATCCAGTTGGACTAGCCCGGTTAACAAATGTAAAATAAAATAAATAAATAAAAATAAAATTAAGTATTGGCTGAGTCGGAGCCGAGGATTGGCTCCGAACCCATCCAGCAAGAAAGAAGGCGAGAAGAAGACAACTAACATGGAACGTTATGGTAGGTGCATAACTTCTCAATGTATGTGATCCATCTCGCCTACATTCTTACGTACCCGCCCTCCTTCCCCCTACCTGTTGGATCTGGAGGAAACACTATTGTACAGTCGGAGTGGCACATGTGAGTGAGTTGTTGTGGGGCAAACAAGATCTGGGGGTTTGGGCGTGGTGCATCCTGGGATAAGGGGGTTGGCCCAGCCAATGAGAGACTTCGTGCTAGTGTATTGGCCGAGTCGGATCCGATTCTCGGCTCCGAGCCCATCAGTTATGAGTGTAGGCGAGATGGATCACATACATCTATCGTTATGGTAAGTACATAACTAAAAGTTCCCCTTGCTGTGACCTTCTTTTGAAAAAGTATATCGGGTTAAAGCCTTTCTGAACACTGTTAACCCTGACAGACCTCTGTTCTTAATTTCTTCAAGTTAACCACTTGATTTCTCCAGTTCTTAATTTCTTCAGTGTAACCTCTTGATTTCTCCAGTTCTTATGATCATTGCGGATGCGGCTTACCATGTCAGGGCCATCCAAATCTTTGAATCTGCCCAGAAACTCAGTAGCGGAAAAATGTGAGAGTAAGTGGGTGAATTATTTTGATGTGAACACTACAACAAGCGTTAGACCATTTTTCAGCTCTAGTTCTGCCAGTTATTGACTTCTTGGTGCAAATGTTCATTTCAGGTCGTAGCTACCTTTCCAGTAAGGTCCACTTGTATTCCATCTCCAGTTCCCACCATGGAATCCAGCATTCTTCACTTGCTTCACTTGGGTCTATAAGGGCTTCCTGCAAGGTACTTTATCAGACACCATTGTGAAAGCCTTTTCCCTGGTGAGATTTGTACTTCATTAAAAAAAAAATACACTGCCCATTTTTAAACTTTTTTAACCAGTTTCTAGAGAGAAGCTAACATTTCTTTCTTAGAAAACTCTCTTTTTAACTGCTGTTACTTCTGCTTCAGGAATGTTAGATTTTTTACAAGTTTTGTGTGTCAACCATCCTTATCTGGTCTTTCACAAAGAAAAGAAGATCCTGCAAATAGATTCCTCCTCCATGCTCACTGATGCTAATGTTAACCAATCTATTAAGCTCTGTGTATTTAACCGCTATCTCTCACCTCTCTACCCTCCCTCACTCTCTCTCTCTCACCGTGCACCATTTAACCATCCTCGCTGAATTGTCTGCCTGTCCTCCACCATCCACCTTATCCTATCACCTAGCCTACATTAGCAAACAACTCTATAAATATCATTGCATATATCTTGATTTTAGGTAAGTACCTTCTTTGTTAGACAGACTTTACTGTGTTTTAATGCTTTTGCATGCTGAATATTGTATTAGATATATTCCTACTATTTTAGCCGCACTTTCTGCCTTGTTTTAATGTTTTTACATATTTAATATTCTGTTTGTAGTCTTCATATGCATTCTAAACTACTAGTTTGCACCAATGGGCAAGCCAGTTGGGTTGAGCCAAAGTACAAGCTGGACATGGGCTTGTGGTTTGGCAAATCAAGAAACTGGGACCAAGGGGCACAGCTGTTCATTAAAATATAAATTTAAAAAAAAATGTGATTCTGACTCAAACTGTAGGCTGTACTGCACTCATTTAGATCCCGCCACTTCAGATACTCACTTTGTCTAATGAAACTGTAGTGGGGGGTCATTACTAGCTGCATGGGGAGTGAAAAAAGTGTTGCCTTCCTTCACTGTCTGGTTATGCCCTTTATCCTACTGAGTTATAACATTAATTAGGATAAAGTGTGTAGTCACAATTGTGAGGTAAGCACTAGACATAGCTTCCCCAGAGCAAACCTGTCTTAGAACTTACCACTAATATTAACATGAACAGATGTTCCCCGTTTTTTCCTTGCATATCATTACATATTCATCCTTAGCCCAGCAGTGCTGCATGGCCCAGTGTATGGAGGGTCCTCATATTCTTCTTCATCCAGGCTTGCAGCTCAACTTGATGCTAGACATTTTGACATCCGATGAGAAGTGTCCTTGTAAGTATGACATAAAACCTGTAAGGAGTATCACTTGGTACCAGTATAAGGCCATGTGCAAGCCTATACTATCCGTTCTATATCTTTGACTCGCAAATCCCTGTCTGCCATTGTCAGGCTGCCTAATTTCTGCACTGGATATCGGGCAATTAGCAGCATATTGGCTGTGTGCAGCCATGCCTATCCTGGAGCTGAACGAGGTTGAGTGTCTTTCCCCCACTGTATTTTCCAGGTCCTGAGTGTGGGCCTGAGAAAGAAATGGCTAAGACCCAATCAGTGGCTTCGATAGCAGTATCCCATGTGGCTTAACACAACTTCTGCCGTACTGATGCATGAAGCATTTACTAGGACAGCAGGCTTAGCCATATGCCTGTAACAAACTTATATGGCTGAGACTGATCTCCTCCTAGGTAATGCTCCAGCAAGCCATTCATGATGCTGCCTACTGAAAGAAGGCAATCTTTGTCTAGCCCTCGCAGGATCTGGTTGATTACCTCCATAACAAAAAAAAAAAAAAAACCCTTGTCACTGTGGATAGCCTTTGTGGCATCACATCTCAGACCTGTTACTTCACAAGGCTAACACCCTAAGAAATTGTTTGTCTAACGGACCAAGGAGGGTACTCTGGCATCAGAAAGTGTCCTTCCCCTGGCTATTAGCCAGGTCTCCCAGGAGAGTGGACTTGATGGTCAGCAGCGGTAGTCCTGACTGGTCTTTATAGCTCTTCATGGAGTGTATCTGCACAAGTTTGCCCAGGGTAGAGGGCCACCATGAAAATTAATTGGGTTCTCATAGCAGTTACAGGTATCCATTTCTTGAAGCTCTGAGGTCCCCTTTTAAAAGGGATCTGCTCAACCAAACATTCTCTGAAGAACACCTGGAGAATCCCAGGCTTTGCCCTTCAAAGGGGCTGTAGATTTTTTTTTTTTTAATAAGGCCAAGATTCTATTCCCACTTTTTCCTCTTCTGAAGTGGATGAAATGTTTGTCATTTCTAATGACTGAGAAGCCCAGGTGGTCATGTTTCTGGAAGCAAAACATCAAGTACTGGCTTCAGCATTCCTGTTTCTTCTGGACTTTGTGCTAGCCATAGTGTTCATTGATAGTATTCCTGCTGCTTCTAGATTTGGCAGTATCCATAGTCTTCATGGTTTCTTTCACATGCCTGAGCATACAAGTGTTGCAGTAGCTTGAGGTGCCAATAGCTTCATTCACTATACATTTTATTTTGATAACCGACCCCTTCTTGTGTGGACTCGGAAGTGGTGAACATCCCACATAAATCTCAAAGTAGGTGGTATCTTTCTGTATCCAAACCCATCTAGGACCGGACTATGAATGGACACTTTACTGCCAGGGTAGAAAGCTCATTTCAGCTCCCAGCAATTCAAGGAATGTGGTTTCTTCAGGGATGGAGCCCTAACTGTTTGGAGCTGCATGCAGTTTAGTTTCCCATGGAAGAATTAGAGGAATGCAGAGGACTTTCCTGATTATGTCTGACTACCAGTCTTCTGTAATACCCAAGCAAGCATTAGAGCCTGCTTTTTTTTAAATCTTCTTCCAGGAAGACTGTGTACACCTGGCAGCAGGCCATAAGCAGGAGCATTACTATGTCAGCACTTTACAGTCCTGGGAAACATGAGTGTTTTGACCAGCTGTGTAAGCCGCTTCTCTAGTCTTTTAATGGAATTGAAGATTCTGCAGACTTGTTCAGTTATGGTCTCACAGAAACAGTCCACCTTGGAAGTCGACTTTTTAATTATCGGAAGAATAAGGTCCTCCCTTTTTTTGCTTAGTGCAGAATAGCAAGAAAAAATTAACAGTAGATGCATTCTGTCTTTTGTGGCAGAAAAGATTCCTGCTTGCCTCTTCATTCTGCCTTTCTGAACTCTGTTGCCAAATCCAAAGAAAGATCAAAGCTCTTCCTCATCACCTCATCACCCATTTATAGCCAGAAATAGCAATGGGCTCTGAAGCTTCTTTAAACCAGCCTTTCCAGTTGTGTGTTCTCTCCTAAACAAGAGAACAAGTTTGAAGGAATCTTGCATATAATGAATGTGCGCGCACAACTTAGCTGCTTCAATGAAAGAACTGAGCCAATCTGATCAGTTGTCTGTCATTTTTGAAAGGGGACCAGTGTTATCCAGTTACTAAACAGACCTTTCCCAAATAGTCAAGTAATAGAATTATATTTCTGAAATGCAAACACATTTCTGACTGAGGAGATTAGGATACACCAGCTTTTCTGTGGGTTCCTACTTTTAGTTCATTCACACATTTTCTAAACATTACAAGCTGGATGTCTTGTCTAGGGATATACCAGGTTTGCTTTAGCAGCCCTGTAGTTCACGTTGAAAACTATCAACTCATCACAGGGATGTGAAAATGCATTGCACATTCTTGCACCAATGGTCCATATTATGGCTTTAATACATATGTGACAGTATACTTACCATAACAGAAAAACAACTTTGGGAAAGGTTTCTGTAACATCTGTAACAGCAAATCATAATGTCTAGCTTTTATCCACCTTGTATTCATCCTCAGTCAGCAATTTCACCAGTTGTGCCTCAGTCCCTTTGAAGATCAGCACTGGCCTTGTACTGTATGCCTTCAAACACTCATAAGTGCACATGACTTCCATTTAAAACTGGCATGCTAGGAGATTGCTTATTTTTTTGTCTATCATTTGAATACTTCATGTCCCACTTTGACACCAGAGTAATTTTGGCTCTAGCACCTTGTACTCTGTTCTGTTGGTCTTCCTCAGATATCTTCAGCTGGAACTCCCTCATCCATTTAAGGCCACAACAGCTGAAAGCCATTAGGTCAGATATCACTAATCTCCAGCCAAGATGGTCAATGCACAGTAGCATTATATTCCACTGTGAGATGCAGATGCTAAACCATCATGGAAATGAGCTCTACATGATAGGAGCACCTTACTCCAAGTCATAGGGCTGCTGTACAAATGAACATTTTTTTTTTGTTCTCAGCATCTGCACAAATGTAAGATATGTGCTTTTTTGGAGTTTTATGAGGTCTACCACCTGATTTTCAGAGTCTGCTTTCCAAGACAGTGTGACACTCATCAAGCATTGTCCTGGTACCAGGATTTTATGTATGTTCTGTTGTGTATCCATGGGACAAAATTTCCTCTTAAACATAGATATTCAAATATTTTCCAAGTCCATAATAGTGACCTCCCATATCCCATGCGCTGCTGTCTTTCTGTGAGCTTCTGGCAATTCAGCCATCTGCTGTGGCAGCTGCATTGATCATGGCCACATTACAGGCAAACTCCTAATATGCTTCCTCCTCAATCAGAACATCATTAAAGTGTTTTATTGTAGTTTGGTATAAAATAGCTGTTTCCTTAGTTTTCCCTTAAAACTCCCCATTGGTATTGAAGATAAAAGTATGAAATAACATAGAGAAGAATTGTTAGAAGAAACATGAAAAATCTGCAAGTCTGCCTGTTCCCCTTCAAGTCATGACAATTCTAAATGAAAAACAAGTTCCAAAATGTAGCTACAAAGTTTATCAAGTTATCAAAAATGCCAAAATTCACCTCACCATCATGGGTGCTGTCAAGACATAATATTAGCAGCACATTTGTCAGTAGCTAGACTGGAGTCCCCTTTTATTAAGTCAGATCAATGGCTGTTCTTTTCTAATAGTTATTTTTCTTCCTAGGTGGTCATCATGCGCTGGAGTTTTTCAAGAGAGACCTCCTTTCTTGCCATCTTTGGAGAATCCATATTCATTCCAACTTCTCTTGAGAAAGTGATTTCCATCTGTGCACTGGTTTTCTTGTGAGGAGAGCAGGAACTTGGAGAAGTGAAAGGGACTTTTCCTCCCTGGACTGGTGCAACTTTCTGTGGTGCCCCATGTGGTGGCCATGCTATTTATTAGAAGGCATTGTGGTTCTTCCTTTGATTCTAAGGGCATGGATGCCTCACAATTGTCACCCACTCCTTGTTGTGTGGGCATTTGTGTTCTCTGTGCACGTGGATGGTTCCACCTGCTGGCCTTGGTTTACTCCAAGTGCACTGCCTTTTAGGGGTAGCTGCCCTCCACTGCACACTTGGCTTGACCTTTGCAAACGTGATTGTTGAGGAACTTTGGGTTTGCAACACTTCTTTCCTTCACTTTATAATTCTGTGTACATCTCCAGATGTAAATTTCTTTTAGTTAGACTTCTTCAGAAATCGACTAGACTGGCCTTTCTGCCAGAGTTGTGGCTAGCTATTCTTAGCCCATTCTGTCATCCCCATCCGTCTTAGTTGAGGAATAAAAAATAAAGGTCCTCTACAGTCCACAAAGGGGTCACTAAAGAGCTTCAGCTCTGATGTTTTGTAACTAGGCTTTCTGGAAAAAAAAATTCTTAAACTGTAGCCCACTGCTTGTTGCATTTGTAGCAAGCAGATGCTATAGTTCATGCTAGATATGAAACATTAAAGTTCAGGCCAAATAAGAAACACAAGCATTTAAATGCCAGCCATGCAATGATGATTAGATATGCTCATCGTGCCCTCTAACCCTTTGCACTCGGGGCAGCTATCCCTTTTACCCCACCTTAGTTACTCTACTAACTGGATCAGTCCTCTTGCTGGATCCACTCTTGTGGCTTACTGTTTGGGATTCAACCCAATCACAGGACACATTAAGGAAAGTGATCCATGTTAAAGATAATCGAAGCATTTATACAGTATCAGTAGCTCTACAAAGAAGACCTCCCTTTCAGTCCCTACTACCAGCCATTGTTTTTTCTTCTACATTGGGCTTGGAAATCTTTATTATTGATTTGTAAGAATATGATTATTAGTGGTCATGGGTAAGGAGTGCTCAGGTGGCAAGTGGACACTAGATCAGAAGTAGTTTTCTTCATTTGTTCTTCAATCTGTGGGTATTTGGATCCAGATCAGATCCGAGACAGCAGCTTCACCAGCATCTGATCCGAGCTTCAAGCTTCTCCCCTTACCCACAATACCCCTCCATCTCCTTCCATCCCCCAGATCTCGTTTGCCATTGCTTATCCTAGCATTGTCATCTCAGAGCTCCAGGCATGGTGAGTGTTTAAAAGTGAATTTTTTGGTGTTAAGTTTGTCTATTTCTAGTAAAAGTTAGGTCAGGCTTTTTCCTCCTCTATTCTCTCGTGTTGTGTTAAAAAAAAAAAGTTAAAACTTAGATCCTCCTCGTTAGTGTGTGTGTGTGTGTGTGTGTGTGTGTGTGTGTGTGTGTGTGTGTGTGTGTGTGTGTGTGTGTGTGTGTGTGTATACATGGCTGGTCGAGTAAAGACTGTTTTGTCCCTCTTTTCTAACATGGCTGAGCAGGCTAAACCTATTTTTAAAAAAGGCAAAAAAGGCACAGTGTGGCCACAAGCTGTCCCCAACCAATAGCCATACTCTGTGCGTTGTGTGTTTAGGGGCGTCTCACCTGTCTACAGACTGTCACATTTTCGCAGGCTTTAACCCTAGGGCCTTGAAAGACTGCAAGGCCAAACTTATCATGAAGGGGCTACTTTCTGCGTCGGGGGCAGCTGTCCCACCGACTTCTGCAGTCATGGCTGTAACAGTTTCTTCTCCCCCCTTCATCCTCCTCCCAGGCCAGTACTCACCTTCCTGACAAGAGGCCTGTGGAAGGTAACATTACTAAACATGGCAGGGATGAAGTTATAAAGAGATCCCCAGACTGGTCGGATCCTCCCCAAAAACTGCAGGCTGTTTCTAGGCCTAGCATTCCTCAGCTCCGGTCACCTAGATTTTAACCAGAGCCGGAGGAGTCTAGACCTTCATCTAGAGCTTCTGTGTGCCGACATTCCAGGTCGGCATCAGTGGCTTCTTCGTCGCGCTCCACAAGACATTTAAGTGAAGCGGAGATGGACAAAATGATATGAAGATTTATTCGCACCCAGATCCAGATGGGAGTCTTGCCAGCCCCCTCTCCCGCTGGAGCAGGTGGGAGCTTACTTCCCTTTTTCACTCCTATAACTCCTTCTCCTATCTGACCCCCGGTATTGGAGTGTTTGGATCTGAGAGGTCTTAGTCGGGGGGGGGGGTCCATGCCGATGGTACCTTGTACCTCGATGCCAGCCATTACCTTGAGCTTGTCGGATCAGATCAGTTCGGACCCAATCAGCTCTTGGAGCCATAGTCTGGGCATCAGATCTGAGGTGGGGTTTCCATTTGCTCCGACCGTGTTGGGTCATGGCCCTCCCCTCAGCATCTCTACCCCTGCAGGCCCTACTCTGATTCCCCCATCGGATCCGAGGAGAGCTGCTTCCTTACTGGTGTCCCAGGAGGCTCGCTCTCCTTCGGCATTCAGTGTGGTGGAAAGGGTTCTCTCGAGTGGATCGAATCCCCTGACTATTTCCTCAGATTCCGCCCCGACCCCCTGTGTTCTGGAAGCGAAATCGGCCATTTTGTCCCCTCAGGGACAGCCCGTGCCTGATGTGCCGTAGGCGGTTCCCATCACGGAACAGCAGAAAGTTTGCGAGTCTACTTCGGAGAGTCCCACTGAAGAGGCTCCTCGCAAACGGATGTGCAAAAAGAGGTACCTGGACTCCTCCCCAGAGCCCCTTACCAAGAACACCGATTTGGAGGAAGAGGAAGGCTCCCCAAGATCACCCCCCAACAATGTCTCCTTCATGGAAGTCTTGCGCCAGTGGGGTGGGGGATGTCTGCCCCCAAGCCTACCTCGGACGAGTCTGTGTTTCTGGAGGCCTTTGGCATGGGCCCGTCTACTTCTTGGATGTCCCCTCACACGGATTCTTTGGTGGACCTTGGAGAACAACCAGGCATGGAAGGAACCGGACACTGTGGCGCCAATTCCGAAATGCCCAGACAAGATCCTGAGTCCCCCTTTGGATAAATCTAGGTGGAACAAAGGGTCCCCTGTAAACGCTATGGTGGTAGCAGCCGCTACCAAAAAGGAAATAGCTCAAGAAAGGTCTACAGTCCACCCCCCTGACCAAGAGTCCAGGACAATGGATCGCCTTGGGAAGCCGGTGTATACTTCAGCCACTTTTTCCATAAGAGCGCTGAATTATTTGGCACGTTACCTGACTGCAGCGCGACCTTGTCAAAGAGCTAGCTGAGTCACCCCTGGAGTCCATGTCGCTGGAGGAAAAGCGCACATTCTCCACGTGGTTGGCCACTCTAAAAGCGGTATCTAACACGTCCATTTGCCTCCTCTCACATGCCACTGAAGGAGCAGCCGGGTCTGGCGTTGCCATGAGGCGTCACACTTGGCTCAGGCTGTGTCAGTTCACGGAACCCTTTAAGGCCATTATGATGGTTATTCCATGTTTGAGGAAGACCTTTCGTGAGATGTTGGTCCAGAGCGAAAAGGACGGGAAGACACTGTCTGCCATCTAGATCAGCTTTTCTAACCCTCAAAGATCCTTCTCCAGGAATCAGCGAGGGCAAAAGAAGATGTGGTTCCAGAAGTCTCAGTATTCCTGGGATGCTCAGGACTCCTCTTCCCCCAGAGGCAGAGGGGGATTTTGATAGAGCTGGCCCAGAGGCAAAGGGGATCCGAGGAATGTGGGGTCTTGACAACTGTTCTCGTACAGGCCCATGCAGCAGCCCTGAGGGGTTGCCCAAATGCTCTGGAGGCAGTCGGGGTAATCTTTAATTGCACCTAATGGCATGGGAATTCGTGTCAACAGACCATTGGGTGCTTCAGATCATGTCCAGAGACTGTGCCATCCCCTTTGTGGAATCTTCTCTTCCACCAAAACACCTCCCAGACGTACCACCCGTGCAGAGGGAGGCAGTAGTGTTAGAAATAGACAAGCTGCGAAAGAAACGAGCCATCCAACCCGTCCCTCACGATCAGTCCAGATCAGGCATCTACTCCAAGTTCTTTTTGGTGCTGAAGAAGACTGAGGGACCTAAGACCTATTCTGGACCTTTCCACCCTCAACCTGTCAGTTGCCAAAGAGAAGTTTGGGATGGTCATGTTGCAATCCATTCTCCCTTACCTGCAGGAGAAAGACTGGATGTGCTCGATAGAACTTCAGGACGCTACTACCATATAAAGATTCACAGACACTCCAGGAGGTTCCTCAGCTTCCCGCTAGGGGCCAATCATTATCAGTTTCGAGCCCTACCATTCGGTCTCACCACAGCCCCCAGGATGTTCACCAAGGTTATGGCAGTTGTAGCAGCTCAACTGAGGCTTCAGGGAATACAAGTCTTCCCTTTACCTGGACGATTGGCTCCTTGTTGCTCCCACCAAGTGTCTACTTCGTCAAGCCAGAGACTATTTTTTAAAGCTGTCAGGCCATCTGGGAATCACTATCAACACTGCAAAATCTTCTCTGATCCCAATCCAGGTTCTAGAGTACATTGGATAGACACTTTGCAAATGAAGGTTTTTCTAACCCCGGAGAGAATTCTGGGCTTACGACTCCATGTGTCCTTGATCATTCAGTCACACTTCCCGTCAGCAGAGATGGTACTACGAGCTCTTGGTTCCATGGCAGCCACAATTACCCCTCTTCCTTGTGCTCATCTACATATGCGGGTTCTACAGTGGACATTAGTGGTCCAATGGTCATAGTTAGATCTACCATTGATGCATCCAATACGCATCAGCAGGGCTGGCAGGAGATCCCTCCTCTGGTGGATGCACTCCTTGGAACTGGCCGCGGGACGCCCATTTATTGCAGCCCCTCTCCAAGTCATGATGACCACGGACGCCTCTCAACTAGGATGGGGGGGCATTGCTCAAGAAGGACAGTCCAAGACACGTGGTCCCCGAATGAGACCAAGTTGCATATCAACGTCCTAGACATAAGGGCAATCCTTTTAACATTGCAGTCCCCTCATGCCTTTCTCCCTCCTGTGCGAACTATTGCTATACAGTCAAACAACATGTCAGTAGTCTGGTACATCATCAAGCAGGGAGGAACCAGATCTTATCCCCTTTCTCACGAGGCCATGAGAGTGTGGGAATGGGCGATTTCCTCCAGATGGTTTCTGGTAGCAACGCACATTTCAGGACGGCCCAACATCCTGGCGGACAAACTGAGTAGGAGTATTTTGATTCCTTACGAGTGGTCTCTGAATCCTTCGGTAGTGGAGCAGATCTTCCTTGAGTGGGGATGGCCTTACTGCAGTCTCTTCGCATCTCCTTTCAACGGGAAGTGCAGCGAGTTCTTCGCTCTGAACCCCCCCCCCCCCCGCAGGGAGAGTCCCCCCAGAGATGCTCTAGTTCATGTTTGGCCTCCCGGTCTTCTCTATGCTTGCCCCCCATTACCTCTTATTTCGAAATCCCTCCAGAAGGCCCGCAGGCTGGGGAGCAAAGTGATCCTCATTGCCTCGTTTTGGCCTCGACACGTATGGTTTCCCTTCCTATGGTCTCGGCTACTAACTCCCCAGTTGATTGTAGATCCAATTCCGGATCTCATTTCTTACCCCTTGGGGGTTCCTCATCCAAATCTGGACAGTTTGAAGCTTACAGCTTGGCTGCTCCAGTTCCCTGGGACTCGTGGTTTATCCTCTCCAGTCAAGACTATTCTGGTGGCAGCTCACAAATCGTCTATCAGGAAGCTTTACCGCAGTAAATGGAAGCATTTTTCCATATGGGCATCTCAGAGGAATCTGGATCCTTTCACAGCTTCTGTCCCGGCGGTGTTGGAATTCTTGACATATTTATATCATCAAGATGCCAGCTATTCTATGGTGAAAGTTCAGTTGGCCGCCATTTCCAACTTTCATATTGGGGAAAACATGGTTTCTTTAGCATCCTCTAAACTTTGTAAAACCGAGCACTTAAGGCAGTTTTTGAAACCTGAAGATTTATGATCTTTAGACTCCTTAGACATGTCTAAAAAAAGGAAGTTCTATAAAACAGAAGAGAGGACAAGGTCCTCTAGCTTAAATGGGGCTCACCTGTTAAGAAGCTACACACAAACACAAGAAGGACTAGGTCCAAATAGGCCTAGCCCCACCAAACTAACTCACACACTGAGGAGAAAACAACAGAGGACTATGTCCTCTAACTCGGGCCTAGCTGTGGATAAAAGAGAAGCAAAGTCTGAAATACCATAAATAGTAAATCTCAAACAGCAAGCAAAACTTGTCAATAATAGTAAATGACACTGCACACAATATACAATACTATTGAAAACTAGACAGAAAAAAACGTCCCAACCCAAACGTGGACCTACGGTAATAGGAACTATGTCAGAAAACTAGCACACAGAGAACAAAAATGGGCCTAAAACAGCCAACAAGTTTTCAACACTAACCATGTAAATTTAACAATAACACACTAGTATGAACTACCTCTGAAAAACTATCACTAATACTAGGTAAACTAAGCTATTTTATAATAAGAAATATTGATAAATCTACAATAATAAGGAAAAATATGCAACTTGGCCACGACCAAGCAAGAAGCATTTCTGAACTCGTAGATGCGTCACACAAGATCTGGGGATTCTTACTAGTGCACTATGGGATAACTACCTTGCCACGAGCCAACTAAGAGACTTTGAGCTTTTTAATCGGCCGAGTTGGAGCCGAGGATCGTCTCCGAACCCATATGTGAGAATGAAGGGGGCAAGAAGGACTACAAACATGGAACGTTATGGTGAGTACATAACTTCCTTTTTCTTCTAAGGCCCCTGGTAAAGGATCCTACCCCTCCTTGGGACCTGACTTTGGTTTTACAGGCTCTGCTAAACCCTTTGAGCCGGCTGCATCAGTAGACCTAAAATTCATATCTTGGAAGACTGCCTTCCTAGTAGCGATCACCTCGGCTAGGAGGTTTTCAGAACTTCAGGCGTTGTCCATCAAAGCTCCATATATGATTTTCCATAGACAGGGTGTCACTTCGAACCAATTCATCTTTTCTTCCCATGGTGGCTTCTGAGACTAATATCAACCAGATGATTAACTTGCCTGTGTTCTTTCCAAATTTTCAGAACAGGGGTGAATATAAATTGTACTTGTTAGATGCACATAGACAACTGAGATTTTACTTACACAGAACTAAGACCTTTCGCAAGTCCAACCAGTTATTTGTGTCTTTCTCTAAACCTTTCCATGGCAAACTAATCTCCAAGGTAACTTTGGCTCGATGGATCTCTCTCTGTATCCTTCAGTTGTACAGAGACAAGGGTATGTCACCTCCGGGTCAAGTAAAAGCACGTTCTACCAGATCCATGACTACCTTGGCAGCTTTTTGGTCCAAGGTATCTCTGGATGATATTTGTTCTGCGGCTACTTGGTCCTTGTCTCATGCCTTCATTTCTCACTGTAAACTGGGCATGATATCTAGAGGGAGAGCATCCTTAGCTCTGCGGTGCTTTGGAATATCCTTCCATGAGGGCCACCCAGGTGTTTTGTAGCTGGGGACTCTGTCCCACAGGTTGAAGAACAAATTAAGTAAACTACTTCAGATAAAGAAATTATGTACTTACCATGATGTTCCATCTGAGTAGTTCTACTTCATTTATTTTCAACTGTCCCTCCCTCCTTCCCCCTGACCTTATTATCAATTACTCTGGTCGATGGGAGAGAGCTCCCCCACGGCTCTCCTGTTCATTAGGGTTTTGTATAACCTGTTGTGATAAGGTCTTATTGGGTCGGGCTTAGGTTGATGGTGCAGCAAACTTGATCTGAGGGATGGCAGGAGATGGAGGGGTATTGTGGATAAGGGGAGAAGCTTGGAGCTTGGATCAGATGTGGTGAAGCTGCCGTCTCAGATCCGAATACCCACAGGCTGAATAACTACTCTGATGGAACGTTATGGTGAGTACATCACTTCTTATCTGAAGTAGGTAACTTCATTTGATCATCAATCTGTGGGTATCTGATCCGACCTGGCTGGATCCGAGCCAGCAGCTTTCCAAGCTAGAGATCCGAGCTCCAAGCTCCTCCCCCTTACCCATAATACCCTGCTACCTCCTTCCAATCCCCAGATCTCATTTGTTGTGGCTTTGTCAAGCACGAGTTTCTTGAGCTCCTAGCGTTTAGGTGATTGTAAGCAGATTTTTCTCAAAATCTTTCGTAGTTTTTGGGCGAGTGTGGATAGTTCAATTTCTTAGTTTAAACCCCTGAGTTTTACCGTTCCCTCATAGTTTAAAGCCTAGTAGACCCCCCCCTTTCCCTTAGGTGTCTGTGTGGGTGCATGTGTTTTTTTTTGTTTAGAAATCATGGCCAAGGCCCAAAGGCCATCTTTTCTAAGTGCACTGAGTGTGGCCATAAACTTTCCCCAGCGGATGGCCACACTCAATGAGTCCTCTGCCTGGGGGTACCGCATTTGTCATAGGGCTGCCAAATTTGTGCAGCCTTTAACCCCCGGGCCCTGAAGGATAGGAGGAATAAGCTGATTCTGGCGGGTCTCCTACCCGCGGAGTCTGCTTTCTCCTCCTCTCCCTCGGTGGCTACAGCTGCGGCTGTGCAGCCTGCTGTCCCCTCTCCCCTGGCTGGGACTCATCCTCCCACTTCTTCCCAGGGAGAGGGGGACTCTAAAAAAGAAGAGAGAGGAAGAAAGAGAGGCATAGAAGCCACAAGCGGTGGGCTGACTCAGCCCCCTCGGCCCTGCCTGCCAAGCTGCTCTCCTCACCCCAGAAGATCTCCAGGCCTTCCTTGCCTCAGCTCCGTTCTTCATGCTTCTCACCGGAGGAGGAGGCCCGACCATCTTCAAGGTCGTTGCGGCGGCCCTCCGGGCCAGCTTCAGTGGCCTCGTGTAGGTCGACCCGTAGCCTCTCTGACGCTGATATGGACTGGGTGATGCGTCGTCTTCTCCAAACCCAACTGCAGATGGGAGTGCTGCTGCCTTCCCCCCTTCTGGGGGGGGGGAAGAGTTCAGCTCCACTTTTTTACCCCGAAAGCTCCTTCTCCGATCCACTATCGGGTTTCGGATCTGAGGAGTCTCAGAGTCAGGGAGTCTGCGCCAATGGTTATCGCTACCTCAATGCCGGCCATGCCCTCGAGTTTGTCGGATCCCCTTTCGGATCTGAGCTCTTGGGGCGGAGAGCCATACGTTGGATCCGAGGGGCCAGTGTGTCTTCGACTCCATTTCTGTCGGAGCACACTTCCCTCTCGGGGCCAAGCGTTTCGGCTCCGCCGATCCCGCGTCAGATCTGAGGGTGTTAACCATGGAACCCAGAGAGATTGGTTCACCCTCTGCTTTTGACGTGGTGGAGAGTGTCCTCTCGAGAGGTTCGAGACCCCCTGCTCTTTCTTTGGATTCCGCCCCCACTCCCTTGCAGCTGGGCTTGTCTTCCATCATCCAGTCCCAGGGACAGCCTGCGTTGATGCCCCAGCCCGTTCTACTGGTGGAACATGACCCTGTTGGTGAGCCCTCCTTGGACAGTCCCACCAAGGAGACCCCTCACAAACGTAAGTGTAAGAGGAGGCACTTGGACTCACCTGAGTCCCTCACGGAGGACATCGATTTGGAGGAAGGGGAAGGTTCCCCCAGGTCACCCCCCGAGGAAGTCTCCTTTGGAGACATTATGGAAATGCTTTACCTAAAGGGGGGGTGGTCAGCCCAAAAACCTTATTTGGGCAAGTCTGTGTTCCTGGAGGCATTCGACGCAGGCCCGTCTACCTCTTGGGTGTCCCCTCCGGCCGACCTCCTAGTTGACCTCATCACTACCAGGGCGTGGAAGGAACCAGACACTGTAGAGCCAATCCCCAGGAGGCCAGATAAGATTCTTAGTCCCCCTGTGGATAGGACGGCTTGGAATAAGGGTTGTCCGGCAGATTCCATGGTGGTGGTGGCAGCCACCAAGAAGGAGCTTGCCCAGGATAGTTCCTCGATCCATCCCCCTAATAAGGAGTCTCGGATGATGGATCATATCGGGAAGCAGATGTTTGCTTCAGCTACCTTTTCCGTAAGGGCGCTGAATTATTTGGCCCATGTAATTAGACTTCAGTGGGATCTGGTGAAAGAATACGCTGAGTCTCCCCGAGTCCATGTCAGCCGAGGACAAACGGACCTTCTCAGCTCGCATGGCCACTCTGAAATCTGTTTCAAACACGTCTATGTGGCTACTTTCCCATGCCACAGAGGGGGCCGCTAGAGCCAGCGGGTCTGGCATCGCCTTAAGGCGCCATGCCTGGCTCCGGCTTTGTGACTTTGCAGAACCTTTCAAGGCATCCTTCGCGAACGCACCCTTCGGTTCTACCCTGTTTGAGAAGACCGTCCGCGACACATTGGTTCAGAGTGAGAAAGACTGGAAGATGCTGTCTGCTGTCGGAGTCCACTTCTCGGCTCCTCAAAGGTCCTTTTCCAGGAACCAGAGAGGACAAAAGAAGATGTGGTTCCGGAAGTCTCAGCAGTCCCATTACGCTCCGGACTCTTCGTCCTCCAGAGGCAGAGGGGGACAAGGTGGACACTGGCCCAGAGGCAGAGGGGGGCTGAAAAATTTTGGGTCGCGGGAACCTTTTTCTGACTGACCCACGCAGCAGCCCTGAGGGGTTGCCTGACTGCTCCTCTCTGGAGGCAGTCGGGTGTTTTTTTGAAGCACTTGGCCCAATGGGAGTCCATCACAACAGATCGCTGGATGCTTCGAATAATATCCAGAGGTTACTCAATCCCTTTCATAAACCTGCCTCCTTTGTCGAGGCGTCTCCCCGATGTACCACCCAGTCAGAGGGAGGCTGCAGCTTTAGAGGTAAAAAAGCTGCTAGAAGAAAGAGCCATCCAGCACGTTCCCCCAGGCCAATCCGGATTAGGCAACTACTCCAGGTTCTTTTTGGTGCCAAAGAAGAAGGGGGACTTAAGGCCGATCCTCAACCTTTCAACAATGAACCTCTTCATTGCCAAGGAGAAATTCCAGATGGCCACGCTTCAGTCCATTCTGCCCCAGCTGCAGGAGAAGGACTGGATGTACTCCATAGACCTCAAGGATGCGTACTATCACATTCTCATGGACAGACGATCCAGGAGGCTCCTCCGCTTTCGGCTAGGGGCCAGTCATTACCAGTTCAGGGTCCTACCCTTCGGCCTCACCACAGCCCCTAGGGTGTTCACCAAGGTCTTGGCAGTTGTAGCAGCCCACCTGAGACTTTAGGGAATACAGGTTTTTCCTTACCTAGACAACTGGCTCCTTACCGCCCCCACCAGGCATCTACTCTGCTTGGCCAGGGATTGCTTCCTATTTCTAGCGTCCCAATTGGGGATCACCATAAACTTCAAGAAGTCATCCCTTCAACCAGTTCAAGTCTTGGAGTTCATAGGGGCCAGAATTGACATGCTTCAGACCAAGGCCTTCTTGACATCAGACAGACTTTGCAGTTTGACCTTACATGTTTTAGCCCTTCTTCAGTCACCTGCCCTGTCAGCATAGTTAGTCCCGAGAGCTTTAGGGTCCGTGGCAGCAGCAATCAATCTCGCGCCCTTAGCTCACTTGCACATGAGGGTTCTCCAGTGGACTTTGCAGGTTCAGTGGTCCATCCTTCACCACCTGTTGGACTTAGATTCCTCTCAGCAGAGTTTCAGAAATTCCCTCATGTGGTGGCTCCAATCTCGAGAGCTTCGGGAAGGATGACCGTTTGTTATGCCGCAACCCCAAGCCACAGCGACCACGGATGCTTCCCGCCTTGGGTGGGGGGGGCATTACACGGGCAGAACTGTCCAAGGTACGTGGACTCAGAGACCGTTCTGCATATGGGTGCTTCTAGCATTGCAAGCCCTTCATGCCTTTCTCCCTCCAGGGACTATTGCAATTCAATCAGACATGTCAGTGGCCTGGTACATCAACAAGCAGGGGAGAACCAGGTCTTACCCTCTTTGCCGAGAGGCCATGAGAGTTTGGGTTTGGGTGATATCCACCAACCATTTTCTGTTAGCAATGCACATTCCGGGTCGGTCCAACATCCTAGCGGACAAACTGAGTCAAACTATCCTCTCACCTTCTGAGTGGTCTCTGAATCCCTTAGTAGCAAAACAGATCTTCCGCAAGTGGAGTCAGCTTTGCTGCGATCTCTTCACGTCGCCTTCCAACGCGAAGAGCAGCATGTTTTTTTGCTCTAATTCCCCCTCCGGGGGAAAGCCCCCGAGACGCTCTAGTTCATGCTTGGCCACCCGGTCTTCTTTATGCGTATCCTGCTCTTCCGTTGATAACAAAATTCTTACAGAAAGCTCGTAGGTTGGGGAACAAGATTATCCTCATAGCTCCATTCTGGCCTCGTCGAGCCTGGTTCCCGTGCCTACAGTCTCATCTTATAGCTCCCCCTGGATCTTGGATCCCATCCTGGATCTGATATCTCACCCTTTGGGATTGAAACCCCCAAATCTGGTCGATCTCAAGCTCTCAGCTTGGTTGATCCAGTTCCATTAGTTGCTAGGACTCCCAGTATCTCGTCTGCAGTTAGATCTATCCTGGTAGAGGCGCATAAGCCTTCTACCAGGAAGGTTTACAATAGTAAATGGAAGCGTTTTTCCATTTGGGCGTCTCATAGGAATTTGGACCCTTTCACTGCTCCCATCCCAGCTTTGCTTGATTTCCTATCTCATTTTTCATCAAGGGGGCAGTTTTTCTACTTTAAAGGTTCAAATGGCTTCCATCTCCCATTTTCACATTGGAGACTATCTCAATCCCCTCACTTCCACCAAGATTTGCCAGACTTTTCTGAAAGGTACGTTTCTCTTGAGACCTCCTATTAGGAACCCCGTCCCTCCATGGGATCTAACTTTGGTCCTTCAGGCTCTGACTGGACCACCTTTTGAACTTGCAGCTTCTGTTGATTTGAAATTCTTGTTCTGGAAAACTGCCTTTTTGGTAGCTATTACCTCAGCTAGGAGGGTGTCAGAGCTTCAGGTCATCTGTATTAAAGCCCCGTATCTTGTTTTCCATAAGGACAGGGTCTCTCTCAGGACTAACCCATCTTTTCTACCTAAAGTAGCCTCCGAGGCGAACATCAATCAGTCCATTAATCTCCCAGTTTTTTTCCCTATCAAAACAAAGGGGAGTACAAACTTCATTTGTTAGATGTTCATAGACAGTTACATTTTTATTTACACATAACAGCTGCCTTGCGCAAGTCTGATCAGCTCTTTGTTTCCTTTGCAAAACCCTTCTTGGGTAAGCCAGTGTCGAAGGTGACTCTGGCCAGATGGATTTCGAATTGCATTCTGCTCACATACAAACTATCTGGCCTGCCAGAGCCTACAGGGGTTCATGCTCATTCTACCCGCTCTATGGCTACATCTGCTGCATTCTGGTCGAGAGTTCCCTTGGATGACATTTGCTCTGCTGCTACTTGGGCATCCTCTCGTACCTTTATCTCTCACTATAAATTGGATTCAGTGTCTAGAGGAAGGATGGCTTTGGCTCTGCAGTACTCCGGAATATCCTTCCTTAAGGACCTCCCACGTTTTTTGGTAGCTGGGGACTCTGTCCCACAGGTTGATGATCAAATGAAGTTACCTACTTCAGATAAAGAAGTTATGTACTCACCATAATGTTCCATCTGAATAGGTAACTTAATTTGTCAGCAACCGACCCTCCCTCCTTCCCCCTAACCTGGTTCTTTGATTACCTGGACCCTAGGATGTTTTTTTCAGGTCATTTGTTAATCCTTGGGTTAGGATTCTTCAGGTTGTTGTTTTGTCGTCGTGAGGTTATATAGGTGGGCAAACGCGATCTGAGGATTGGAAGGAGGTAGCATGGTATTATGGGTAAGGGGAGGAGCTTGGAACTCGAATCTCTAGCTTGGAAAGCTGCAGGCTCAGATCCAGGTCGGATTCGATACCCACAGGTTGCTGACAAATTAAGTTACCTACTCAGATGGAACGTTAAGGTGAGTACATAACTTCTTTTTTAATGCATGATATTATGGCGTGTACTGTCTCACAATTGCTTCTATCCTCCAATGCAGGAAGGTCTAGAAAAAAAATAAAATGCAGATTCGTGATTGATTGAGTGAATATATCCAGCCACGGCTCCTATTAAGTATTGTCCTTTTCACTTGCAGAATGTTACAGCAAGAACTTGCCTCTTTTTTTTAGAAGGCATCAGTCTTTTTAAGCTCTCACATGAGGGACCCCTTTCTTCAATGGAATGTGCATATTTCCACAACAATGCTAATGAGATATCCCGAGTGAAGCTTTTAACATGGAAAAAAGTCTCTTTCTGCTAAGCTTTATATAGGCAAGGCATATTAGTTGATTTAGAGGATTTTTGCCTTAACAAGGAATTAATTTTCTTTTGTAAAGATGAACTTGTCCTAAAAACAAATTACTTTTTCCTCCCAAAATTAGATTCCGACTTCTACTTGAACTAGTCTGTTACTCTTAGTCCACCAATAGTCTCCGAATGTTACTTTCCATTGAGAAAGGAAGAATGTATTATGTAGATATAAAGAGTGTTGTAATATACTCTGTGTTAGAAAGGACTTCAGGGGAAATTGTTTTTAACTTATGGTCCTACTTTCTTCAAAACATGGATGCTATAAGTAACTTCCTTTCCCCCAATATTTGTGGATTCTACGGTGAATGTGGCTTTAACGAAAGCATACCAGCCCATGCCTTGAGTCATCAAAGCTCACACCTTTAGGGTGATCATTGCCTCTCTTTCTGCACATAAGCAGATTCCTTTACTCTGCCTCTTTACACATGCATCTTTCACCTCTAGATAATGGTTAATAACAGGTTACATGCAGAGCAATTTGTTCCCTGACTAACCAGCTCTGCAAGCCTTCTTTGCCGGCTACTGCTTTCATTGTGGATGTTTAACTGTTCTTTGTGAAGTTTTCCCATCTGTGACTTCCGCTGAAGTGAACTTGTATGAGGAATTTCCTCAATCATTTATTTTATTTTCTGCAGGTGTCTGCAGAAGTGCTGTGGAAAATCAGTGAACTATGACAAAAGCGCATTATTATGTTGTGGTCAGATATGTTCTTTATATGCAATTTATTTGTTACATTATAAAATAATGTTATATATTGTGTGTATGTGTTTGTTAAATAGGCTAAGCTTCAGTTTTAAAAATGATGTCCTTGAAAGAATAAATTATAGAAAATTCTGTACATTATTTTATCTGACTTCAGGAGCACTGTCCTTCAAATGACTTATTTTAGTGACATTGAAAAATGAAGATAATGAGGAATGAATTTATATCCAGCACTGTACTTGGAAATAAGACTATTATTGTCTTATGGAAGCAAAAAAAAAAAGAAAAAGAATCTTTCTGATAATTCCATAAAGTTTATAATTTTTATGCATTGCGCCTTTCAAAACTGTCTTCACTAAACTGTCTTCAGGTGTCCAAAATGTATGACACAGGATCAAACCTGATACTAAAAATGCATGACAATAGAATAAAAGCGCACTAACATTCATGCTAGGGGTTTACGTAGAAATATGAATTGCCATGCAGTGCATAAAGTACAATTGTAAGTAAACTTACCATAACAGTAGATGCTCGAATGATCACTGTGCAGTAGTCTTAGGTGCATGGGGTTATATCCTGCCAAGGATATAACAGCTGGCCAGCTTCCAGAGGATCAGGGCACCTTCCACTCTCCCAAACCATTAGCCAGCTTGAGCTGAGCTGTCTAAAAAAGACAGATTTAGGTGCCAAGCCCACCAGAGCCTTCATGCCAACTGAGAGAGGATGGCTAAACTGATGGGGCATTGCTAGGAGCAAGAAAAATAAATGTCCACACCCCACCCATGCGTAAAAAAACCCAAAAACACACACACCAAAAAACAGTGGATGGAGGGAATAATCGGCTACTGCAGCATGATCATTTGAACATCTACTGTTATGGTTTGCTTAGTCAACTGTACCACGTTCATTGTATTCATCACTGCTGCCATAGCCTAAGCTACATGTGTAGATTATCACTGCTTACTACATTTGGGAGCGGGAAGGGGTAGGATCCAGGAGCTGCTGGAAAATTGTCCTAGCAAAGCCTGATTTAGACCTAGAGAAGGAATCGAGCATGTAGTGCCTTGAAAATGTATAGAGGACCAAGTCGCTGCTTCTAGAATACTTCTAAAAAAGCACAGATGAGGGCAAGGCCCTGGTAGAGCAGGCCTTGACCATGCCCGGAATAATTTTGCTGTGGTGAGAATAACAAAAGTTATTCTCCGGAGGCAACCATGTGGAAATGGTCTGTTTTGACACAGGTTGTCACTTCTTACCTGCACAAGAAATGTATAACTGACCTGAAGATCTAAAACCGAACCAGAGCCACAAAATGATGACAAAACTTTTAATTCGCCACATCCACAGTAAGTGCTTTCATCCAATAAGGACTTCTTCAGACTGTATAATGTGCTACAAAAAATACGATCATTAAATACACATGATCTAAGATGTCACATGACATATTTTTTTCCTTTTAAGGAAAGCAATGAACTCCTTCCTGTCATTCAAACCAGGTGGATCTCAAGCATTCAATTTTACTTGCCATTCATACTCCTTCCAACTCCATTCTTCTTCTCCATCAAATGTTTTATCTGCTTCCAAAACTTCATCCAAAACACAAAACTTAAAATTTACTTTTCACTTATCTTTATAATACTTAGTTAAATCATTTGTATCTTGCACACTTACAACATACTTATGCTCATACATTCTTTTATTTAATTCTCTTGTTCACCGTACATAAAATGCAGTACATGACATACAAACAAATACGCTACAAATTTTGATTTGCAAGAGTACCTGCCTTTTATATGCACCCATGCAGTACCCACTTTAATATCTTTGACCTCAGTAAACAGCAAATCACATAAATTGCACATTAAACATTTGTACATTCCTGGATTGCTGCATTTTAACACTTTACTGCTTAACTTACTCTGAAATAAATTTTTTAAGGCTTTTGCCTTTTTTCTGTACAAAGACTGGGGCATTTCCCACCTTTTGACCTACTTCAGTACTGCACTTTAAAAATTTCCAATTATCTTTTGTACTATTTTTTATGGTATGTGCATCAACAATGTTAGTAACTTACATAGAAGTTTTGAAATTTAACAAATTCTTAACAATTTCTCTGTAGCAGAGTTCTACATCATTTTTGGGATACCCTCTGACTATTCATTTTTTAGACCTTAATATTACCAAGGTTAATGGCAAGTTGGTTACAGTTATTCATAAGAAGGAGGTTCAACACAACTCTTTTTTGCATTATAATAGTATGCACCCCCAAAAAGACCAAAACAAATATAGTCAAAGGTCAACTGACTAGAGTACACCATCTAACTGATGAAGATCATACTTTTAGTAAGGAATGTATGAGTCTGTGTGATACGTTTATCAGCAGAGGGTATCCCAAAAATGATGTAGAACTCTGCTACCGAGAAATTAAGAACAGGAGTGATGGGGTCGTAACAGCAAAAAAGAAGGAAACAAAAGATTTGAAAACTTCTATGCAAGTTACTAACAGCGTTAATGCTCGTACTATAAAAAATATTATAAAAGATAACAGGAAATTTTTAAAGTGCAGTACTGAAGTAGGTCAAAAGGTGGGAGATGCCCCAGTCTTTGTGCAGAAAAAAGGTAAAAGCCATAAAAAATTATTTCAGAGTAAGTTAAGCAGTAAAGTGTTAAAATGCAACAATCTAGGAATGTACAAATGTTTAATGTGCATTTTATGTGATTTGCTGTTTACTGAGGTCAAAGATATTAAAGTGGGTACTGCATGGGTGCATATAAATGGCAGGTACACTTACAAATCAAGATTTGTAGTGTATTTGATTGTTTGTATGTCATGTACTGCATTTTATGTAGGGCGAACAAGAGAATTAAAAGACTGTATGAGCATAAGTATGCTGTAAGTGTGCAAGATGATAAAAATGCTTTAAGAAAGCATTATAAAGATAAGTGCAAAGTAAATTTTAAGTTTTGTGTTTTGGATGAAGTTTTGGAAGAACGTAAAAAATTTGATGGAGAAGAAGAATTGAGTTGGAAGGAGTATGAATGGCAAGTAAAACTGAATGCTCGTCATCCACCTGATTTAAATGACAGGAAGGAGTTTATTGCTTTCCTTAAAAGGAAAAAATTGTCATGTGTCATCATAGATCATGTGTATTTAATGATTGCATTTTTTGTAACACATTATACAGTCTGAAGAAGTCCTTAGTGGATGAAAGCGCTTACTGTGAATGTGGTGAATTAAAAAGTTTTGTCATCATTTTGTGGCTCTGGTTCGGTTTTATTTATTTTCATTAGTTCCAGATTTTTTGTTTGTTTTTTGTTCTTGATCTGAAGATCTGAAAGATATAGCTGTGTCAAGATAGAACCTAAGGTTTGGTGTATCTTGGAAGAAAGCAAGGAGATGGATAGTTTGGTATAAAGTAACTTTAGGAATAAAAGAGAGATTACTTTTCAAATAAATTCTGTCTCTATGTAAAATGAGATAGAGTTGACTCACCATAAGAGTTTGCAACTAAGATACTCTTCTTGAAAAGGTCAGAGAAATCAGTAAAACCATATTCCATGATAAGAACCTCAAGTCAGACAGAGTAGCTGGTTCAAATGGAGTAGGTTTTAGCTTCTCTAACACAAATTTAAGATCCCAAGGATGGGCCAGCTGTTTTCTTGGAGGCCTCTTATGCAAAACATGAGAATGCACTGAAAGAGGAGAATCCATGGGCAGCCATGTTGAATTGTCTGATAAATAAACCTTAATGGAGGAGTAAGAAAAGGCCATAGGATAACAACTCGCGCAAACAATGTAAAACCAGCGAAACACTAGCTCTGAAAAGGTGCCATTTATGTTATTAGCACCAACTAGAATTTTTTTTTCTGTTTGCTAGTAGTACCTGCTGCATGTCCTCAGTAAGTACGTACCTAAATGGAATAAAGACCCCTATCATCCAGCCAGTCATTTGAAGTTGATTGGGGTCGAGTTTTATCAGACAGCCATAGTTTTGTGTGAGTCTATCTATTCTGCAAGGAAGCTTCTGGTAATTGCCCCTGGCCATTTCCAAAAGAAGGGAGAACCACTGTTACCTGGAGAGAAGGGAGTCACCACAGTGATCTTTGGGTATTCCTTCTGAATCTTCAGAAGTACCCTGGATATCTGCAGAAAGGCTGGATAAACCTATGTAAACATTCCTGTTCAAGGAAATGAAAAGGCATCTGTCTTCTGGGCCTTCTTGCATGGAGTCCTGGAGCAGAATCTTGCCAGCTGATTATTCGGAGAGGAAGCAACTATGTCTACTAGAACAACTTAAAAGAGAGGAAGAAAAATTAATTTTTGAGGGATCTTGCTGATTGAGAGTGGGGATCCATTCTCTGAAAATCAGGCTAAACATGTAAGGTTTCAACAACCTTATGAATTTGTTTCTAGGAAAATTTGTCCATGCTCTATTCTTAAGAAAATGCCCTGTATGGGTTTATGATACTTCTGGAGATTACTCATCCTCAGCCCTTGAGTCTGATGCACAATGCACCACAGGATCCCCAACACCAAAAAGAAACAACAATGTCCCTTTAGACATAAGCAAAAGCGGGGAGGTAGGAAGCATAAACGGATTGGACAACATGGAAGGGCTATTGAGAATGTTTGCTCAGAAATAACCAATTTGAATATGTTAAACATTTCCTCTTGTACTTTGTCACCTGTATAAATTAATATTTTGAATAAAGGACTAACTTTTATACCTGGCTTTTTTGTTCCTGAGGACAGTTTTGCTAATGATATTATAGCTTTTTGCAGAACTCTTAACCTACGGTTATTTTTTCAGGATAATAATTCAAATAGGGTCCAGGATGAATTCAGGTGCCATATGTCTACGTTTACACCACCTATGAATTCTAATGTTCAAATGTTTCAGAACAGTGTACTTAGGGATATACACTTCTATTCTAGGGAGTCTGGTATTGGATCAAATAATCTCTCAATGATTGAACTGAAATGTATTAAGGAATTGGCTGATGACCACAGTTTGGTTATATTGTCTGCAGATAAAGTTGGGGCGGTTGTAGAACAAGATTGGTCTCAATACAATTCTGAAGTTTGGAGGCAACTTTCGGGTGGACATTATTATACGTGTTTACCTCTCAATCCGACCCCTTCCTTTAAGAAACAGATTGATGAATTTCTTTCTTTAGCCAAGGATGAGGGAATTATTTCAAACCATACATTTCATCATTTATCTGCGCCGGACCCCCTTTTTCTCCCTAAAATACATAAAGACCCACAGAATCCCCCTGGTAGGCCTATAGTATCGGGAAGAAGCTCATTAACAGAACCATTGTCTCAGTTTTTAACAAAATTTCTTAAACCCCTTCTGAGTTGGGTACGTGCCCATATACAGGGCACAACTAAATTTCTTCAGATTATGTCTGAATCACAGCTAGAACCAGGATGGTTACTTTGTACCCTTGACGTAACTGCCCTCTATACTAACATTCCTCATTGGGCAGGTATTGATGCTTTGGAATATTGGCTTTCTAAATCTGGTTTATATTCTCTTGGATTTAATACACTATTAGGATTAGCTGAACATGTCCTTACCAAAAGTGTATTCTTATATCATGATTCATGCTACCTTCAAATTCAGGGTACGGCTATGGGGGGCTTCTTTTGCCCCTATATATGCCGATTTATTTATGGCATATATTGAAGAACAGATCATTTACAATAGTTCTCGCAACATATTTTTGGAGGACATGGACATATGGAGGAGGTATTTGGATGACTGCTAGTTGGTATGGAGATCTGGATCTAAGTATTTTCAAGATTTTAACAACTATTTGAATGAAAATAAGTGGGGAATACAATTTACGGTGAACTAGATTAAGGACAGTATCACATTTTTGGATGTATTGGTAACTAGGCAAATGGATAACACCTTGAGTTCTGAAGTTTACCGTAAATATCCTGAGTACAATTCCTTTCTCCATGCCACCAGCTACCATCCTTCTCACATATGTAGGAATATTCCAAAGTCTCATTATATGAAAATGAAACATATTTGTTGTAAGGAAGGTTCATATGATATGTACAGGGATGATCTTACCTCCCGGTTTTTGCAAAGGGGTTATAAATTGGGACATATATTACATGCTAAGAATACAGTGGATTCCATCCGTAGGGGCTCTCTCCTGGAATACAAAATCAAGCTTCAGGAACAAGAGCCAGTTGTTTGCTTTGTAACTACTTATGGTAGCAACACTGCTGTTTTAACTAAGTGTTCAATGACATTGGAATATTCTCATGGCAGATAAACTATCTGGAATTCTGAATAATAGATGTCAGTTCTCTTATAGGAAGGGCAGGAATTTGGGCTCTATTTTGAGTCACTGTAAATGAGGACACAGCCAGGATACTCCGCAAGTTCAATCTACATTACTAGGGGACCAATTGGTCGGTTGTTTTCCCTGTGGTCATTGTGTTTATTGTCCTAAGGTTCATAAGACTAGGGATTTTAGCAGTAAAAATACCAGCAAAGTCCATAGCATTCCTTTTTTTGCTAATTGTCATACTGATTGGGTCATTTATCTGGCCATGTGCAGTTACAAGTCCATAGCATTCCTTTTTTTGCTAATTGTCAAACTGATTGGGTCATTTATCTGGCCATGTGCAGTTGCTCTGCATTTTATGTTGGCCTGACTTCACGTCTGGTCAAGTTTAGGATTGCAGAGTATCTTGGTGACATAAGGCACCAGAGAATTACCAATGCTCTTTATAAACATACTGTTGTACATAGTAATGCGTCCTTTTTCTTTCACTATTATTGATCGGATCAGAGGCAATAGATCTAATAAGTTGGGATGGCATCAGACCCTTAATATGGAGAAGAAATGAATTATTAAATTGGGAGTTTATTTTCCCTGGTTTGAATGAGCACCTTTAAATACTAATTGTATCAATTAAGCCTCAACTACTGACTATTTAAGAGAATGGGATTTATGTGTTATATGTTTGCACTAAAGAAGGCTATTTTTCTCCTAGCCGAAACCGGTCTGCCTAATATTGTCTTTGCTATGTGCTTTTTAGCACTATATTATAATGTATTTTGTTTGCCACAGTCTGCTGGTCTGTATGTTCTTTGTACTAGAAGAACTCCCACAGATGGATCATATCTTGGAAGACCCCTTGATCTAGTTTCCATTTGTGAGGGTCTGCCCTTGTCCTTCTCAGCTTGTCTGCCAAACAGTTTTGCTCTGATGGAATGTAGGATGCATGTAGAATGAAACTGTGCTGTGAAGCTATATGCTAAGTTAACATGGCTAGTCTGCAAAGGGGGTAAGACCTGGCTCTCCCTTGTTGCTGAGGTATCACATGATTGTGTAATTGTCTGTGACAACTTGAAGAGGTCCTGGGGACCAAACATAGATCAGAGAGTTGTGTGCCTTTATCAGGATAAGCATTTCTTTTATGTTTATGTGCTTGCATCTGTCCTTGGTGTCCCACACAGCTTGCACTTTTATCGCTCCTGAAACTGCTCCCAAAGAAAAGTCCATGGCATCTGTGGTGAATGACTTCTTTGGAGCAGGAAGGGTTGAAGGGGAGACCTGGATTTAGGGGGAAAGTGATTTTTCTTCTGACAAACCCAAGCACTGGAATTTGAAAAGATAAAGGATGTTGGTGCTGGGACCAGAGAGACTTCAGATATCATTGTATCTTTATCATGAGGAGCCTTTCCATGGCTCTTATAAGAATCATGGATGCCATGAGACCCAAAATCCTAAGGTATTCCATTGCAGTGACTGAAGTCTGAGTGTAAAACCTTAGAAATAGATATAGGTCTATTTTGCCTAGCTGATATCCAAGGAACACATCCCTGTATGAAGTCAAAAAAGACTTTGAAAGTTCCCTTGGAATCCCAACCTGTGTAAGACATCTCTCACCCAAATAAGAAATTCCAGAGACTTTGAAAAAGACTCTGCAAAGATAGCAAGTCATCTAAATGTGGAAAAAGGTGGATACCTTGTAGCCTGCAATGAGCTATAACTGGAGCTTGACACTTTGTAAACACTTGTGGTGCAGTAGATAAGCCCATAAGGTAAGGCAGAAAACTGATAATGTGATCCAGATGCATGCAACCTTAAACACCTGAAGTCTGAATGAATAGGGATGCAATGGTAAGCATTTTTAAAATCTAGTGTTACCAGGAAACTTGAGAAACAAGAGAAAACGGGTTGTGAAGTGAGCATTTTAAATATCGGCACTTCCACATACAGTTTTAGGAAAGTAAGATCCAGAACTGATCTCCAAGCATTTTCTTTCTTCTGTACTAAAAACATTCTAGAATAGAAACTTTTCCTAATCTGGGACAGCATGTGTTGTTGGGCAGGCGGAAATAGAGGAGTCTGGCCTGGTAGATGAGGAATTTACCCCTTGGAACGGGAGGATTTCCTCCACCTGCCATCTGTAAATTAGAAGAATTAACTTC
The DNA here is from genome assembly GCF_019279795.1 of Protopterus annectens. Lineage (NCBI taxonomy): Eukaryota > Metazoa > Chordata > Ceratodontiformes > Protopteridae > Protopterus > Protopterus annectens. The sequence continues at coordinate 290,719,976 of NC_056745.1, read as the reverse complement.
AGAATCTATATTTTGCCAAAGAGAAAAGGGGAGGTTCAGACTTCCTGTAGAAGAAACGGAACTAGTGGGGGGGGGGGGGCAAGGTCCCTTAAACAGTAATTTTGACTTGTTTTGAGAGGTTCCTGGATTCTTTTTGGACCCCCCTCCCCCACCATTTTTTCTTAAATGTCTGTATATCTGCATTAGAGATTCCCTATATTAACTTACACCTTTTATCACATTTTTGTTAACCTTTGCAGCAGAGGGGAAAAAAAAAACAAATCCCAGAGCTTATCTATGAAATTCTGAGAATGGAGTCAGGCAAGCCTCCTTAGAACACTTCCAATTGCCATAGCCCTTGAAGGAGCATAAACTGAGTCATGTACACACTGTAAACAGTGAGTTGTGACCTGTAAGATAGAAGAATCTAAATTATTTAATGCATATTTTTCCTCCCAAGAAGCTGCATACAAGGCATTCCTTATACTTTTACAATTAATCAGAATAAACTTTACCATATGAACCTTACTATTTAAAATTCTGAAAATCAAAGATGCAGAAGTTTCCATACTTATCAGTAATCTTCCAGTACTCCTCAGAAAGAGTAGAATTAGAATTAAATTAAATGATCTGATGTTGACCATTGCATTATGCATCACGACTGGGCCTTCAGATCCGTCCTGGCCATTTCTTCCAGACATACAATCCAAGCTTCAAACTCCTTCCTCTCCCAGAATGCATCACTCCTCTTCAACCCTTCAGATCTCATTTGCTGCCTTCCAGCACAGACACAATTCCGAGCCTCCATTTCAGATAAGTGGTTTTCATTTACTTTTTTTCTATTATGAGCTCTTTACTTACTAAGTGTTTAGATGTATTATGTCACTTTTAGCTGGTACCTTCCCTTCCTTTTTTGGAGTTAGTTGCTGGCGTTCGGGTTTTCCCACCTTCCGCCCTTTTCTTATTTGCTTCCTTTCCTCTTCTTCCTCCTTATTTTACCAAAAAAAAAAACTTTCCCCATATTTATAATTTGCTTATGTTAAGTTACTAGCATAGTGTTAGTGTGTGTACGATTCCTGTGTGTGCTTGTGCTTGTGTGCTGTTTTTTAGCATGTTGGACAAACCTGCAGGTTCAGACAAATCTTCTGGTTTTAAAAGATGTGCCTCTTGTGGGCATAAGATTCTGTAATCGGATGCCCATAATAGGTGTGTGTATTGCCTTGGGCCAGGGCACTTGGAGGTTCTGTGCAATATCTGCGTGGCCTTCAAACTCCGTGCCCTTGCTGATCGGTGAAATAAGCTGATCTTTAAGAGGCCTTCTTCCATCCTGTGAAGCTCTGACACTTATCCCTAAGAAGCATGCCCCCTCAGCTACCCCAGGGACCATGACTTCTGCTCCTGAGAAGCGCAGGAAACATTCGGATCCATCATCTTTGGATCCCTCCGTTTCCCACTTCTCTCCGGATTCGAGAGGTCTATAGGATCCAGTAGAGCTGGTGCAAGCCAAGCCTTTTCTGTTGGATCCTAAGCCCTTGGGTCCGAGCAGTCTGTCAGATCCCGTAGAATTAGTTTGGATCCACAATTCTTCATCTCTGGACCCATCTCCTTTGGGTCAGACATGCCTGGATTGGAGGTCGCAGAACCATACTCCACGTCAGAGTAAATCTCCCTCCCATCCGGACTAGTCTGTCTCTGGTCAGGTCTGTGATGACCCACCACTGGACCCAGTAATCAAGGACCCTCAATCCTCACCACTGGCACCAGTGTGAGATGTACACTGGGAGGATAACTGGTACACACACAGTATTTCCAGGTGCAGCTCTCTGCATTAAGTGCAGTTTCCCTTAAGAGCACAGTCAGTCCGGGGTTCATTTCTCCCTCTTTGTTCAGATCCCCAATATGATTCCCCACTGGCACTGCTATAGAGTTGAGATCTCAGCTGAGTGGTCAAGCCAAAACCTCCAGCACCCTCTCTGTCCAACCAGTGCTTTATGTCCCTGCCCAGGTAGCTGACACACGCACTGTTTGAGGTTTAAATTACACACACACACACAACACACACACACCTTTTGTGTAGTTATCACTGCCACCAGTCAACTCCTTATCAGCTACTTTAAGGCCCTTAACAAAGGGCGTCCAATCTTACTGTGTAATATTAATACAAATGGTAGTTTGACCATGAGCACGAAGAGCAAGGCTATTGAGTGGCCACACAGTGTTGCCAAATAAATGTGCAAGTACTCTCAAAACTTAAATATCTCTAGACAGATCAGCCACAATGAAAGGTTTAAGTATATTTAATAATAATAAAAAAAGAACAAAAAAATACTCAGTATATATTCCCAGTGACATCAGATTGCAAAATCACAGGAAACATTTAAAACAACATTGCAGGACAGTCTCAAATAAATAAAAATATATATCTAAACTAAGCTTTGCTATATTCCTGACTTGTATCTAAGAGAATTGTACTATTCCCTAGTAACTTAATTCATCAGAGCAAGGCAGATGTGTGGTGAATGGATCTTATCAGGTCCAAGACAGATTGCACTCTCTAAGGGAGTTCTCACATTAATATCGCAAATATTACTGCAGGAATAACTGGCAGAATGACATCATTTCTTGTCATCTGACTCTATTCCAGGTGAAACCCCCACTGCTGGAATCTGGCAGTATTTAGCATGTACCTGTGAAAATACATAGACCTCAGATCTTTGGCAGATGCTGGAAGTCATGAAACAATTACATTCCTTCACATTTCAAAGCTAGTAATTAGTTCACTCCGAAGATAATACAGGAAGCTTCTCAGCACACACACAGTGTCTAGCTGCATTGAAAACTGAGATACCATATTTTATTGCATAGCCATAAAGTAATTTAATTTCAGGTATGTTTCTGAAGTTAACCTCCTGTATTCCAGTTTCCACTATTAAAATACATACATTTAAACAGTTACAATAGTTTATATACATTTCTGTTCTTTTCTAGTAGGGGGCACTGTGAATCCATTTTAAACACAAGCCTTTTGCAAATACCCTTTTCAACACACTTCTGTACAGTTTGATATACACATGATATACAGATGTTCTTCGTGTTTCACTGTTGCAGTCATCATACTTGGGTTATCTGCCTGCAGGTAGCCCTCAGTTGGCCCGAATACCAGAGTTTTAGGATTTCTGCTTCTTCCATGACGTCAGGTCGTCAGGGGTATAAAACAGGCAGCCAGTGCCATTACATCAGTCATTCTTGCTGAGGAGGAGCCTGAAACAGCAGCAGTTCGCAAGTGTCTGTCGGCCGGCCGCTACCTAAAATTTTTCGTTTTTGAGTTTGTAATCCTGAAGTCTTCTAAAGCTAAGTACCCTGTTGGGGATCCTTTTTTCTTGCTCTATCCAATGTCAGAAAAAGTTAACAATTGTCTTGCCTGTGGAAGGCAAATACCTCACAGAGATTTTCATTCATACTGCGTCACCTGTTTAGGCCTAGACCATGACATCTCTCGCTGTCGGTTTTGTGCCTTGTTTATAGCCTGAACCATTTGTCGTCGGGCTATCTTTGTTGCTAACTTCTTTCACGCTCGTTCTCCGTATTTCAAAATGGCTTTGACAAGCCATCCGACTACCGATCTTCTGAAAAAACGTAAAGATAAAGACAGAGACAGACCGCATAGGTGCAAAACTGCCGACGACGCTTCCGTTAAGATAGTCGCCAGTCTGCCTGTGCTCAGTGAGGCACCTTTGCAGCCCGCTTCTACAGATTCACAGGCCTCTGCTGAGACCTATTCGGAGTCCGGTATGCAGCTAGATACTTCGACTATGGAACCTGCGGATTTCTCTATCTTGGATGGGTCCACTGTGCAGGCACTGGCTTCTGAGGGTGTATTCCGACCTACCAATTTTCGAATTAAACCTACAACTTCATTTTTAGCTAAAACTACAGAGTTTCTGAGGCCCAGAGTATGCACTACGCCTAGAAAACCGATGACCAAAATGCATGCTGAAGCTCCCAAGCCACAAAAACAAATGCTTAGAATGGCTGAAGACCTTATTACACTAATTAGGGGAAGGCAGCCTTCCCCTGCTAAGAGACAAAAAATTGAGTTTCATTTTGATTCTACAGACCAGGAGTCCGTTGACTCTGACCCTTCTGATTATCAGGACATGCCCTTATCAACCTATGAGGATTCAGATGCAGAGGAATCCATTCCCTTTGCCTCCCCTCCAGAGGATTTTTCTTTTGGTGAAACCTTGCATACTTTAAGAGAGCATTTCCACTGGGAATGTCAAGACTACCCTCAGTCCAAAAAGAGACTCTGAGAATTTTTAGAGTTGCCTCAGCACAGGCCTCTAGCTATACCCCCTGTCCTGGATATGGTAGATTATGATTTTATGGAATCTAGTCTTACACCAGATACTTTACCCCCCGGTGCCGAGGAAACCTGACTACAGAGTACCCGATTCCCACAATTTTCTCTTCAAGAATCCTACTGCGGCTCCAGAGACCATTCCCAGGGACCTAAAGGTATTAAGGCAACTACAGCCAAAAATCCTACCCCTTCAGACAGGGATCCAGAGCTTTAGACAAATGGGGTAAGAAGGTATATACCTCTACAACTCTTGCCATCAGGGCATTGAATTGCCAATTTCACATTTTGAAGTACCAGCAGTATATTATGGAAATAATTAAACAACAAATGGTGTTACTTCCAGATTGTGCAGAAAATAGACTTACAAGAGCTAATGCATTCTGCAAAATAATTAGTAAGCATACTTTGCAGTGTGGCTTTGATGCCCTAGAAGCATCTTGCAGAGCTGCAGTCACTGGGTCTGTACTGAGAAGGCATGCTTGGCTGAAGGAATAAATCTTGCCAGATTATGCCAAATCCAAATTACTAGATGCTCCTTTAAATAAGGCCGGATTATTTGACACCAAAGCAGAAGAGGTTCTTAAAAAGGTGGAAGGAAAAGCTAAATCTATGCAAACTGTTAAAGAATTCTTACAAGTGCAACCACCTAGATTCAGTAGGTATTGGCTTTCTAAAAACTGGTCCTTTCTAGCCCCTTCGAAGCCTTCTCAGACAGAAGCCAGGGGAAACAGGCCACCCAGACTACAGTCTCAGGGTATGCAGAGATCTAAACAATGGAGTGCCCCTATCTCAAAAACAGGGAGTGGTAAGCCGCCCCTTATGGAAAAAGTTCACAATGACTTTTCAATTATCCTTCCCAGCCCTGCTCATTTACATGTGCCCAATGGAGGAAAACTTGTCCTTCATGCAAAAAACTGGATTTCCATTGCTCAGGACAGATGGGTCCTAAATATTGTGTCCCAGGGGTACAGATTCTACTTCCATACACTGCCAACCCCAAGCAGGTTTCCAGACCTTCCTCCAAACCAGTGGGCAGAGGCTTAAAAGCAAGTACTTTCCCTGCTCAGTATCAGAGCTATTCAACCTGTTCCAGTAGAACAAAGGGGGCAGGGTTTCTACTCCAGACTTTTCCTGGTGCCCAGAAGAGAGGGCTCTTGGCACCCAGTCCTCGGTCTATCTACTCTCAACACCTTTCTGATGGTCCCAAAATTCAGGATGCATACCCTGCAACAGCTTCTCCCTATGCCAGCCAGGGATGCGTGGTTAGTCACTCTAGACTTAAAAGAAGCTTATCTGCACATCCCCATAAGGGAAGTCATGCAGAAAATATCTATGCTTCAGGGCAGGCTCTATGCACTTCCCTTTGGCTTATCTACTGCCCCCAGAGTATTCACAAAGTGCCTGGCTCCAGCCATTGCATACAGCAGGCAGAGAAATATCCAAATTTTCCCATACTTAGACGACTGCCTGGTTCAGGCAGACAGTCAGGAATTGCTACTTCAGCACCTGGCATTTGTAAAAAGCCTTCTCGCTTCATCGGGGTACACCATCAACGAAAAGAAATCACAACTGGTGCCCAGTCAAAAGATTGTATTCCTGGGAGCAAGCTTGGACACAACTTCCCAGATGGCATTTCTCACTTCAGAAAAACAGGTCTATCTGACAAACTACTTCAAACAAATGGCCACCAGAACCTAGCTATCTGCAAGGAAAATACTGCAAGCCCTAGGGTTCATGGCTTCATGTATTCTGCTAATTCCATATGCAAGATTGCATATGAGGAAACTTCAGTGGTACTTAAAAAGTCTTTGGTGCCAGCATTCTCAGGACCTGGAAACAGTTGTACCTTGTCTAAGGGCAGAGTTGCTTTGGTGGGCAGAAGCATGCAACCACAACAGGGGACTGCTTTTCACTCAACCCCTCACCGCCAAACCTTGACAACAGATGCATCAGACTATAGCTCGCATGGCAGGCAAGTGCATTCAGGGCCACTGGAGCCCAGCCCAGATTATCCTGCATACAGAATGCTCTGACAGCCTTCAGATACCTAATCCTTCCAAGACATCTGCTTATAAAAACAGACAACACCACAGTGATGTGGTACATAAACAAGCAGGGGGGAACCCATTCATACCCACTCTGCAGGCTAGCCATGGCCCTGTGGAACACTCTTGAGCAACCAAGTGCATCTACCAGCTCATTTCCTGCCAGGCAAACAAAAGTCACTGGCAGACGATTTAAGCAGAAATCTCCTAGACCCACACAAGTGGAAATTGGACCCCAGCACCTTCAATCTTGTGACCCAGAGGCGGGGGACACCAGAGGCGGACCTATTTGCCTCCCCCGAGAACCATCAGTTGAGCAAATTCTGCACCAGGAACCCTCACAGCAGGGCCTGGAAGGTGGATGCCCTATCCTTTCAATGGGAAAACCTCTCAATCTATGCCTTTCCCCCTCCTCTCAAAAGTACTACTCAAGATAAAACAGGACAAGCCAAGGGCAATTCTTATTGCCCCAGACTGGCCACGCCAGCACTGGTACCCAGTCTTGCGTAGTCTGACAAGTGCCACCCTGGCACCTTCACCAGACTACTACCCTGCTATCTCAGCAGGAGGGACAGATTTTGCATCCACAACGAGCAAGAAGATAAGACCCCATCTGCTGTAGGGATCAAGTTTTCTTTCCCCCAACAGACCTTCTCCAGGAACCAACGGAGTGGGAAGCTGATGTGGTTCCTTAAGTCTTGAGGGCCTTTTCTGGATTCACTGGATGAATCGTCTAGAGACAGAGGGAGAGAATTTAATGGTCGATGTAGCCCCAGAGGGAGAGGAGGTCCACAAAACCAGGGCTTCAGATAACCCTTCTCTGACTGGCTCTATCAATGCTCCTGAGGCGCTGCCTGACTGTCCTACTCTGGAGGCAGTCGGGGACAGATTATCATTACACCCAGATGCCTGGACGAACATAAATGACACCTGGGTGTTAAATATAATTTACAGAGGTTATTATATTCCCTTTTCCCTTCATTCTCCCATTTCCAGGATGTATCTCCCCGATGTGCCACCCAGTCATAGAGAGAAAGCCTTTCTAGAGGTTCAAAAAACGTCTAGAAAAAGAGTCATCCAGAAGGTCCTGATTGAACAACTAGGATGCAGAACATACTCGCACTTCTTTTTGGTGCCAAAGAAAATAGGGGACCATCGACCAGTCTTGGATTTGAGCAGTCTGAATTTGTTTGTAATGAAGTTGAAGTTCCACATGGTTATGGTACAGTCCATTCTGCCGCTTCTGGGAAAGGATGATTGGATGTGCTCTGAAGATCTCCAGGACGAGTACTATCATATCACAATAAACAGATGCTCCATGAGGTATCTGCGCTTCAGGCGGGGGCAATCATTACCAAATTCTAGTACTGCCCTTTGGTTTCACCACTGCCCCTCTGTGTTCATGAAATGCATGGCAGTGGTTGCAGCTCACCTCCGCCTGCAAGGATTCCAGGTGTTTCCATGCCTGGACGATTAGCACCACAAGGCTTCAACTACATCAGGCTATTAAGGTTATTTTGCAACTGTTCAGTTGGCTGGGAATTACAGTGAATCTGACAAAATCCAATATGTCTCTCGTATAGGACATCAGGTTCATAGGAATACAATTGAACACAACCACACAGATAGCAGCTCTACCTCCACAGAGAATAAGATCCTTGAGACAGCAGGTTCAACTGGTACTAGATACCCCAACAACACCAACTCGGCTGGTTCTCGTGGTTCTATGGTCCATGTCAGCTGCCATTTTTCTGATCTCTCTAGCCAGGTTTTTCATACGAATTCTCCAGTGGACCTTAGCAGTCCAATGGTATATTCTGCTCCATCCATTCTCAACTTAATTCAGGCTAACTCTGATTTTCAGATGCCATCTGCAATGGTGGCTCCTTACAGAAGACCTCCATTTTGGCAGACCCTTCATTCTTCCTCCACCTGTAGCCATGGTGACCAGGGACGCCTCCTTGTTGGGATGGAGGTGGGCATTTCCTGGGAAAAATGGTCCAAGGCACGTGGTCCATGACAGAGACCAAATTGCTCATAAATGCACTGGAGATGAGGGCAGTTCTTTTGACGTTGCAAGCCTTTCAGAACCGCTTTCCTCTGGGAGCAATTGCAATTCTTACAGACATTATTTCGGTGGTTTGGTACATCAACAAACAGGCGAGGAACCCATTGTGCAGGAGGCCATGAGAGTTTGGGAATGGGAAGTCTCTTCAAATCGCTTTATCATTGCAAAGTACATCCCGGGTGAGTCCAACATTATGGCAGACAAGACTGAGCAGATCAGTCTTAAGTCCACATGAGTGGTCCCTGAATCAGTCAGTAGCAAATCAAATATTTAGCCTCTGGGGCCAGCCTTGCTGTGACCTCTTTGCCTGTCCCCCTAAAGAACAAGTACAGCAAATACTTTACTCTGATCCCCCCCTTTACATGAGTCAACCAGGGATGCTCTAGTCCACAATTGGCCCCAGGTCCCCTGTATGCTTATCCTCCGATTCCCAAAGTGTTACAGAAAGCCAGCAGGTTGAAGACCAACCTAATCCTCATTGCCCCTTACTGGCCTCGTCAGGTATGGTTCCCCTTCCTGTGCTCGCAGCAAATATCCTCCATGGATACTGAATCCCAGGCAAGATCTGATTTCCCATCCATTGGAATGCCACATTCCCAATCTTCCATCTCTGAGATTAATTGCTTGGTTTCTCCACTTCCAGTGATTCTATGAAAGTCCAGGCTAGCCCTCCTGATTTCAGAAATTATTCTTGCTTCTCAGAAGTCCTCCACCAAAAAGTATGTCATAGTAAACAAAAGAGATTTTCCATTTGGTCACCACAGTGAAATATTCTTGTTTCTTAGCTCGCTTTTTCAGCACAAAGCTAGTTTTCCACTATAAAGTTACAACTTACGGCTATCACAAATTTTCATGTAGAGAGGGGTAGCAACCTTCCTTTTCCCATCTCCACTTCTAAACTATGTAGAGCCTTTATGAAAAGTTTTCCATCTCAGGCCTCCGATAAAAGATTCATCCCCTCCTTGGGATCTCACCTTGGTACTTAGAGACCATTTGAACCTGCTAGCTCATGTAATTTAAAATTTTTATCTTTGAAGGCCGCCTTTCCAGTGGCCATTACTTCAGCAAGAAGAATGTCCGAGTTGCAAGCTCTGCCTTTCCAGCCACCGTATATTACCCTCTTCAAAGATAGTCTCACTCAGAAAGAACCCATTTTTCATACCAAAGGTCGACACACAGACAGATATTAATCAGACCATTCACTTGCCTGTATTCTTCCCTAATTATTCCATAAAGTTGAAGGGTTCCAATTGAATTGTCGACAGCTTAGGTTGCTGAATGCTTAATCATCGACACCTAAGCGTCGAACGCTTACGATAGCGGAAGTCCACATCATCGAATTTTTTCCTCTGGAAAGAATTCGCGTGGCTGTTTGGGATTTGCCCTTTCCCCAATGTAGAGCGATCTCAGAGTTGGTATATTTAGTTAGGACTATGTTTAGGTGTGTTTGTTTATTTTGTTTATGGATGGCCACCTGAATTCTTTCCCAAGGAAAGAATTCGATGATATGGCCATTTGCTATTGTTAGCTTTCGATGCTTAGGTGTCAATGTTTTAGGAGTCGACAACCTAAGCTGTCGATGTTATGATATAGGCACAAGATGAATACATGCTGCATTTGTTGGATGTACACAGACAATTGTGTTTCTATTTACACAGAACTAAACCACACAGGAAATCTGATCAGTGTTCATCGCCTTCTCACCAAATAGGTTAGGTCAGGCTGTATCCAAGATCACTTTGGCCAAGTGGATTACAGATTGTATTTCTGCAGTTTACTCCCAACAAGACAGGCAACTTCCCCATCCTGTTAGAGCTCACTCCACTGAGTCTGTGTCTACTTCGTTTGCCTTCTCTGCAGGGACTCCTATTGATGAAATTTGTGCTGTAGCTACCTGGTCCACATCTTGTACCTTTCTATTTTACTACAAGTTGGACATTATTTCCAGAAACAGAGCATCCTTTGGCTCTGCGATGCTCAGGCCTATCCTTCCTTGAGGTTCTCCAAGGGTTTATTTAGCTGGGGACTCTGATCGATTCGTGGTGCATAATGAAATGCACAACATCAGATTAGAAGTTATGTACTTACCACAACTTGGCACCTGTCTTGTCCAATTTCATTATGCATCACATCCCACCCTCCTTCCCCCATCCTTTTGCAGCTGAAAATGATATATAGGATAGCAGCTGAAAATGATATATAGGATAGGGAACCCACAGGTTCCTAGTTTGGACCCCAGTTGGTCGCTTTCTTTTGTCTGCACAGTTTTATAATCTAAGTCTCTTTTCTGAAGTGGCAGCAAACTCAGTCTGAGTGGTTGAAGAGGAGGCATTATGTGAGATGGAGGAGTTTGTGGTTTGGGTTGTATGTCTGGAAGAAATGGCCGAGTTAGATCAGAGGATGGATCCGAAAACCCATTTGTGATGCATAATGAAACTGGACAACACAGATGCTAAGTTATGATAAGTACATAACTTCTAATTAGAACTGCTAGGTCAAGTTTGGGAAGAGTGTATAAAAACGTAAGACTGAGGAGCTTTATACATTCTATCTGTCTTTTTAGGGGCAGCAGGAAAGGTGCAGTCAGTGACACACACATCCTCCAAAGCTGACATAACTGGAGTAATGGGTGAAGATCCTGGAAATTCCTTCTCTAACAGCTCATGGTATTCTCTGAGAAATTGAGAAAACTCTGTGCTCTCCCACTGAAAACACTACTCGCATATTTAGTTTTCTGTTTCTTTTTTAAAGGAAAATTGGGTCCAATATTGTTATGAATGGCAGCTGCAGCATCCTCAGGGTTAGGCACAACATTCTAATCAAACAAGGAAGTTTTCCCATTTCCCCTCTCCTAGGACAATAAGTAAGTCTGTCTTGCCGACTGAGGGGGAACCCCAACATGGCTAGCCCCCAGTCCATAGTGGCTTTAGGTGCTACACCAGAAGAATCTGGGGTAAAAGAGGAGTGGTCTGCAGAACCAGCTTTGACTACAACAGTCACCCACCACTGGCTTGAGACAAATCGGTAACCTGCTTTGGTGGTAAAGGCTGTTTGCTTAACTTTTTCTTTTTGTGGTTAGATGGATTGACCATAGGACCAGTAGTTTGTTCCATGATCAAGCCGAAATGGTGCCTCTTTCCCAAGGAAACCAAGCAGCATAAGCTAATAAAATTTTAAAGTCTTTAAGTCACTTTTTTTCTCACAAAAACACAGTAAAAGGCCACTTTTGCCAGCCTCAAAAAGTAAAATTCAATTTCTCCAAATTAAAAAATGTTTTTCAACTACTTTAAACAACTTTTAAACTGATAGGATAAAAGTGTGTCCCTGTTTAAAAATACATTCAAGTCTCATGACAGTCTATTAAAACATAAACTTTTAGCTTAAAAATAACTTTCCTAAGCAGAAAAGTACAATAAAACAAATTTGTAATGTGCAAGGTTTTTCCCGAAAGAGAATTTATCTGAACAACTCTAGCCGACAATTGATCCTTATAAGCTCTCCTTGCTCTCTTCAATGGCAGGAAAGCTCAGAAAGACTTGGTGCCCAAACCTGTGTTTTAGTCAGTTCAGCTCGAGCTGACTAATGGTTTGGGATTGTGGGGGATGCCCTGAAGCTTTGGAAGCTGGCTGGGTGTTGTATCCTATGCAGGATTTAACCCCATATAGTTAATACTACTGCAGCAGTGATAAGTATGATGAACATTGCCTTCTTCCTACAATTAGAGGTTTTTAAAAGCTAACATGACTGATGTACTTCACAACATTTGATAGTTAAGCAATGTGACATGTATTTTTTGCAAAATGTTAGATACTGAAGGCTAATGGTTATGTTGTAATAACTTTCTGATTTTTTGTTACTGAGGATTGCTCATCTGCGACTAAGGCTTGATGCTTTGGAACACTACCTGGGTTTCATCATTTTTGGAACTTATTGTGACTAAGTTCATCAACAAAGTTTTAAGACCACTAGTTTCTCTGTTTTTTTTATATGTTGTAATAAACTCACAGATGCAAGTATACAGACTGTTCACAACATCCATGTTGTAAGTTGATGGTGTCCTTATTTTCCCTGGTATCCTGGGGCTTTCCTGTTGTGCTGCACATGCATATGGGACTTACATTCATAGGTAGGTACTAGGCTATCTGCCCTAGGGCATTTATAAGCCTAGCCCATAGTGTGTCTGCTTTTACCGCCCCATTGATTAATTAACTGATCCTCTGTCAAGCAGAGCCAATGAAGTGATCCTCTGTCAAGAAGAGCCAATGACGTGATCCCAGGGGTGTATTTTCTGTTACCCATCCACTTGTCAAGGTTTCTCTTGAAGAGTGTTAGTGAGGGTCTCTGCCTGATGTAATTTGGAATTTTGTTCCAAAGCATGAGGAGTCTCTGTGACAGGAAACTATCCCTCCAGCATGTTCCATTTATTGTTGTGGCGAGGTTTAGCTCACTAGAGCGCATGGCTTGCAGTGACTTGGATTTCTTTAGGTGGAGCATGTCCATCAATTGTGAGTTGGACATGGCTTTGTAAGTCAGGCAGAGATCACCTCTGAGTTAGCGATATGCCACTGAGAACAGCCGGAGGTTTTTCAGTTGGGCTGCATAGGACATATGTTTGAGGCCAGTAATCCTCTTGGTGGGGTACTTTTGTGGTCTTCCCAGCTGTTGGAAGTGTCTTGTGAGCTACATCCCAAATGGGGCATTGTACTCTATGATGGGTGTAATGAGTGACGAGTAGAGGGGCACTATAACCTCTTTATTTCTAGATGCGAACCCTTTAGTAATTAGATGGGCCACATAGAAGGATTTCCTAACTACTTTGGCAATATGATTGTCAAAGAGATTACTATCTACCTGGGTCCCCAGATCTCTTATTTATCTCTTCTGTATTAAGGGGGCTGCCACCTATGTGGTAATTCGTGGGTGTTTTGTTTTTCCCAAATGGGATGACTATGCATTTTTTGGCATTTAGCTTGAGGCCATGACTTTGACACCAGGTGTCCGTCTCAGTAAGGCCCTTTTGGAGGATGTCCGTGTCAGCAGGAGAGTCAACTATGGCTCCCAATTTGCAGTCATCGGCGAACTTGGTTAGCCATAGTCCTCCTGTGTTTGCCTGTACTTCTGAGAGGTATATGCCGAACAGTAGGGGTCCCAGGACCGAGCCTTGTAGGACACCACTTGTGACTGGTTTAGAGTTGGACCTGGATCCCACTATTCTTACTGTGTGGGTTCTGTCTGTAAGCCAGTTGGCAACCCATCTCATGACATAGGGGTTTATGTTCAGGCTGGTGAGTTTTTCTGTAATACCCGAGTGGGGAATGGTGTTGAAAGCCTTGGTGAGGTCAAGGTAGGTTGTGTGAACCACCTTTCCCTCGTCTATGGCCTTGGTGACTGTTTCGAAGAAGTCAACCAGGTTTAGTAGGCATGATCTGCCCTTAACAAAGCTGAACTGGGTCGGGTCAAGTGTTTGGAGGTTCCCAATGTCTTTGTTAATGAGTTCCATGATGATGCGCCCCATAGCCTTGCAGACCAGGCTAGTCAGGCTTATGGGGCGATAGTTACCAGGGTCACTTGTGGCCCCTCCTTTGTGGAGAGGAATAACCATTGCTGTGCACCATTCTATGGGCCCGTAGCCTGTGGAGAGGCTGAGGTTGAACAGCGTGTTTAGGTGGGGGGTTAGTTCGTTCTGTAGTTTGTGCAAGACGTAGCCTGGGGCACCATCTGGTTCTATTGACGCTGTGTTTTTGGCTTTTGAATGAGCTGTATCACTGTGCGTCTGTGATTTTTGGGACACTACACTTTTCCGGTATTGTTGTGGGCCCTTTTGGAGGTGAGAGGGGGGGTGAAGTTTGCACTCAATCTATCTGCCAGGATGTTGGCAATATCAGTAGGTTCAGTATATTTTGTGCTATTTTGCACTAGTTCAGTGCATATCTGTGAGTTGCCACTTAGATTGTTAACATAGCTAAAGAAGGCTTTGTGGTTATCTTTTGAATCCTTGGCTATTTTTCTTTCGAAGTTAGCCTTGGATGATTTCATGAGGGACCTTAATTTCTTACTGATACTGATCAGGGATGTCTTTCCTTCTTGGGATTTGCTTTTTGTCTGAACTAGTTTCCTCCTCCTATTGTATAGCCTGTTTATGGCAGGCTCTTACACTGTACATCAGCGCTATGTAAAGGAATCAACAGAGAAAGGAAGATCTCTGTTGCTTTTTTGTTTGTTTTTAATTCAAACAATGAAATCCGGATATTTCAAATGAACATGAGAGAGAGGAGAGAGAAAATATAAGGATAATTGGGTATATTTTTCTGGTTTTTTATAACATACCTGATTATCTTTGTATTTGTCTTTGTCCCGTCTCTCATGTTCATTTTAAGTCTCTGGTTTTTGTAAGTTTCCATCCCTCCATCCTCAACCCCTTTTCATATTTTTGCACATGGGATTTGGGTGTCACTTCAACACTGGCAATCATCTACAGCCAAGGTTTGCACCGCCGGGTGGCTAGCATTGCCACCGTAGTTCATCCATACCACACACTTGCACGCACACTCGCATTTAGGGTCAATTTAGTGTGTCCAATCCACCTGTTGCATGTCTTTGAAAGCTAGCTTATTAGCTGCTACATCAGAAACTATAATTTAACATGGCACAAGCCCTCTTGTTCGGGGGCATTAGTCGATGCTCACAAATATACCGGGGAAACGAAGCTATATCCTTCCTTAAAAAAATCGTGTGCAGACATAATTCTGGTGTAACTTGCTTTTGTTACCAATCCTTTGCAAAGACTATAAATAAAGTTCCCGGTAAACTTCACTATACTCAGAATCTGCAGGGCCTAAGTTTCAGCTCGTACAGATATATAGCAGTATGTTTATCAAAGTAGTACAGTTGTCTTAGTAATAAGAAAACTGTACATTTTATGATAAAACACAATAATTAAACTGTGCTTGAAGAGAAACTGTTGCCTAAACAGTTGTTTGTGAATGCTCTGAAAAAGAACTTCCCATTACACTTTTTACCAGTGCTGTAAGTTTATTTAAAAAAAATGAAAGAGATGTAAAATTTCGTAGCATATAATAATGGAAGAAAGTCTGGGTGACAGGACTTTTTTCCATTGGTATACGCCCAATTTGCAGTGGGCATCCTGGTTGGGCTGAGCAGTCAGCGTACTCTTTTTGGAATGTTAATGGTCAGTTATTGTATAATTAGGATTTGTTTGCTGTTCTCCACTATGCTAACACATGGGTGCATCATTTCTCCTATTTTCTTGTGTGGCTGTTCAAAAATGTGTAATCCTATGTGGACACTAGTTTGGGCCATATTAACTTCCCTGTGCGTTGGTTAAATGGTGTGCACATTTCAACATTCCCCATTTCTAGATCAGATGGGTTTCTCTTTCCTTTATTAGTCAACATCTGCTATTATCTAAAAATAGTTAAAGATACTCTTGCATGAGAATAACAACAGATTTGTGTGGTTTCTGATCCTGGTTTACGTTTATTGGTATGTGCACTGTATGAAAGCATTACATGATGCCATCATGTAACTTACTTTAGACAATAATAGTGTAAAGTAAAACGTGCGTTCCATAGCTATATACTAGTTATAGCTAATTAACTATAAAAATGGTTACATATGCAAATCCAAACTAAAAAGGGACTGTCCCTTGCAGGTCTGCTGTTATGATGAGTACCTGATGCTGCTTGTACTTTTGGGTAGTATTCTTGCAGTAATACTGTAAGAAATGAACAGATATGAAAGCAGTTATATGATTAACCCAGGTTGGGATACTGCTCAAACAGCATTATTTGCAATATTGTCCTTCCAAAGCCCTGAGTAGCAACCACTAGAAAACTGTGTCCTGTGTTGTGCTGGTTATAATTTACAACTGAAGGCAAGACAATGGACACACTGATTTACAATATGTTTAGTCACAGCTTGGTCTTGTTTGCTATTCATGAAGGAAACTGTTAACTCTTCAGATTTTCTGATGCCTTTACTTTTTGTCAGATATTTTTGTTGCATTTGTAGAGTTAAGCTATCTTTTTTTAAATGATTGCCCTGTTCAGGGAAGAAAACTGAAACAGTATATGCATCACTTCAGGAAAAATGCTGAAATTCTGTCCAAAGTAAACAGACCATTGTTTTTCATTCTGTAATTTATGGTTATTTCTAGCAAGAAATGTCTTTCATCTGACAAATGTCAAGTCCATCAAAGAAGGTGGTTCAGAATGTAGTATTCTTCTGTTGTGTCTAAAATGGGAGATGGTATCTTGAGGTGCCCTGAAAGACAGGGTTCCTTTTTAAAGAAAGGTTTTCTTCAATATCTTTGGAGATTTTGTGGGATTTCAGGAATACATGCAGAGATATCAAAAATATCACTAGCTTATTTATGTTTTAGGGACCTGCAAAGAGCTCCCCAAGTGTAATCTGACATTTTTAGAACGTATGGAAAAATGGTGGTCTTTGACCTAGAAACAAGTTCTGCCTATTATATGGTCTTTTACAGTTGCTTGTAGAATTATTTGTTGCAGGTAGGCCGCATGGTGTAGAGAGGTAAAGCCCTCACTGCATCCCAGAGAGACACCTGGGTTATGTAATAACCTAGGTGAAGTCAGCTGAAGTGGATTGCATATGATCTGTTGGCACTATGGCATCCTTGCTAAGAGGAAGAAGGCATTCTGTTTAGCAGAGGCTGGGTAGATTGCACAAGGCACACAGGAGTGAGGTGTGCACAAGGTACTGTGGTTGTATTTGAAATTAGCACATGATAGGAAGTTGGCAACAGTGGCCTAGCATTACAGTTCTCTCTTTGATGGTGCACATGGCAGGAGGCTGAGGACAAAGGTTAGGTAGCATCAAGAAAGTCTCACATAAGACAATGAGGATTTTGACATACCAGTTAACTAACCAGTCTTTACTGTTTGCCAGCTTCAGTGGAGAGGTCTGTATTTCTGCCTCCCTCCACCAGGGCTGGCCCAGATCCTGGAGGGTAAAACTGGTACTCTGGTCTAGAGGGAAGGGGAGGTAGAGTGTTTGCCTAATGTGTCAGGCTGATGGTCAGTACACCTGTGGCAGGAGCAAAGTCAGCACGTTTAGATGCTGCTGTGACTTTGATATACAGTCTTGGTAGTGAGTACCATTGTGAATGTGAACCCTAGAACCTTGCTTCATGAGTAAATAGATAAGTTGTAGGTCTCACAAATGTGGAAATCTTTATTCTGGGGCAGGAACACCATAATGATGATGTTGAATCTAGGACTCGATACAAACCCTAGATCCCATGAGATGGAGTGGTAGAGCCCTTTCCAGGTTTAATGAGCTGACAAGTAGTAATTTTATTGCTATAAGATAATGCTTTTATTGTTTGAAAACTTTGGCTGTGATGAGGCAGTCATACAGGAAAGGAAATAGCTGACTGTGATAAATTTTGAGGTATGCAAAAACTCGGACTAAATCTTGTGTAAACACCCTAACTGTTGAAGGGAGAGCTGAGAAATGGAACTTAGAAACCTGGAAGCTCCCACTGGGAATAAATAGCATTACATAGTATGTAGGCAGGCATCCTCCATACCCAGCCTTGCCATTCTGAAACTCTGGTTTATAATGGAAACTTTTTATGAAGATCATCTTGTCCTGTTTCACCAGGTCCAGCACTAGTTTTCTGTCTTTAGGTTCCATAGAAAATTTGGTTATTTACATTTGTTTACCGGGAAGGTCCGACTAGGTACTAGCCCGTTTGGCCTGGGTAGGTAAAACAGCAGATCCAGTTGTTTGGTGTTTTTTTAATAGTTTTTTTTTAAATTGGAGTAAACTGGAAGTATCTGCAATATTTTGCAGATTCCAGATCTTGGAAATGAAATTATAATGGAGGGAGTCTCCAGCGTTATTACTTTTACTGACAGTAAAGAGTGTTTTTTGTGAGGAACAGAGTTGTCTTTTAAACTTTCAATAAAACCCTTTTATCACTCAACACCTGTTGTATTACCTTCTTTTCTAACATTTAACATTCCACGTTCAGTATCTGGAGCTATCTTCAGTGGATCAGCTATTGAGGTATATGTCATTTCTCTCCCAAAAAAGTTATTTTTCTTTGAAGTTACTGCATCCAGGAGTGTGCATGCCCTTTGCAGGTGCACTCAGTGATCTTGCATGCTACATCAGGAGAGTGTGCCCAAGTCCTGTACCAACTATTTTTTCTGTCAGTTGCACTATTAGGATATTTATATGAAGAAGTTAATCCACCAAAGTGTTTTGTCCCTACCATATAAGCCAAGGCCTGCACTGGCATGCTGCTTGGGAGGGGGGAGCATAATGTAAAACACAATCATAAGTGCTGTCTTAAAATTTGGCTGCCAAAAGATACAGGAAGGAAAGCTGCTAGTCTCCCCCACTTGCATGGAAAATGATGGTAGCTGAGATTGCCCAGAACTGGGATCTGTGACAGTATCTGTTGCACTGCCCCAGATCTGTACAGTAGCAACATCAAAGTTATCAAGAAGTGGAGGTCAGACATCTGTCGCACCCTTCTTGGAGATAAGTTTGTCCCAGAGGCAGCTTCATAGACCCCAAATGGGGACCTGTTTATACAGCTATCTTGTCAGGAGAATCTCAGCTTCACTATCTCCTTCCTACAGAGTCTGGGGTTTATGCTAAACTTAAAGTCCATTTTGAATCCTACTTACCTGGTCTTTCTGGACTCCAGGCTGGACACATACACAGCTCATGCTGATCTCTTATCATAAGAGAAGGTAAAGACCCTTTCCAACTACTTTAAATCTCTGCTTGCCCCTTCAATCCTGCCCTGCAAGGGAAATGCTCAAGATCCAAAGGTACTTAAAATCTATCTGGTCTCAGCATTGTCATCCTCTGGACACCCAGATTCCACTTCGCCCCTTTCTAAAGAAAGTGTTTCAGTGGTGGATGTAATATGTAATCTTCAGTCTGGGCCTTTCTTTCAAGCTGGTGGTGCCTCCACAGTACCTGCAGACAAATGTGTCAGACCTAGCTTGGTGTGGGGGCATAGACAGGTTCCCTAAGACTCCAGGGCCAGTGACCACCAAATCAAAGGACAAAAAACAACTTTAAGGGAAGGTGTGCAGTGATTCAGGCCCTGTAGATTTTCTCTCACACATGGTCCTAAGACTCCCTAGGAATCTTCACAGACAACACTACAGTTATATGGTATATAAGCAAATGGTGGGGGGGGAGTCTTATCAGCTATGCCAACTGGCTCTTCTAGCTTGGGAATAGGCCATAAAAGCAAACTTGTACCTACAAGCAGTTTACATTCCCTCTCAGGACAATGTGTAGGCGTATTTTCTAAGCAGATCCAAGGAAGACTCTCACAAATAGATGCTGAACAGAGAAGTCTTCCTAGACCTAGTCCACAAATGGGGTATCCCTCAAATATATCTATTTGTCTTCATTCACAACAGGCAGATACAGCTGTTTTGCTCCAGGACTTCTTGCCATAAGGCCTGGAGGGTGTATGTCATATCCTTTCCTTGGGAAAAGAGGTTTCTTTGTCTATCCCATGTGCCGCTGCTACTCTAGCTCTTGTTAAAGATCCAGAGAGACAAACCAAAAATCTTTCTGGTGAGTCACTTTTTGTCCAGGCAGCACTGGATTACCCCTTCTCTTCCACCTAGCCAGGGGTCAGCATCATAAGTTACCCCACAGAGTGGACTTGCTCACTTAACACCAGGGCTGTCTAGTTCATTCCAGTCTCTTATCTCTTGGTCTAATATTGTGGATGGCAGGCTTCTTATCACTTTTAGACACTAATATCCTATGCTGATTGCCTCAAAGCTCTGTCTGTTTACTCGGTATCATACAGACTTCAGAGAGGTGATCTTTGCTTAGCATACAAGACATCCCTAGACCCTGTTTTGATGAATCTTTTGCACATCCACAAAACAAACAGCATCAGATGTGCTAGATTTGAGAGAGTGAGAGTGAGAGAGAGAGAGAGAGCGAGAGAGATGTTTCTCAGAGAATTCTCTTTCTCTGGAAAAGGATCCACATCCACAGAGATCTGATGATAGTTAATCTTCATTGATTCCTTACTGATGGGTTATTGGTTCACTCTTCGGAACCGAGCTGGCAATATATCAAGCTCGCATCAGCCAAAAACTCTCGAGCCAAGGTCCTACCCAAAATGCTCTGCTCCCTGTTACCCCAGATCTCGTTTGCCACATTGCTGTACAACCGTGTCAAGCCACTCTCAGCTAAGTGAATAATTTTTGAAAGTTTATATATTGTTACTACTTTAAAAGTTTTGCAATCGGCTACCTTTATTATTCTCCTACCCTATCATATCTTTGACTCTCTCCCTTTAGTCTCTTTCCCTTTATTACCTTTGAGGTAATTCTTCATTACCATCATTGGTAATCCTTCCTTCTTCCTCTTTCTTCTTACCCTTCATGGTAGCCTTTCTTATTCTTGGTACTGTCGTTTTTCTCCACATCATTATGTCGGACAAGAAAAGTAGTGTTCATTTTAAACGGTGTAAGTATTGCGGCCATAAGCTACCGCTTTCCGATGGCCATGACTTGTGTGTCTATTGTTTGAATGTCTTCCACCTTACTGTGGATCCTCTGTATGAGATTTGTAGAAATTTTTTGATCTGGACTATTAACAAGAGAAAGAACAAGTTAATCCTGAAAGGTCTCTGAGGCTATCTCTGGGTCGGAGGGCTCACCCCCTCCTGCTAAACCCCGTAAGAGGCATTCTTCCTCTTCCTCATCGAGGTCGCTCACTTCATCTCCCTATGGAGATCGCAGGGAGTTGACTTATAAGAAAGTGAAAATTGCTACTCCGGCGCTGCCACCTGTGATCCTTTCGGCTCTAGGCATGTCATCGCCCCAGTTGATTCTTGCTCCAGCCATGTCCTCCTATCGACACCGGCAACTGAGTTCCCGGTGCAGACACTTACGGCTCCAACAGTTCCATTGCAGCCCTTACCGGCACCGTCCGTGCATGTGCAATCTCCTTCAGCACCGTTGGTACAATCCCCTTTGGCCCAAAGTCTGACTATTCTGCCCTCCATGGTGCAGACGCTTTTGGCACTGACATGCTCTTCAGTGCAGTCCTTTTCAACACCGTCATTGTTACCGGTGCAGACACCTTCCTCGACGGCACTGTACCCATCGGTGCAGACACCTGCCTTTACTGTGCAGACACCTGCCTTTACTGTGCAGACACCTGCCTTTACTGTGCAGACACCTGCCTTTACTGTGCAGACACCTGCCTTTACTGTGCAGACACCTGCCTTTACTGTGCAGACACCTGCCTTTACTGTGCAGACACCTGCCTTTACTGTGCAGACACCTTCGACTTCTATGGTGCTGACTTTGTCAGCACAGACTACTTCGACACCATTTTCCTCGGTGCAGATATCCTCAGTTCTGGGCTCTGCACCACTCAAATTAGCAAGAACCAAGTACTCTCCTTCTTTGGATCCGTTCATTGGTAGCCAATATAGTCCTTTATTAGAAAGGCCAGAATCGCCTTCAGGTTTCTCTATGAGGTCGACCAGGAGCCTCTCTGAACAAGATGTGTTGCGGCTTGTTGACCAGTTGCTTGTGGCCAGAGGTCTCTCTCAACCGTATAAACCTATATTCCCTCCTTCAGGTGAACGTATTTCTCCTCAAACTCCAACGTACATTCCGCTGACAACAGCTTCCCTCCCTCCGACCCCAATAGTGGATCTCTCTTTGGAGCCAAAGTCGTCCTTGTGGCCCTCGGTGCACTGAGCATCAGGCTTTTCAGGCTAGTGGCTGTGCCATGAGGGAGGGCATTCTGGGTTCCATGACAATTGTTTTCTATGGGACCCTCCAGGAATCCTCCCTCTCTCACAATTCACAATCCTCTTGAGAATCCTGGTCTGGGGGTCGGTTCATCGGAGCAGGGTGTGACCCTGGTTCCGAGGGTGTCGCGCTCGGTTCTGGGCTCCTATCTGACTGTGGGCGGGCCGGCCTTCCAGACCATGGAGAGGGCACTAGCCTCCGCTGGCAAACCCCACATCGGAGTCGTCGTCCCCCCCGTGCCGCAACTCTCAAAAGCCACAACCACTGGGCACAAGGGCCTCAGGTTTCTTCCCCTCAGGAGGCCCCCTCTTTGCAGTCTTCCCCAGAACCTCCCACTGAGGAAGTACCTCACAAGGCTTCATGCAAGAGGAAGCACATGGACTCCACCGAGGAGTCTTTGACCGAAGATACGGACTTTGATGACAGGGAAGGGTCCCCACAGTCAACTTCTGATCCTTAGGCAGAGGGGTGACTGGAAGTCCTCTAATCCTTCCTCAGAGGAATCTGTATTCCTGCAGGCCTACCTCCTGGGCTACCCTGCTGGCCGATGATCTTGTCCAGCTCATCGTTCAGCACGGATGGAAGGCTCCTGACACCCTGGAAGCTGTACCACAGAGGCCTGACATGATCTTATCTACCCCAGCTGAGCATCCCCATTGGTCAAGAGGTCTTCCAGTAGATGCCATGGTGGTGGCAGCTGCAACCAAGAAAGACTTGGCAGAAGAGAGCCAAACTGTCCATCTTCCCAACAAGGAGTCCCGGGCAATAGACTCTGGAAGCATGTGTTTGCTTCATCGATCTTCGTCATAAAGTCTTTGAACTATTTGATGTACCTTACGAGGCTCCAGAGGGATCTTATCAACCACCTCTCTGAAACCTTGGCAGGAGCTGCTTCTAATGAGGTCCGTGACAACATAGCTTCTCAGCCACCCTAGAGTCCACATCCATTTCTTTCATGCGTCTTATTTCACACGCAACGGAAGGAGCGGCTAGAGCAGCAGACGCAGTTATAGTCACCAGACGGCATGCCTGGATGCGCCTTTGTGACCTCCTTTAAGGCTTCCTTTGTGAACGCCCCCATCGAGGCCACTTCTTTGTTTGGCCCTAAAGTTAAAGATATGCTGGCAAGGTGCAAACAAGACTGCCAATACCCTAACTGCTGTTGGTGTCACACACTCCACTTCTCAACAATTTTACTCCAAAAATCAGAGAAGTGGGAAAATGTGGCACAGGAAATCACAAGGCTCTTTCCGTGATGCAAGTGCCGAGTTCTGTCTTAGAGGCAGAGGGGGAAACCCCAATGGAAGACTCCCTTTTCGAGGCAGAGGTCCTCGAAACCGGGGATCCAGAGATTTTCTCTGGCCAACCCTATCAGCGCTCCTGAAGCGTTGCCCGACTGCTCACCTCTGGAAGTGGTCGGGGTAATTTTTCGTTGTAACCCTCTGCCTGCCGAAACATAACCACCGACTCTTGGGTACAACGAATAATATCCAGAGGCTATCGCATCCCCTTCCATCTTTGTCCAGTCTCATCCAGAGAATTACCCAACGTTCCACCAAGTCAAAGGGAAGCAGCAACACGGACAAAATTCAAAAGCTGCTACAAAAAGATTCATCCAAACGGTCCCCTCAGACCAGATAGGATCCGGTTTTTACTCAAGGTTCTCTTTAGTGCCAAAAAAGACAGGGGACTAGAGACCAGTTCTGGATCTCAGCACACTGAAGAAATTTGTAAAAATAGAGAAATTCCAGATTGTCAGGATTCAGTCTATCCTTCCTCTTCTAGAAGAAGACTATTGGATGTGCTCTGTAGATCTTCAAGATGCGTATTACCACATAAAAATGGACAAATGCTCAAGAAGATACTTCCTCATAGGAGCCAGTCACTACCAATTTCAAGCACTGCTCTTCGATCTCTCTACAGCCGCCAGAGTGTTCACCAAATGCATGGCAGTGGTTATCGCTCACCTGCGACTTCAAGGATTCTAGGCATTTCCATATCTAGACGACTGGCTCCTCATCGCCCCCACCAAGTGTCTACTGGAAGAAGCCCTGCACTACTCCCTCCTCACAGCACAACACCTGGGAATCACTATAAATTGGGAGAAGTCCAACACAACCCCAGCACAGTCTTTAGAATTTATCGAGGTACTGTTGGACATGGGAAATTGCACAGCATCTCTCCTGGACCACAGACTTTAAAGAATAAGGCAACAGATTTAGCCACTGCTCTGTCGCCACAAATCTTCTGCTCGATCCATATTCCAACTCTTGGGGTCAATGGCAGCCTCAATCACCATTGTTCCTCTAGCTAGATTCCACATGAAACGCCTTAAGTGGTTAGTTTTCAGTACCCTGTACAACATCCCTGTCTTTTCAGATAAGTGTAACTCAGTGATGCAAGCAAGATTTACTCTGGTGGACTTCTCGAAATCCCCAACAATGGTCTTGCCCCTTCAGCCGAAACCCAAGGTGACCACGGACACCTCCCTGATGGGGTGGGAGGGGACTATGTCAGGGAAACTCGGTCCAAGGCACCTGGTCAGAGACAGAGGCCCTTTTGTATATCAATGTCCTGGAACTGAGGGTGGTGCTACTAGCGTTGCAAGCATTCCATTCTATCCTTCCGTCCTGAACTATTGCGATCCAGTCAGACAACATGCCAGTGGTCTGGTACATCAGCAAGCAAGGGGGCACCAGATCTTATTGGTTATGCCGAGAGGCCTCAAGAATATGGCAATGGGCGATAGCTTCCAACCGGTTTCTAGTTCCAACGCACATTCCTGGGAGCTCCAACATGATAGCAGACAAGTAGAGCAGGTGCGTCCCACAACCTCATGAGTGGTCCCTCAACCCTGTGATAGCGGCAAAAAAATTAAATCGCTGGGGCCAGCCTTGCTGCGACCTATTCGCCTCCCCAACCAGCTACAAGTGCAGCAACTATTTTGCCCTGATCCCCCCTTGGGGACAAGTCACCGGGAGACGCTCTAGTCCATGCTTGGCCCTCAGGTCTACTTTATGCTTATCCTCCTCTCCCCCTCATCTCCCAATTTCTGAAGAAAGCACAGTAGTTGAAAAGCAAAGTGATCCTCATTGTCCATATTGGCCTCGACAAGTCTGGTTCTCCTTCCTCTGGCCTCACCTGCTAGATCAACTGTGGATCCTCAATCCATCCCCAGCATTGATCTCCCATCCGCAGAGTCTGACTCACCCCAATCTAACAACCCTGAAACTGACAGCTTGGTTTCTCCACTTCCGATGACTGCCAGGCAGGGAAACTTCTCGTCCCCGGTGCACAATATTCTTATTGCATCTCATAAATCATCCACCAGACTGATCTATCTCAATAAATGGAAAATGTTTTCTCTATGGGCAGCAAATAAACAGTTAGACCCCTTGTCAGCCCCAGTTTCGGTGGTTTTGGATTACTTATCACATCTTTTCCACTCTGGGGTGTCTGCCTCTACTATTCGTGTGCATTTTGCTGCCATTTCAAATTTCCACATTGGTTTTCAGGATTCTTCGCTCATGTCACACAGACTCTGTAAAACTTTCTTGAAGGAGGTTCTTCACCTAAAACCTCCCTTTAGAGAATGAGTACAACCTTGGGATTTGGCTTTGGGTACTGCACGCCCTAACAGCTCCCCCCTTTGAATCTGCGTCTTCATGCGATTTAAAATATCTCTCGTGGATAACTTTGTTTCTGATTACAATCACATCGGCAAGACGCTTGTTAGAACTTCAAGCCTTATGCATCAAACGTCCCTATCTTATCTTCCATAAGGATAGGGTATCACTGAGAACTAATTTTTCATTTTTACCAAATGTGGTGTCAGAGTGGTCTATCAACCAGTCTATCAACCTTCCAGTATTTTTCTTTCTAATCATTCTAATAAGGGAGAGTATTGCCTGCACTCCTTGGATGTTCATAGGCAAATATGATTCTACCTGGACAGAACAAAGTTTACCTGTAAATCAGACCAACTTTTTCTGGCCTTTTCAGGACCAAGACTAGGTCATCCTGTTTCGAAAGTTACATTGGCATCATGGTTCAGAAATTACATTACCTTTGTCTACAAGAACAACATCACCTTGCCTCAGAGTGAAAGCACATTCTACAAGATCTATGGCAACTTCAGCAGCTTTCCATGCTAAGGCTTGCCTCAATGATATTTGTTCAGCTACAACTTGGGTCAAACCTCATACCTTTATTCTTCATTACAAATTAGATTTGGCCTCCAGACATAGAGCTTCTTTTGGCTCCATGGTGCTCAGGAATGTCCCTCCATGAGGGCCATCCGTGGATACAGGTAGCTGGGGACTCTGTCCCATCAGTAATGAATGAACGAAGATCAACAACACAGATGGAACGTTATGGTAAGACATAACTTCTTTTTTGTTCATATCTCTATTTAAATCCCTTCCTTATCTTTCATTAGTTCAGGATTTTTCCAGAGGGCCATTCCTTCATTTATGCCTAAGGTTGTCTGACCCAGGCCATCAGTCTTCCTACCTTTTCCTTAACCCTCAGAACAAGAGAGAGTGGATCCTCACATATCTGGGTGTGCACTTGCAGCTCAGATTTTGCTAGGATAATACCAAAGCTATTTGCATGACTTGACCAGTTGCATGTTTCTTTCCAGGAACCCAAGTTGGGGAAATAAGATTTGGGAAGCTTTCCTAGGGCATGATGGAATAGGGTTTAGCCACGAGCTAATAGAAGACCTTGAGCTTTTGTATAAGGCCGAGTCAGTTCCGAGCCCAACCAGCTAAGAATGAAGGCGAGATGGACAATAACACATGGAAAGTTATAGTGAGTACATAACTTATTTTTGTCAATATAGTAATGCTAAGCCATCGCCCTTCATTTAAAGAGATCCCCTAAGTGGCAGCATAAGTGCTGTGAAAAGCAGTAGACTCAAGCTCTCATTTTAATTGGAGCATTGAACATGAACTATGAATATCAATAATTTATCTCATTCTGATCCAAAAAAACTGTCCATTAAGTCCAAGTAAGGATCATGTCATCATAAAAACAAGCAGTCATCTCACATTAATATGATGAAAAAGCCTTATAGGTGATGAGGCAGGCATGGGCTGCGTAGACTTTCTATGACCCAGAAGAACATGGCTGGTTGGCTAGCCACTAGTGAAATCCCTCTGAAGAAGTAAGATGCCTTCTCATGAAAGTCTAATAATGAAAATAATGCTCATCCAATTGGAGCTTCCCACTCCAAAGGGGGCTCTTGCATCCAAAAACTTTCATGCACCTTCTTTCTGTAGATTGCAACTCAAAGTCCAACCATGGCTCGTATGAGTTAAGCAAAACTTAGGCATACATGACTTTAAGTAAAACTGTAAAGAGTAGTGTGCAGGGACCTGTTATATTTACGTACCAAAATATCTGTATTGATATGACTGTTTTCAAATAGAAAGCAGAAAACACAAAAGGAGCCATTTTAGAAAGATACAGCACTCCCTCAGCTCAAGATGAGGGGCATAGACTAAAATGAGGTGGGCTGTAGAGCAAAATGGACAAAAAATTCATCAGACTACAAAGCTATCTTTTTACTTTACTTTCCAAACATGCTATCTAAAGAAGTTTTAAATGTCTCTCTACAATAAAATTCCCTGTTTTCTTGTGGGAGCAGAAGTCAGATGAGAAAGTTGCTGACATACCCTAGGTATGTGCCATTGGCTCAGGTTCTGCCTGAAACACTTGCATGGAGTCCTGAAGATATAAAATTTTTTGCATTCATTTCATTTTTTTTTTTTTTTTTTTTTTTTTTGTAACTGGGAGGAAGAGAAAGGTAGAGATGTAAAATGAATTCCCACCAGTCAGATTACTAATAGCATTATCCTTTCTTGTTTTAGTGTATCATCCTTTGGTAAATGATGATGTCACAGGCCTCTCTGAAATGTGTTTAGCTTACTCCCAAACTACTCCCCAGTACATACATCAAAAATATCTGCATTGCATACACTTCTGCTTTGGCTACTTCTTCATAAATTCACACCGTATTTAGGCATTATTACTTAGATGATGACTCTAGGAGTCGAACCTCTTTTCAGGACATGTCATTAGCCTTTGTCTGATCTATCTTCCAGTTTCTGTCTTCTTGGAAGTTTTATAGAATGAGATTCTTCTCAATCATAGATCCTCTGAGTGGGGTCCCCAAAAAGTATAAGAAATATGTTATCATATCAGTCGATCTCGAGGGGACCAGCCTTGCTATGTCCCTATCACCCTCCTGTTTTCCTCCTATGTCTATATGCTTCAACTGTCCAGCAGTTGGTCCCCCCCTCACTAGTATACATTTTGTATACTCTTGTAC
This sequence comes from Protopterus annectens, assembly GCF_019279795.1. Classification (NCBI taxonomy): domain Eukaryota; kingdom Metazoa; phylum Chordata; order Ceratodontiformes; family Protopteridae; genus Protopterus; species Protopterus annectens. The sequence continues at coordinate 290,691,376 of NC_056745.1, read as the reverse complement.
AATGGAAGCAACATATCTTTGTTGTTTTTCTTGGTTGTATGGAGGCACATAATAGAAGAGAACTGAAGCTCCCCCACATGCATATGTTTCAGAGAAAAATTCTCAAATTGAGAAAAAAGTATATCCCAGTCTTGGGTCCTACCAAGGAAAATCACTTTCGTTGATCAACTGAATTGGTAAGAATGCATCAGTTATTCTTGGCACATTCTGTAGGGTTATGTTACTAAACAGACTGAGTTGATTTGACCTTTTGATAGTTTAAATGCTACATTTTTGTTTCAGATGTTGCATGGCAAGCATGTAATGGTTCGAGTTGGTGGAGGATGGGATACACTTCAAGGCTTCTTGCTGAAGTACGACCCCTGCAGAGAACTGCAGTTTTCAACTTTGGAGCAGAAAATCTTGTCATTTCAGAAAGGGGTCTCCAACTCCAGTGAAAAGCCACCACCATCTCGAGGCAGACCTGTACAGCCTCCATCCATGAATCCAATGTCAGCAGTGAATGTGCCACATTTAAATACAAAGTCTCGTTATTTTCCTTCCACTGTGCCACGGATTCTTCAAAATGGTAAACAGTCTCCAGCAAGTTGCCCTGCATCACCTGCCCAATCTCCACGTGTAGCAAATAATGAACAAAAGAGTACTGTTAAATCTTGCAATTCAAACAGTTCCTTGACTCGCTCTAAGCTGAAGGACTCTGCAGCAAAATCTTCTAAATCTACTGTTAAAACTCCTCAGTCTTCAAAAAAGTTAGAGCCTCCAGTTAAAGGCTCCCAGGCCCCACGATCTACATCAAAGCCTCCTCAGTCTATAACAAGATGTCCTACCTCATTTGCTGCAAGTTCAGAACCACTAAGAATATCCCCTAAATCTGAATCTGTAGCTGGAGCACCTAAACGTAAGTGTACACCATCTACCACAGCTTTGGCTGCTTGTTCTGCAGCATCTGGTTCATCTGAAACCTCCTCATTGAAGAATGGAGTTCCTACTACAAATCAGAAGACATCATCCAAGTATAAAAATTATCCATCCAGGTATCTTTCTCCATTTGCTTCACCAAGGCCAGGTTCAGCTAAATCTGACTCATCACTAAGATCCCATCCCGCATCACCCTTGGCAGCAGTGGCTTCAGAGCATAATCATGCACCTGTTAAAAAAACTTTTTTAGGGGCCAGTTCTTTGCAGTCAAAACCTTCTTCTAAGAGTCAGTCTCCTGCATTAATATCTAAACCAGTTTCTAATGTTGCATGTTCTCAACAAGGACAAAGCCATTCACCTAGATTGCACCATAAACATGCAAATACCTTGGATAAGTTTTCACACGCTCCAGTTGTATCGCCACATTTGGGTTCTGCCAAGTTAAAAACCCAAAATAAAGCTGTTCTTTCTGATTTGCAGTCATCCTCTTCTACACCTTTGCATTCATCTGCTAAAACTGTTCAGTCTAAACACACATCAACTGAGACTTCTCAGATTTCTACAGAAAATAACCAGGATATCCTAGAGAACCCTATTGTCACTTGTGCACCACTGCAAACAGATCCAGGTAATGTGAAATCTCCTAGTCGGATTCCTCTTGCAGTTGTGAAACTCCCCCAGTCTGTTGCCAAAGTACCACAAAAAGGAGGTAAGGCGGTATTGACTACCGTAAAAACTCCAGCTTCTACAATGAAAAACCAGCAGAAGAATACAAAGGCTCCTGGATCTTCTTTACGAAAAGTACCTCCAACCATCAAGGAACAAACTTCTACTACTAAAGGTTCAGTTTCAGCAACAAAAAAATCTACCTTAAATGTTAAGAAAGAAGATACTTATTTTGTAATGAATGGAAAAGACAGAAAAATTAAATCCAAATGTGCATGTATAATGTAAATATTTGTAATGGTGTTAGTTGATGCATTGTAGAAAAATGTTTGCGTTTGTAAATTCATCTTAAGTTGTCAGTAGTTAAAATGTTACTTTGTAAAATGTTGCATCAAATAACACTAACCATGTAGTACTTAAGGGAAGGCAGGCTACATTGACAATTTTATCTTGTATATTGCTGACTCCAGAAATTTGCACAGCTGTAGCACATTTTAACTAAATATTTTTATCTCGACTGACCAGCCTAAAGCATCATTTAGATGGTGCAACTAGTTGCCTAGATTTTTATTGTTATCCTGACAGTACTTCCATTTTTATGGAAGTGAATGTATTGTAAGTTAGTCTAGCAATATGCAGACTGAAAGTATAGCTTAAGTGTGGGATCATATTTTTGGGGTTGAGGTGGGCTGGAAATTTAGGCCTTAATCTGTTTTGAGAATTTATCACAAAAGTAGCTAATGTCTTGTGACATACCAAAATAAAATGCTTAGCTGTTTTTAAATATCATGTGGGGAAAAAAGCATTATATTTATGTTCAGCAATAGATTGACACTGTACCTGTCTTTGTCAGGATGTAGGTTTATGCCTAGCTGATTTTGACAGAGACCATTTGGTTGTTGCTGTTTGATTGAAGTGAACTTTAATTTGTGGAAGGAGGATTACTTCTCACACTCCCTCTGCAGGTTAGATATTCTCTATCACCCACTTATGTGTTACAAACTCTGGGGTTGTTGTAGCTTGAGGAAAATTGCAGCAACCTGAAATTTAAACAATCGAGCCCCAAAAAACTCTTACCTGATGAGCCTGCCTTTGACTAAATGTAGAAATCCCCTTCCCTTCACAGCAATGTTTTATGTAAGAAAAAAACTATATATTTTCTTTGTGTAAAAAATATATATTTAGTGTAGAGAAAATGGCACTCTTACTTTTATTTTCCTTTTACTGTTTGATCTGTGATGCCTATTCTGTTTCTGATGAAACAAGTATAGCTCTGTTTAAATAAAGGAAAAAAAAAATGAGAGAGCAACACAGTCAGAAATGGCAAACATTTTACATCTAAAATGTAATCTGTATTGATTGAAGACTAGTCCAGTTATGGTACCAAGTTTGTGCTGTCTTCACTGTCTTTACCTAAAAGTAATGCATTTACAGTGTGTGATCTTCTTTTGGAGTCTTTCAGTATCCTTTTCTCTGTCCACTGTATCCCTTGTTGCACTTGAGGCCAGCAAGGAACGGAACAGATATGTTTTTAGTTACTCCTCTGCATGTAGCTTCTTTTCGTCTGCATTAGTCTAAGATTGGGCTTGGTTGCACCTGCATTACAAGTACATATTACTCTGAGAAGGACTACTGCATTGTTGCAGTACATAGGCTTCTCTCTTACATTTGTACATCTTTTGTCACCCTGCCCTTTTGATCAGTATGAATATCTTCCTGCAAGACAGCAGCATAGTTGTGCCACTGGTTTTCCATCTGCATTAATGGTACCTGCCTTGCTGTTTTGCTATGTCAGCTTGCATGCTCCTTTTTGGGAAGAGGTCCAGGTACACTACCACCTTCACACTCTCCTTCCCCAGTATGGAACTTACACTTCATGACTGATTAACCTAACCTTAGATCTATCTGACTCAGAAACTACTGCTGGGTTGCTCCCTTGTCAGACACCAAAACATTTTTTTACTGAAATTTGGCCTTTTTTGCAAGACAAGCCATATCCTCAACTAGTAAACATACTTATTTTCACCCTGTTGGAATATTATAGTTTCTGTTTTCTAATGTGTTAAGATGTTTCTGGTGCACTATATATATTTTATTGCATTATTTATAGGAAAAATATGCAATATTTTACATCTAAAATGTAAGAATATTTGTCATTTTCTGTCTCCCCCACCCCCCCACCCCCACCCCCAGGACTAAACCTTCAAGTTTTGACTGGTCTTCACAAAGAGGGCCAAATGGTAATGTGCCTCATTAGCTTTATTGTATATTGGGAAAGTGCATTTTTGGTTGCCATTACTTTAGCTAAGAGTATATCATGTTTTGCTGTATAAATGTTATCCATTTGTACAGAGTTTCCATTTAGAACAGTTTGTCATTCATGCTAAAAGTACTGTCATATAAATCATTCTGTCCAGCTAAAACAAGGGAGAGAGTTCCACAGTTTGGATGGAAAATGCATCTCGGAAGACATCAGCTGTTTATCTGCTTTGTGAAAGAAAGACATGGATTCCCACATGTTAAACACAATATCTAAGTTAATAGCTACATATATTGCTTTCTGTTAGGGCAGATATAGCAGGGTTGTAATGTGTCATCAGAGGTCATTGCCACCTTATCTAGCTTAAAAATGTCAAGGTGCATGGATGAAACTGCAGTCTGGGTTCTGTGCACTTTTATTTTTAGCCATATAAGTGAATTGGTCCACTTCTGACCTTTTTTAGCCACAAGCTGGGCTACAGGGAAAGGTTGGAAAGTTTCATGTAGTCAGTCAAGTTGCATGCTTTTGGAGGTAACAGAAAATGTGATTATCCAGAAAGAAATCCATGTAGACGTGGGGAAATCACGCACTTCCATGCAGACAGTGACTGCAGGTCAAGCGAAGGTTTGAGGCAGAAATCTGAACCTCTGAGACAATGTGACCATGACTACTACTAAACATTAAACATTGAGTGTTGATGTTAATGCAAAGCTGAAATGAGAATGGAAATCCTGTAGAATATCCTGACAGCTATGAGCTGATCTGCTTACTTGTCAGGGGAGATGTCTTTTTGGGATTCCATTCATTTATTTTATTAGTTCAGGAATATTCTTAAAATGTAGTTGTATGAGGGTGCTTACTATACTGGCAAATCTTTTAGAGAGTGAGGAGACAGCAAGAGAAACAGTATTGCAGCAGTAATGATTGTCGCCCACTGGCCTCCTGCTGCATGTTTTCTTGCTGATCTGGGCATTGCAGTGTATGTATTATGTTTATAAAGTGTGCATTGTTGGGTGTTAGTACTAGTCACTCTTATAGCAACATGCTGGAAGACCTGAAGCTTGTACATACTAGTGTAATCTAAAAACTTAACATGCCAGCATGTAATCATATGTTGGGGCTACTTGTCCTTCTGGAAAATAAAAAGGGCCATCTAAGATGAGATGAAAAGGAAGCCCATTGTTAATGCTGTGTGTGTCTCTCGCACTCTACTCTGTACGTACCTTCACACTACTGTGCAAGTATTTGGCATCCTATGACACCTCCCTGTATAAGCACATTGCATTTACCAAGATAGTTCTAGTGTTGTTGAGATTCACGTCCTACCGTCAGAGGTTATATAGAGGTGGTCAAACTTTTGAAGATTTTTTCTTTTTCAAAGCAGAATTGAGCAGCAAGTCTGCCTGTAATGCTTTCCCAGAAGTTTTCTTCAGTTAGGATAATAGGTGAAATGTATTGGTTCCATTTGACTTTTTTGGGGAAATATGGTTCTGCAGAACTGGACTAGTCATGATATTTTATCGGTATAGTTTTGTGATGGCTAAACATTTACCAAACAGGAAGAGCAAGAGAGTATAAAGCGTTTCTAATTAGTTTCATATTTTCATGAATCTCTGCTGATGTTGATATTTGCTTTTGTCAATAGGAGTGGTCCAGCGAAACTGTAAAATGATGTAATAACTGGAAGATGCAGAATTCCTTGAAGTTTGCATCATATTGAGAAAGAGACATGCTCCGTTATTAAATTTGGAATGACCATGTCTCTCATGTTTATTTTTGCAATATATTAATCAGTCGAAACATTTTAAGTTATTTTGAAATATCTGTCATCTGGAGAAATCATTTAAAAGTAAGGAATTATTTTGGTCACTTTATCCTGTTTAGAAGCATATTTTGTCTTTAAATTCATGCTATTAAAATAATGAACTTTCTCTAGCATTTTATCCAGAAAAGTTAAAAGCCAAGGCTTATTTTAAACAACTATTTTAGTGTCAGATGATCTTTGGTGCTCCCCCTCTTTTTCTTTCTTTGTGTGTGCACATAACATTTAATGCATACATAATTATGGATATAAAACAATAGATGGGAATCATGATATAAAAAGTTATGTAATTAACTTAATTTAGCCTCGGGTATGAAAGACTAATGCCGTATCTCAAAAACATCATGCATATACTATATAGGAATTGTGCAATCTCACACATGAAATGAATTATACATCTATTTAGGCACACATGCACGGGGCATAAATATCACCAGCCATCATGCATGCTATAGATGAAATGTTTCACCTCGTATGTGAACATCATTTGTACGTAATCAGCCTATAGCTCATTTGATGTGTCTCTCTTTAGTGGTGATACTTTTTTTTCACCCAATTTATGGGTCAGTCTTGCTCACTTGTAATTTAAAAGTGGCTACAGTGCATGTCAGTGAAAGTATTAATTGTCATCAGTGTTGTGGATATTGTTTCCTGACTGATTTTGCTATGATGGAGATAACACAGGTATGCATTGTAGCAACACTGTTATATGTATTTGTTTGTTCTGCTAGTCCTGTTATCTGTAAAATGTATGTCTACGGAAATGGACTTCATATATTTATCTCTGTTCATGAGCATCAAAACCTGGAGTCTCAAATGGCAGTTATTGCAGAGTTAGAGATGCAGTGGTTCGCACCTGGACAGAAGTGTTGGATTTTGTGTCTCATGTTGTGATTTTTGGCATATACTTCACTACATTTTGTTTTTTTATTAGCGTTTTGTCTGCCATTAATATACAGCAGCCTTTGATTCCCAGTATAGTATCCTGCTTGGGGGAATAGCTTTCATTTTCTGGTTCCAATTCTAAAGAAAATTTGTGTCTACTCCAAGTGAATGCACTTCAAGTAAAACAAGGTATCTTAATGTATATGTCAAAATAAGGTTTACTCCATTTATTCAGCATTGCTGTCGTAGTACTTCATTCCCTTCTCTTGTATAAATTTCTTTTGAGGCCTGAAGTTTTGTTTGCACTTTTAATTATTTAGTGGAGCATAAACCTATATAAATTGTTTACATTTTGTGTAGTTTACTAATGCTACTGTAATAGTCATAACACTGTCCATTGTCCTGAGATGTATATGTATATATAATATATAATATTTCATTGCATGTTTAAATGTAAATATAATATATGCTTTCACCAGTAGCCATGTTCTGAATGTTCCAGTGTGGTAAGAGTAGTCTTGAAGTACTAATACCTATAAACTTACTTTGGAAAATTGTGGTGTAATAAAATTAATGTAATATATATATGAGTTGCATTGTATCAGTAGCCTGCTGTACCAGTGTAATTTCTTTTATCTGTTACTGTGTACATTAACTTACTCTGGTCATTCTTTCCACTCTGCAGAAGCTGAAAAAACATACAATTTATCTGTCACTGAAATGCGGGTATTATATCGAAGCTTTGTAATATTTTTCATTGTTTGGATTTTGTCTTTCAGAGCAAGAAAGTATGCTGAACTGGAAATCTGTCAGTGTTGTATATATTTATACCCCTTCTGTGTGCTTATATAATAGAGCTCAACTGTAACTTCTTAAATTAGTCTGTTACACTTCAGCAGCACTTTAATAGTTGTCACTTTTCAATGTCATGTTTTTGCATGTGGGAAAACCTAATCTGCATATACTGAGTCAGACAGAATCCTACAGAATCCTTTGGCTTGGACTGTTGTTTGTCAAGTCTTAAGGTTCTTTTGCTTTAGTTTTTACCCCCTTCCAATAACTTGTGCCCTTAATGTATTCTCTGTGCCTTTCACAATTTTATGCTTTTGTAATGTCTTCAAATCCTTCAATTTTCTTCACAGACGTCATTTTTAAAATGTGAAGTTTGTGTGCTGTTTATAAGACTGGAACCTAGTAAATACCATTTTATTTACTTAACATTTGTATTTTGAAACCTAACTTATTCAAACAAAGTAGCTTTCAACACTGGAAACTTCTTTAATCTTTCTATTAATTGGATTAGGCCTTCACCCCCTTAAAAAAAAAAAAAAAAAAAACACTGATCTGTTGGAAGTCGCAGCTTTCCATGCAAAGTGTTACTTGACGGCTATAGTAAAAACAATCTAATATCCATATACTTGTGTAACCATCATGATAAAAAGTGAGTGCAGTATAATACATGAAAGTAGACATTTGTACCTTGATATGCACAGTACTCAAAAAAAAAAAAAAAAACATTTCATAGGGTCACAGGTAAGTAGTAGGCTAGCTGTCCTTTGCATACCATTTTAAGCCTAGACAAATCCCCTTTCAAAGGTGAGAATCAAACCCTGTACCTTGTGGGGTAAACAAATTAACCATTATGCCAACTCCCAAGCCTTGTGTTTCCATTCCTTTAATAGTTAACTAAATGTTGGCTTTCGTTAATATCTTGGTAGTTTTTGGTTAAAAGCATTGTCCTCTTCCTTATGACAGAGGAGTGCCCACCCACAAATGCAGTGAATTTCATGATGGTTTTGCGATATTCTGTCCATGCAAGAGCAGAGTGAAAAATGTACAGTCAAAAGAAATTTGAGTTAGAGAAAAAATGTAATCGTACTAAAGTTTATTCAAATTTAATGACAACTTTTGAGTTAAATTTTTATATAACAAAAGTCTACTGATCACAAACTGTGCTTTAATTTTGCCAATCAGTTTATAGAAAAGACTGTACTCTTTAGACAGGACATTGTACATTTTCAAGAAACACTGATAGTGAATGATATTATTACAAATGCAAAGTATATTTCTTTTTTGCTGAAATGTAAGTGAATGCCTTTATTGCAAATGCAAAGTACATTTATTTTTTGCTGAAATGTATCTACTTCTGTGTTCAGTTTTAGAGATTGTTGAACCTGCACAGTTTTAAAAATATTTTTAAAATTACACACGAGAAGGAGAAGAGAGTTCAACTTACTTTAAAACTATATTCCATTTGGTACACACCTGAAATTCTACATACGTATTTTAGGATTTTAATGTGCTTTACACAGATGTATGAATGTGGATACTTGAGCTTCAGTTCACCCCTGTAGCATTTATTGCAAACTTGCACTGTACAATAAGTTGTGGCTTGTTTTGTTGTAGCTTAAAAAGGCTGAGCTAGTTTTCTGTGATGAAACCACTTTTACTATGATGATGTATAGTATGTGATGACTTTTAAACGACGGCAAATACATTTTATTTAATGCAGTCTATAACAATTAAAGGCATTGTTGTACAAGCAAATGCTAAAGTAATTTAAAACTCTTCTACAATAAAATCCTGCTATGTACATATGATTCATGTTTTGTAGCAGAATAGAATCTGAGGAGGCATCACTGACTGCAAGAGGTTCAGAATTGTACACTATGGCTGCACATCTGTTCAGATTCTAGGAAAACATCTTCTTTGTCTTAATTTTCTGGCATAATCACTTTGTAAATGCAGTTGATATTCATAAGTGCCTTTAGTAACTTACCAGGAGAGAAAGCTCAAACCTTTCACGGTACACCAAAAGACATCTTCCTAACTCATCAAAATATACTTATTGGTTATATACATTTATTTGAATTACTTTAAACAGTTGCATTACCTTATAAATGTTGCACACTCAGCTGTGCTGTTTCAGTATTCTAGTTGTGAAGAACCCAAGCAGTTTGTTGCATTCTGTTTACTGATATAATAGTGCTTTTTTGAAATTATTTTTCTAGTGATATTGCATGATTATAATGAAGGAAACAATGAGGAAGAGCTTATACCCTTTTTAAGATTACCATCAGTGCTCTCATTTTCACATAAATCATTACTTTTTGTAACCCTCTAATTGCATCATCATTTTATTGTGGTAGATTTTATGTGCCAAAACATTATATACATGTTAGAAGTCGTTTGTCTCTGGGAAAAATCATGTGTTTTTGGATTATTTGCTGTATACGTAGCATTTGTACTCCTCTTTACAAAACAGTAGAAATGTCACTTCTCCAAGGTAGATATTCTGAATGCTTGCATCAAAGTAATTTTTGTTTACTATTTTCTGTTCGAGTGATCAATTCCCCTACAACCTTCCTTCAGAGAACTTTGCCTAGTTTAATTGCTGCCTCCAAATGTTCACATCTCAGAAGGAAAGGCTATCGTATATTCGTGAGTCTGAGGTATCTGCTTTGGAAAATTGGTGATCACACTTGTGTGCTGTGTATGACAGTAGGGATGCTAGTATGCTTCCTGTACAAAATTATCTAGTTTCCTGTGTTCTGTACAACAAAAGTCTCATTTACATTTCACTGCTTGCATTGTTCACCCTAAAATGCTTATCACAGGTATATAATTGCAGATTCGCATAGCAACAAACACAGTCTTAATTACTGCTAACACTGTCTTTGTCAGTTCATAAGTTAACTAAAGCTTTGTAAAATGCCTGTGGATCAAGACTAAGCAAAAATGAATGCAGAATTATTTCTGGTTTTATGTTACTGTTAAGTCTTTTTGAATGGATATTATCATTACTTTTTTGATGTGTTAAGGTTTCTTAGTACTAACTGGAATCATATTTTGATTACCTTTTGTAATAAGGAGACACTGTTCATTTAGCTCATAAATGAGGTATGTTCTTCAGTCATAGTGGTCAAGGTGATTGTGCATAGGTTCTTCTATGCTTTTAAGCACTACTGCTATTCACACTACAGCAGATATGCAGAGCTGATGAATTGTTCTGAGTGTAGCAATCTTTTTTTTTTTTATGTTTTTTGCTTTTAGTAGTTATTTTCAGAATGGATTTTTTCTATGTTTTAAATATGTCTGTTATTCTATTTGCGTTGTTGTTCCCACCAGTGACAGCAGTTGTATCTAAATAGTGTTTTTCTCCTTCCTTTTTGCTTTTTCAAGTTTTGAATAAATTGGTCAAGAACATACTTTGAAAGAGTTACTTGATCAAGAACATAACATTGTCTGAAAGAGTTCCTCTTGGCTAAGAAAATTTAGTGATCTGTGCTAATCATATTATTTATTGACAATTTAATTTGACCATGAGGTGTAAATTTGAAGCTAAAATGATAATTGCCTGGCAAATCAAATGTATTTTTTTCTGTTGTTCTGTTGTTGAGGCGGAGCTAGTTAGAGAGTCATGTGCTCACACTGATGATACTGTTGATGTTCTTCGTGTTTCACTGTTGCAGTCATTACATTTGGGTTATCTGCCTGCAGGTAGCCCTTAGCCGGCCTGAATATCAGAGTCTTGGATTCCTGCGTCGGATGCTGTCTCTTCTTCCATGACGTCAGGTCATCAGGGGTATAAAACATGCAGCTGATGCCATTACATCAGTCTTTCTTGCCGCGTGGTGCCCAAAGCAGAAGCAGTTTGCAAGTGCCAGTCGGCCGACTCCTGAAATTTTCATTTTTGAGTTTCAGAATCAAAGTCTTCAAAAAAGCTAAGTATCCCATTGGGGATCCTTTTTCTTGCTCTTAACCAATGTCAGTAAAAGTTAACAATTGTCTTACCTGTGGAAATCAAGTACCTCATAAAGATTTTCATTCGTACTGCATTCTTGCTTAAGCCCAGACCACAACGTCTCTCGCTGTCTATTTTCTGCCTTATTCAATCCCCGAACTATTCGTCTTCGGTCTATTTTTGTAGCAAATTATTCTGGTACTCTGTATAACTATCCAGAAATGGCTTCGGTAAGCCATCCGACTACCGATATTCTGAATAAACGTAAGGATAAAGACGGAGACAGACCACATAGGTCCAAAACTGCCGACGACGCTTTTGTTAAGCTAATCGCCAGTTCGCTGGTACTCAGTGAGGAGCTTTTGCAACCCCTGATGCCCGCTACTTAAGATTTGCAGGCCTCTACTGAGACCCATTTCGAGTACAGTATGCCACGAGATGCTTCTTCAACTATGGAACCTGCGGATGTCTCTACCTTGGATGGGTCCAGAGTCACTGTGCAGGCACCGGCTTCTGAGGGTGTATTCAGGCCTACAGACTTGCATTTTAAACCAACACCATCTTCTTCATCCAGGCCTAAAACTTGACCCACACCTAGAAAACTGATGTCCAAACCACATGGTCAGGCCCATATGCCTAAAAAACAAATGCTTAGAATGGCTGAAGACCGTATTACTTTAATTAGGGGAAGCCAGCCTTCCCCCTCTGAGACCTAGAAATGATTTTCCTTCTGATTCTTTTGATCAGGATTCTGATATTTCTGTTTCTTCTGATTACCCTGATTTGCCCTTATCTGCCTGTGAGGAATCTGATGCAGAGGATTCCATTCCCTCTGCTTCCCCTCCAGAAGATTTTTCTTTTGGTGAAACCTTGCGCACTGTTAGGGAACATTTCCGCTGGGAAAGCCAGGATTATTCTGACTCCAGAAAGAGGCTTAGGGAATTCTTACTTCTTCCTCAACACAGGCCTTTAGCCTATCCCTCCTGTTCTGGACATTGTAGATAACGCTTTCTTGGAATCTAGCCTGTTCCCAGACACTTTACCTCCAGCTCCCAGAAAACCTGACTGGTATTACAGAGTACCTGACTCTCTCAAGTTCCTCTTCAAGAATCCTACTGCGAATCCAGAGACCATTTCCCAAGGTCCAAAGGGCATTAAGGCTACTGCTGCCAAAAATCCTACCCCTTCTGGTAGAGATTCTAGAGCCTTGGACAGATGGGGTAAGAGGGTATACACTTCTGCTACTTTGGCCATTAGGGCTTTAAATTGCCAGTTTCAAATGTTAAAGTACCAGCAGCATATTATGGGATTACTTAAACAGCAAATGATGTAGATTCCTGACTGTGCTGAACACAAAGAATTACAGGATTTAATGCATTCTGCTGAACAAGTTGGTAAGCATACTTTGCAATGTGGTTTTGATTCTTTATAAGCATCTTGCAGGGCTGCTGTCACTGGGTCTGTACTTAGAAGGCATGCTTGGCTTAAGGAGCAAAACTTGCCAGATCATGTTAAAGCTAAATTACTGGATGCTCCCTTAAACCAAGACTGCCTGTTTGGCAATAAAGCAAAAGTCATCCTCAAAAAGATGGAGGAAAAAGCTAAATCTATGCAAACTCTTAAAGATTTCCTGCAAGTACAGCCTCCCAGATTTAGTAGGCATTGGCCTTCAAAGAATTGGTCCTTTCCAGTCTCTTCCAGGCCTTCTCAGTCCAAACCCAGGAACAGCAGACCACCTAAGTTACAGTCTCAGGCTATGCACAGGCCTAAGCAGTGTGGGCTCCCACTTCCAAAGCAGGAAGTAGTAAGACACCCCCCCCTACTGAAAAATGTCACAGTGACTTAACCTTAGCCCTTCCAAGCCCTGTTCAACTGCTGCCTCCCTTAGGAGGAATGCTCGCCCTACATGTTAAAAACTGGGAACTCATAACCCAGGACAAATGGGTTTTAAATATACTTTTCCAAGGATACAGATTCCAGTTCCACACCCTACCAACCCCAAATTGTTGGCCAGACCTGCCCCCAAATTGGTGGGCAGAGGCTCAACAGCAGGTTCTCTCTCTCTTATAAGTATCAGGGCTATTCAACCTGTCCCAGCAGAAGAAAGGGGACAAGGTTTTTATTCAAGACTTTTCCTGGTACTCAGAAAAGACAGCTCCTGGAGTCCTATCCTGGACCTCTCTATTCTAAACACCTTTTTGGTAATCCCAAAATTCAAAATGCTAACACTTCAACAGTTGCTTCCTATGCTAGGCAAAGATGCCTGGTTGGCAGTCTTAGACTTAAAGGAAGCTTACCTGCACATTCCAATAAACGAATCTTGCAGAAAATGCCTACGCTTCAGGGCAGGCTTCATGCACCATCAGTTCTCTGCACTTCTCTTTGGGTATTCACAGTGTCTAGCTCCAGCCATTGCATTTTGCAGGCAGAGAAATATTCAAATATACCCATACCTGGACAATTGTCTGATTCAGGCAGAAAGCCAGGACTTGCTATTAAAACATCTGGCATTCGTAAAGAAGCTTCTAATTTCACCGGGGTACACCATAAACAAAAAGTAATCTCACCTAGTACCCTGCCAACAGATTGTATTCCTGGGAGCAAGCTTGAACACAACTTCCCAGATGGCTTTCCCCACTCCAGAGAAACAAGTTTGACAGCCTATTTCAAACTACTGGTCACAAAGACCCAGCTATCTGCAAGGAAAATTCTACAAGCCCTGGGGTTCATTGCCTCTTGCATTCTACTAATTCCATATGCAAGACTGCACATGAGGAAACTACAATGGTATCTAAAAAGTCTATGGTGCCAACATTCTCAGGACCTGGAATCAATGATTCCTATCATTTCTTGTATAAAGACAGAGTTCCTTTGGAGGCAGAGGCCTGCTACCACAACAAGGGGCTCCCTTTCACTCTACCCCCTGCTGCCCAGACCCTAACAACAGACGCATCAGACTATGCATGTGGGACTCACTTGGCAGGGCAGTGCATTCAGGGCAAATGGAACCCGAATCAGATGCACCTGCATATCAACCAAAAAGAAATATTAGCTGTACAGAATTCCCTGACAGCCTTCAAAGACCACATCCTTCCAGGACAATTATTGGTAAAGACAGACAACACCGCAGTTATGTGGTACATAAACAAGCAGGGGGGAACCTACTCATACCCTCTCTGCAGACTAGCCATGGCTCTGTGGAGTTCAGCCTTGCGCTACCAAGTGCACCTACAAGCTCAATTGCTGCCAGGATCGCTAAATTCACTGGCAGACCTAATCAGGAATCTTATGGACCCACACGAATGGAAACTGGAACCAACAATATTCACCCTCTTGAGGAACAAATGGGGGACTCCAGAGATAGACCTGTTTGCCTCCCCTCAAAACTACCAATTGGACACATTCTACACAAGGACTCCCCACAGTCAAGCTTGGAAAGCAGATGCCCTGTCCTTTACCTGGGAAAGCCTCTCAGTTTATGCCTTTCCCCCTCCCCCTCTGCCTCTCCTCTTGAAGGTTCTGCTAAAGATCAAACAGGACAAGCCAAGGACAATACTGATTGCACCAGACTGGTCTCGCCAGCACTGGTACCCCCTCTTGCACAGTATGATACTGCTGGAACCATGGCACTTACTTCAGACCCCTTCCTTGCTATCCCAGCAGGCAGGCCAGATTCTTCACCCTCAGCTTCAAACCCTGAATCTTGCAGCCTGGCTAATTTCTTGAGCTCCCCAATAGCATCCCTCAGTAAGCAGGTGCTAGATGTCATTCTGGAAGCAAGGAGGCCTAGTACTAGAAAATCTTATGCTGAAAAGTGGAAACAATACTGTTCTTGGAGCCAGACTCAGAGGATGGGCACAACAATGCCCAGCTTACCTCACATTCTTCAGTACTTAACAGAAAATGCTTCACAAGGGCCTATCCTTCTCGTCAATTAAAATTCATGCCTCTGCCACTTCAGCACTTTTTAATACTGAAACACCCCTCTTCTCTCACCCTCTGCTAAAACAATTCCTCAGGGGGGAACCAACAATGTAAATCCCCCAGGTGAGCCCCTACTCCAGCCTGGGACCTTAACTTTGTATTGGAAAAGCTCACTCTCCCTCCATTTGAACCAGCTGCAACTGCAGAGTTGAAATTCCTTTCTTGGAAAACAGCCTTCCTTCTAGCCATCACTTCAGCAAGAAGAGAGCCTGAATTACAGGCCCTCATGGCAGTGGAGCCCTTTATTATCTTCCATGCAGACAGGGCTTCCCTCAGGACCAAGCCTTCCTTTATGCCCAAGGTGGGTTATAGTGTGGCCCTAAATCAGTCCATTCATTTGCCTACCTTTTTCCCGAATTCACAAAACAAAGGGGAGCGAATAATGCACTCTATGGACGTGCACAGACAACTTAGCTTTTATTTGGACAGGACTAAGCCTCTCAGAAAATATGAACAGATGCTAGTTGACTTTGCTGCAGGGGCAGAGGGGAAGGCCATTTCAAAGCAAATAATTTCTAAATGGATAAACCCATTGCATTAATTTCTGCTATAAGCACCATGGAAAACCTACCCCACAGGGGATAAGATCACATTCCACCAGGGCTGCATCTAACTCTACAGCCTTCCTCAGAGGAGGCCCTAACAGGGACATCCTAGAAGCTGCTACCTGGACCTCTTGTACATACCTTTACCAAGCATCACTACATGCCTGTTTTTTCTAAATCCAGAGCTGGTTTTGCCACTGCAGTCTTGCAGGGCTTATTACCTAGTCCCAATGCTCTCTGACTTCCTCTTCCCTTCCTTAGCTTTGAGAATCAACCCAAATGTAATGACTGCAACAGTGAAACACGAGGAACATAGTACAGTTGTGTACACTTACCATAAATGTAGACGTTTGAGTGTATTCACTGTTGTAGTCCTGGTTACCCTCCCTCCAGCCCCCTGACTTCTCTTGGCTCTACCTTTCCTTCTTGTTTTGTGTATTTAAGCTTTCTGGTGCATTTGCTTTTTGATGGAGGTGTAACATAACATATAATTGCTTCCCATTATGGGGGCACCTGACATCTGGGGCAAGAAAAACTGATGTAATGGCGTCCGCTGCATGTTTTTATACCCCTGATGACCTGACGTTATGGAAGAAGACAGCATCCGATGCAGGAATCCGACTCTGGTATTCAGGCCGGCTGAGGGCTACCTGTAGGCAGATAACCCAAATGTAATGACTGCAACATTGAATACACTCGAACATCTACATTTATGGTAAGTGTACACAACTGTACTTTTTCTGGAATGCTTGCAGCTTTGAGAGGTGTTGCCTGAAATTAAGCGCATACTTTAAATGACCTACTTCATTCTGACCAGTTGGGCTATAGAGATGTTTCTTCCAAGATTACATCATCCAGTTTTGAGTCTTGCCTTAATATGTATTCTCCTATACCAATTCTTACTGCTAGGAGTCTACAATGTGAATAACTAACTTTGATGCAAGGCTGTTTGAGTTTACTTTTTTCATCTTTGATTTTACTGATGTGTATTCCAGCCATATTGGTTAATTTGCTATTATGATTCTGTGCTCAGTATCAAGACTTTGAGATTCACAGTTCATGATTTAAAGATCAGTATTAATCAATATGGGAGGATTTAGTAAAGCAAGCAAATGTCAGTCAAGCTGACAGAAGTAGAGGGTGAACTGAAAATCTCCACAAACAGCTTGTCACCAACACCTCCATATTTCTTCCGTAACTAATGAATGTCCTTCTGCTGCCAAGATATTTAGTATGATCCAAATGTTTACCTGTATGGCCTGCATTGTAATTTTGTTTCAGTGAATTGTTTACAGTTGCAGATCTTAAGAATGGATGACTGCATATGTTTTTGATCATTTAAATAATACTGTTACATTTTAAGCAATAATTTGTGTGGCATTTATTGCACTTTAAATGTTTTAAACACTTTTCATTGTAATGGTGTGGCTTTTAGTTCAAGCATATTTGACTGTAAAATGTCATTATTTAAAGTTATATTTTGCTAGTCTCCAAAGCTTCTAATTACAAATCCTATAGATAATTATGAAAATGAAAAAAATAATTTGCTATGGAATATTTTAGTTGTACTTTATTTGTTCATGGTGAATTTAAGTTCTTAATTTCTGTAACATACCAAATAAAAAATAAATAAAATGTTTTTATTTGCTTTTTTTTTTGTCTTGCCATACTGCATTATGCATTCAAGTATTATATATAATGGCACACATAACTGGGCATCTCATTTGCAGTTGTAGGAAATGCAAAATCTAATTCATGTTCTTAGTTTTACCAGTCTTGCTCTGTTGTCCTACAACAGAGGGAAGCAAAGGCTGTCATTTATTCTTCAAGTATGTTCTAGTGAGAAATATTCAGTTTAAACACTTGAGTAGCTTTATATGATTAATAACCATTTTCCCAAATTTGAGCTTCAACTGTTTTGTTTTAAGCTAACCAGGCAGGCTCATTCAGTACATTTTTACATGCAGATTTGTGACTGTGATTCAAAAATAGACATGGTTCATTTAGTGAGTGAAGATACTGAAAAGATGACTCTTGGCAAACATCAGAGACTGAAGCAAAACGGAGTACAAGAGCTTTAATTATGCCCTGATTTAGGAATGGAAACAGAGTACAAATGATTAGTCTAGATAAAATCACTTTAACTAGCAGATCTAGGAGACTCTGTCTCTCTCTTATACCCTCTCTGTGGGAGGAATAAAAACAACTTGTTGATGTTTCAAGTAGTTTATTCAGTTAAGTAGGGGGGGGGGACATTGCAGCTGAATTGATCAGCCAGAATATTTGCTATATCTCCTGGTTCTGTGAACAATGTTCTGTTTACCAATAGTTCAGCACAGTCTTGTGTGCTGCCTTTGATATTTCAAACCTAGCTACAAAAGACCGTATGGTTGAATGGTTGACCCTGGCCTGGGACACTATCTTTACCTCAAAATTTACTTTGTTAGATTTAATTAGTCCTCTTATTTGTCTATTCAGTTTGATGAGAGAGTTTTATCTTTTTTGGTGTTGCACTACCTCATTTTAACTTTTGTGTACAACCTTTTAAATTTTGGATTCCACCAGGGTGTTTTTTTTTTTTTTTTTTTTTTTTTTTTTTTGAGCTGGTTTTGAGCTCACTTCTACTAGGCCCAGCAACCTCTATGCAGTCATTGACATGGTTGTAGAGAGCTTCTGTGAATAATTCAGTGTAGGCTGCATTGCTATCTGGGTTTGGAGGAGCTTGACATTTTGACAGCTTATCACTTAACTTTTAGTTTTCATTTGAGTAGTTTATAACTGTGACTGGATTCCCAAACTGATCTGTATTTCAAAGGAGATTGCTTTGTGGTCTCACTTTACTGGAAAGGACTTCACACTGGGGGGGGGGCAGTGCAGAGTGGTGGGGTACAGAGTTCTGCTATATTTGTGAGTACCAAGTCCAATATGTTTGTGCTTGTTTTAGGTGCATGTATTAACCTGCCCATAGTGTTTGTGTTTACAAACTCTAGGAGTCTCTCTACACCTGCAAATACAGGGATAATTAAAGTCCCGCATGAGTTTGGTATTTGGTTGAATGGTGAGTATCTACAATTGGTTCAAGTATGAGCTATGGGTTTCATGGGACATAGAGGGTGACCTATAGATTGCTAGTATATGGTATGAGACTTTGTCTATGGTACTCTGGATGTGGAGATACTTCATCTTGTCTAACCAACCTAGAGGTATGCTTGTTGTTGTAGATTGAGACATCTCCACCTTTAATCCCTATATATGCTGTTGCTGATCGAAATGTATGGAAGGTATTGAAGCCTTACACTGCCAGAGTACTCTCTGTGGCTTTAAACCATGTCCCTGCACCTACACAGATGTCCATTAGTGAGGAGAGCTTGGAGGGAGTGGAGCGTCTTGTTTAGGTCATCCTTGACAAAGCAACATGGTTTAACAATGGCCTACCATGCTAATAAGTATTATATTCTCCCAGAATGACATCAAAAGGTAAGCCAATTTTTAAAGTCCATCATCTTCAATTCTTATTAAAGCATCATCCATGGTGATAGTAGAATGTTGCTAGACATATGCCAGTCTGTGCTCTTGAGAACCAGGGGAGTTCATAGCTATATAACTGCCTATTGCAGGCACAAATGGAAGAGTAACTGCAGGCAGTTCTAAAATTAGGTCTAAGCAAAGGTGTCTAGGGTTTTCCATCAATGAGCCAAAGTTCAGCCAAATGCCAAAAATGAAAAAGCACTTTCTGGTGAGTCTTCCCGGTCATGGAGAATGCAAGGTCTTCTTGGCATTGAATAATGCAGAATTCCTGAGAACCTTCTTCCTTGAGCATGAGGCAAGGTTCTCCATGACAACAAAAGATTTCCTTAGCATGCTAGACTTCATGGCCTTGGCCTTCCACGATACTTGAAGCCAGGCTCCACATGAGAAAAATGCAGCAGTATTTGAAGGAGTGCTGGGCAAAGCACTTACTCCATTGGACAGGTAAATTAATTTCCTCCTTTGCAAACAACAGAAGCTGTTTTGGTGGGTAGTTCATGTCAGGCAGAACAAAGGCATGCCATAACCCAGATGTTGCACAACCAAACCCTCATTACATATGCATTCAACAAAGCCTGGAGAGAAAAATGTCCAGAACAGGCAGGCTGCAACCAAAAACTGTCACTCTACATCAGTTTAAACAAGCTATCACTGTGATTTAGGCTATCAAACTCCTTTTTTTAATGCCTCTCCCCACATTATCCTTATGGCGATGCTATCCAGTGTCCAACAGCCATGCTAGGGTTATCAATATATGCAAACTCCCACAGCCTTACTTCATATCCTGCTGTGGCCAGTTGTGGAAACTAAGGACAATCTGGGGATCTTAGCCATCCACATTCCATATGAGTGGATTTTTTTTATGACCTAACCACTTTCCCCCCACCCTGTCCCCTATGTTTGCAGACCTTGTCCAAGTGCTACTCGCCTCATTGGACCATGCCTCCCCTTAGGATGCTCGCTGATGATGCTCCCTTTCTCACAGGATTGGCCCACCCATCCTTCCCTGCCAGCGCTTTAGACACCTGAAATGTTAATCAAACCCAGATCAGCTGGGCCATAGTTAGTGCTTTATCCCTCTTTGCCATGGCACTGACTTCAGGCAATCAATATCCTCAGGACAATCTGAAAATCAGTAGTTCTACAATTTGTGATGCACAGCACAAGTAATATGGTACATAAACTGGCATCCACAGACTTGCACCTCCGTGTAAGTTGGCCATACAGACTTGAGAAATGGCCTCCCAGGTGAGCACAACCCTAAAATGCCTCCTTTATAATTCCCATCAGGCCTCAACCAAGCGATGGATGCTCTAGCACAACTCCGGCAGTCTCAAATGGCACTTAAGCAAGTGGCCTTCCAACTATTTACCAACAAGTGCGGGGTACAGGCTATAGATTTACTCACCTTCTGTGTGAACCATCAGTTCACGTGATGCTGTTTACTGATCCCACGCAGTGGATCACTAAATTTTCCAGAAAACAATCTCTTCTTTTACAGCTTCTCTCAATTCTTCAGACACATAGAGTGAGACAAAATGCAAGGACAGAAGGACCAAGAAAATGTTTGTGATCCCCACTGGCCTACACAGCACTGGTTCTCATTACTGGCTCAGCTGGCAAAGTCACTCCCCTTCAGTCTATCAGTAACCATAGATCAGGGGAACCAAGAAGAGCGATCCTGTTTGACTGGGAAAATCTGACTGGACACTGGTCCTTTTTCAGCAGAGGCCCAGGGAGAAAAGCTCCACAATAAAAACAATCACAAGTTACAAGAAGTATAGGTGGTTTTGTTTAGCAATAGTAGTAAACAGTTATAGTTCAAAATGAAATTAAGTATTTAGTTAAATGGTACAACACTTATATCATTGGTGCCATAAAGACTAGCAAGTATTTTAATAGCTGAGCTAGCAGCTATTACCCTTGAATAACAGTGGCTAAGATTACAGCTGAGATACAAGTTTACAAGCAATGTATTTAGCTGTAATCGAAGGTAGTTAGAGGGGTGGAAGAAAGGTATTAGAGAGGTTGAGGTAGAGATGTTAGAGAGGTTTGTTACAGGGGCATGCCCAGTGCTCTTTTAGATGACATTTTAGAGCAGCTTTGAAATAAGTGCATGATGACACAGAAGTTATAGTGTGAGGAAGGGTATTCCATAATTTTGCTATGGAGTAGGAGGAGAGAGCTTCTCCATCAGAGTTCCTGGTTCTAGTTACCTGTAATTGATTTTTGTTGCTGGAGCGTATTGGTCTGGTGGTATGATGGGGTTGGAGTAGAATTTGGAGGGAGGGAACTTTGAGGATGATTTAGTAGTTTGTGGGCAAGTGACAGTTGGTACCACGTGGTCCAAATGAAGTTCCTATCCCAGAAGGCAAGCTTGTTTACTGATCATAAATTTCAATTCAAAGAATTTCAGGATTACAAGCACTCATATGCAAGGAACCCTTGGCAGCCTTCCGTAAGGAGTGAGATACTTTTTTTTTTTTTTTTATCTCATTCCAGAAGTGTTTTTCAGAATGCTTCCTTAGTCATCCTTAAACAGGCAATCCGTCTACTAGTATTTTTCCTGGACCTCAAAATAAAGGTGAACAAATGTTATACCTTTTAGGTGTGCATACAACTCTGGAACTATCTAGCAAGCTTTTCAGATACTCAACTCTCTGGCTCCTTCATACCATGACTAAACAAACCCTGTCCATATGGCTGGCTAATTGCATCACATTGTTATTCAAGACATTATAGATTGAGGAGGAGACTCATTCCACCAGTGTAGCTGTCACATCAGTGTCTTTGCTTGGCTCAGAACATTTTTAAGGCAACTATCGGTTTCTGCTTCCACAAACATTTCCAAACACTATAAACTGATGTTTGGGCAGGATTTTGTTATATAATCCTGGAAAGTTCCCTCTAACAAAGTGGGTGTCTTTGCACAGGATTCCTTTCGGCATTCTTTCACCATGTAGGGTCATTGTTTGATGATTTTCCCATATGTAAGAGATTCTACTGCAAGTGATTCATATGAAGAAAATGATACAGCTTTGTGAGAAAATTGCCATTACTGTAGCTCTTCAAGTAGGATCATTGTTTGTGCAGACCCCTTACCACCTCCCTCTTCAAGAAAATATTTCCTGAAAAGAATACAGTTTTATTAAGGGGCTAAGATGGGAGTAGAGTATTCCACAAATTCAACCAACCCACCTCCCTCTCCTTTAGTTTATCACCACCCTGCCTTCAGAAAAGTGGAGGAAAGTTGCAGTTGTGTTTTTAATTACCTAGTCTCTCTCTCAACAAATTCTATAAAGGGATGAAAGGCTATTTCTTTCACCAGACATGTTCTTTTCTTTCACACAATATTGCTAATATGAAATCAATCTTATAGCAAGTTGCATATCTTCAGGATGGCTCACTGGCCTATGTTCTTCAGTGTTCATCTAGTCAACTTGTGTAAGTCAGTTTGTTGATCATCATCATAACATAAGCAAATTGATCTGTAATTGCATATCTTCAGGATGGCTTGCTGGCCTATGTTCTTCAGTGTTCATCTAGTCAACTTGTGTAAGTCAGTTTATTGATCATCATCATAACATAAGCAAATTGACCTGTAATTAATGGTGCTTATCTGATTGACATATATAGGTCAGTTTGTCAACTATGAGCTTAAATCATAAAGATTGCCATGAGATGTATATGATGTGTAAACCTTTCAGTAATCTTTTCAAATGTGGACCTAAAATGGTGCTTCTGCATGAAAATGTGTAGCACCTTGTCAGGATGTTTCATGCTGATGTAGCAGTCCAGGGAATAGGTTTTTGTTAATTAGCCATATAATCTCTCCCGTGGAACTGTCTAAGGGAAGGTATCTCTCACACTGGCTGTGTAACTTAGCATGCTTACTCCTTGCATATTGTTTCCATGAATATAGCCAAAAGGCTTTGTTCCATCATATCGGTAGAAGTGCTAGAGTGTTTAGAGGAAAGGCAGGTTTAGAAAGTGTGTGCATGAGTACATGCAAAGGTGTGTGTGTGTGTGTGTGTGTGTGTGTGTGTGTGTGTGTGCGCACACGTGAGTGAGGTAGTGGTATGGGAGTTAAAGGGGTCCGGGAGGGGTGTGTGTATATCAATGGATGAGTGTTTGAGTGTGATTGGGTGAGTAGTTGGCTTATTGTGTGTATATGTGTGTGGGTGGGAGGATTGGGGTGACTGTCATACTTCCACATGCCTCTATATTAACCAGCAAAGCCTGCAGCAATTGGTCGGGGGACCACCAGCCACCAGGGAGAACTATAAATACAAAGGTGTAGGGGGACCACCGGCCACTGGGGCGAATTATAAACATATAGGTCAGGGGATTGACAGCTACCAGTGTGATCTACAAGTACATGTGTCAAGGGGAACACTATCCATAAAGGTGAACTATACATTATGTGCCTTAACTGCAATTACTCAATCTGGGGATCAGAAGGAGAAACCCAGGACATAAGGGAGAGCTCTATAATCTGTGCCTTAATGATGTTTACTTCTACTGGGGATTGGGAGGGGAAACCCTAGACACCAGGGATAACTCTTCAGTTGTTTTTATAAATGGCATGTATACAATAATGTGGGTTGAAGAGTGCTAGACAGCAGCAGATAACCTTTCTTGCTGTAATGGCACTTCCACATAACGGGGAAGGAGTAACCCTAGACATCAGGGTGCCATATACAGCATGCCTTAAAGGACCTTACTTAAAAAAAAAAAAAAAAAAAAAAAAAAAAAAAAAAATATGAAAGCATGGTGCTTGGAATCACTAGACACCAGGGATGACATTAACTATTGTGCCTTAAAGGCATTATAAATGAACCAATCTGCAACATTTCCACAGTAAACTTTGACACTATGCCACGGCACTAGCTGAGAGTTTAAAGCAGAAGGTTTTTTTTTTTTGTTTTTACATATATATTGACTGCCTCGGGCATTAGTCAATGTCTGAAACAATTTGTGGTGTATGAGGGGGAGGGGCAGAGAACAGTAGGCTTACCTTTCAACTTCATAGCAGAATACAAAATCAGGGAGGGATTTAAATTATGCCTCCTACAAACTGAGAAAGTATATAGTCTAACAGTTGTTGCATTACCCCGGATTTATTCAAGGTTATGAAATGTGAAATTATCTGGCATTAATCACTGACTGAAGTAATCTGTAGCTTATGATGACAGGAGAAAGGAGCCATCAGGGATGTTCTTACAACACAAGGACAGGTATAAAGTGAGTGGTGGTGTGTGGATTGTGTGTGGGAGAGTGAATGAGGGCAGGTGACTGTGATAACATGATGCAGCCGCTAGCACTGGTAAATACTACAGGAAATTATGATCTGCACTTCATGGTAGTTAACTCTATTCAGAGACATGCAAATTAGCTCATAATGCAGTCTTTCCTCATTATGGCTAATGTGTCTCTGAATCACAAAACACCACATTGCAGTATCAGGACCCTTTTACGGTGGGCCTTACTGACAATGTTTGGGATCTTAAATTTCTGGGTATAGCTTTGGATATTTGTTGTTAGTGTATCATTTTATAGACATTAGATCCTCAATTTTTCCTCCATTAATATGAAAATTTCACCCTTAAACTATTAATCATTTTGAAGTTCATGAGTGTTGTACTGAAAATTATAAGGAAACATTGTGGCACTGTAAAACAGCAATTAATACTAAGACAAATATATTTTAAGTCTCCACATCATCTAACATTCTCTAATGTTCAGCATTTATTCAAAACTGCATACAATTCTAACATTCAGTAATGCCAAAAAAAATTATCAGACTTCTGAACAATGAGTGTATCCAGCTACCACCCCAAACATTGATCATGTACTCGAAACAATATACACCAAAAATCCCGTAATCTTAACCAACCACATTTTTTAATAAATTCCACTTTTCTTCCCAATATAAACTTCCACATATAAAATGAAAACATTATCCCTTAGATTCTTTATTACACTGAGACCCATCTTGATCTACAACTTTCATGATTTGTATTGTGACTTTGAGCTGCAAGTTGTCGACTAGAATCTTTCAGGTCTAAGTCATAGATAATTTCAGTCATTAATACCAGACAGCGTTTCACGTTTCATATCCATCAGTAAATCTGGAGTCGTGCAAAAACTATTATGCAGTCCATCAGATTTTCTTCTGTTACCATGGAAGACTTGTCTTGCAACATTTCTAAAATTGTCTACTTCAAAAGCCTAACAACTTTTCTTAAACTTCAGATATACTTTTGCCCATCTACACTACTTTCAAACTGTAAAATAACAGGCTTAATTGACATAGCAACTGAAGAAGACAGACAAATTCTTGAAGCACTACACAATTTCTCCCATTCTTAAGATGTGATTTGATGACCCCTGATGACAGATGGCGTATCTTTTTTTTTTGTCACCAACCTTTATTGACAATAGCAGAACTGACAATACCTCTAGCAGTTTGAAAATTTATTATTCCAGTATACAAAGATATAAAAAAGGTTATCCTCATGAATACAAAATATATGGCACCACAAAATGAGATGACAAGGACAAATGATAGGAAAAAAAAAAAAGAATAGTAGCATCATTGCAACCTTGTTACCATAATATAGTCAAACATTACATAAATCAGCAAACACAATGTAAGAGTAGACCATAATTTACAATCAAACATATAAAGCTGTCTATACCAGTCCTCAGGACCAAACTGCACAACTGAAAAATAATTGCCAAAGTTGTAAGGACAACTTTGATCCAAAGGAAATGGATTGCACAGAGTGGTTAATTGTAGGTCTGCCAGAAAGCCATATTTGATAGAGAGGAGAATACTACTACTAGAAAAAAATTTCTGCATCAACTCCAAGTGCCCACAACCCTCTAACCATGGGGAACTGCCAGATCATAAGTAGGAAATCCAGCCTGATGTATCACATCTCCCACATTTTCCCCAGATAAGCTGCATTCATTCTTTTTATCGCAGATGTTAAATGCCAGCAGTAAATTAGTTTAAACCTTACAAAATTTCAGTGCATGTCCCTAGCAAATAATACAACAGAAGCCACCACCTTCCTCCACTCTTCAGATACCTGCTGGCTGAGCATAGCAGATCATTTATTCTTCAGTTTACTTATGGAAGTATTCTATTTCTGTAGAAATAGATAACATAATTATATAAGGCCCTTCTCTCCAGCTCGAGCAACCAGCACCTTTAACTTTGGACTGCTGCTTTCTACCAATTCAGTAATATTCTGGTGTTGAGATAGTCTACGAAACACTGACCTTAGTTGTAAATACTGCCAAAAGGGTATGATATGCAGGCTTTCATTCAATATGTTGTTGGTACAAGGGGAATGCTCCATTTGCCAGATCTACCCAATCTTGCCATTACATAAAACCTTTATCAGTCCAGGTTTACCCAGTGAATAGACTTCAGTGACGGCAACAATTTGAGTCTCTCAAATTCATTCCCAGGACCCCTAATTGTCCTAAAGGTTCATTGCCTGAATATCTTTCTTAAGTTTTCTCTCCAATTGCCACAGGTCCCAAATCTTGTATTGCTTTACCTGCCATGTGACCAAATTATGCTGGCATTTCCAATTCATGGTAAGCCATATAGTTTAAGGAAATTGTCTTGCTCTTGTCCAATTAGTCACTGCCACAGCACTAGTACTGGTGTGGAGTCAGAAAAGTCCATGTCACCCCTATCTATAGGTAAAAAATACTTTGCTGCAAGATACCCTGGGCAGCTTTGTTTCTCAGCTAAAAGAAGCTATGAGCCTTTGCAGCCTAACATGTATTTTTGTTTGGAAAGATTGGGGATATGTTGTGCCAAAAAAATAAACTTTAGGAGGCAGAACATCTTGACCACTGAAACCCTGGCTGTAAAGTTTAAACATAGTACCCAGCATTCAAAAAATATCCTTCACAAATGTTCATGTTTCACTGTTGCAGTCATGACTGTAGGGTTCTCCCCTGCTGGCAGGCAGCCCTCGGTCGGCCAGAATCCCAAAGTCTGGGTCCGGCGTCGGCCGTTCAACCATGCTCCCTGACGTCAGAGCGCCAGGAGTACAAAGCTGACAGCCGACGCCATCTTCTCCAGTCTTTCTTGCCATGCGGTGATAGCAGTTCACAAGTGCCAGTCGGCTGACTCTTGACGATTTTTTCTGATATACTTCAGTCCAAAGATTTTCTTCTCCACTCAAAGCTAAGTACCCCGTTGGGGAAACTTTTTTCTTGCTCCACTCCGATGTCAGAAAAAGTTAATAATTGTATTTCATGTGGGAAGCAAATACCTCATAAGGATTTTCATTCTTACTGTATTCCTTGCTTAGGCCCTGACCACGATGTAGCTAGTTGTCGGTTTTGTGCTAGATTCAATCAACGTACAATCAAGCAAAGGTACAATTTTGCTTTTCATTACTTCAGTAGGCGCTTTAACTACAAAATGTCATAGGATACGGTTACGGCTACCGGAGTTCACAAACGTGGCAAGGTTAAAGACAGGCCTCCGAGGTCCAAATCTGATGATAGCACACAAGCGGAGCCAGCTTCAGGTTCGGCCGTCGTCAGTGAGGCACTTTTGCAGCCCCTGTCGTCGGCCATTTCAGAACCAACAGCCGAAACGGACTCTCATGAGGAGCCAACCAGGCCTTTAAATATTTCTGTTGCAGGACCTTTGGACAATGCTCCCTCGGATGGGTCCGGAGCCGCTGTGCAGGTACCGGCTTCCGAGGGGGTTTTCAGGCCTACTCAGCTTCTAATAAAGGCAAAGCCTCCTTCTAAATCAAAGACTACAACACAGGCCTATCCTGAACCGGCTCCCAAGTCACAGAAACAGTTACTCAAGATGGCGGAGGATTTACTTACTATGATTAGGGGTTCACATCCCCCTCCAGACAAAAGGCCAAGGCAGGATGTTTATTATGATTCCTCTGATCAGGCTTCTGTTTCCTCAGTTTCTTCTTCTGATCAGGAATATTCTTTCCCTCCTTATGAGGATTCTGATGCTGAAGAATCCATTCCTTCAGCTTCATCCCCTGAGGATTTCTCTTTTGGGTAAACTTTGCATGAAATGAGGGAACATTTCCACAGAGAAGGACAGGAGTATTCGGAATCCAAGAAAAGACTAAAGGATTTTCTTCTTCTTCCCCAACATAGACCCCTGGCTATTCCTCCTGTTTTGGATATTGTGGATGATGCCTTTTCGGAGGCTAACTTAACCCCTGACTCTTTTCCTCCTGCTCCTGTTAAGCCTGATAGATATTACAGGGTTCCTGATTCCCATCAGTTTTTATACAAGAACCCTTCTGCTGACCCTGAAACCATTTCTCAGGGTCCTAAGGGAGTTAAGGCCGCTTCTGCCAAAAATCCCATTCCTACTGAAAAGGATTCTCGATCCTTAGAAAGATGGGGCAAAAAGGTGTACACTTCTGCTACTTTGTCCATTAGGGCTTTAAACTGTCAGTTTCATATGCTTAAATACCAGCAATTTCTCTTGTCTGTCTTAAAACAAAAGCTTACTTCCATTTCTGCCTGTGCAGATGATAAGGAATTACATGACTTATTGCATGCCACTGAACAGGTTGGGAAGCATGGTTTACACTGTGGATTTTGATGCCTTGGAGGCTTCTTGTAGGGCTGCGGCCTCTGGCATAGTCATTAGAAGGCATGCATGGCTAAAGGAACAAAATTTACCTGAACAAGTAAAGGCTAAATTATTGGATGCTCCTGTTCAGCATAATGTTTTGTTTGGATCAAAAGCTGAAGAGGTGATTAAAAAGATGGAGGATAAGGCAAAATCCATGCAAACAGTTAAAGATTTCTTACAAGTACAGCCACCTAGATGTAGCAGGAATTGGCCTTCAAAAAATTGGTCCTTTCCCACTTCGGACAGGCCTCAGAGGGGTAGATATAGACGCTCCAGAGGGAGGCCTCAAACACAAGCTGCTTATAGACCAAGACAGTGGACTGCTTCCACCCTTAGGGGAGGAGAGGACAGGTCACAATCTCAAAGGAAGCAATCTCAATGACTCCCTCTGTTGGGCTACAGGAATTTCTTGCCTGGAAGCCCCTCTCGGAGGAAAACTCTCTCTTTTTTTATCAAAATTGGACTCAAATAACCCAAGACAAATGGGTTTTGGATGTGATTTTGAGAGGTTACAAATTCCATTTTCATACCTTGCCAAGGCTAAGCGGATGGCCAGACCTTCCAAAACATCAATGGGATGGAGGCCTTAAACCAGGTGGAAGCTCTTTTGGCTATGAATGCCGTAGAACTGGTTCCTCTTTCAGAGATGGGAAAAGGTTTTTACTCAAGGCTCTTTCTAGTCCCAAGGAAGCAAAACTCATGGAGACCCATTCTGGATCTTTCGGTCTTGAACACCTTTCTAGAGATTCCAAAATTCAAGATGCTTACTCTACAGCAACTACTTCCAATGCTGTCCAAAGATGCATGGATGGTAACTTTGGATTTAAAGGAGGCATATTTACACATTCCCATCAGGCAGGATCGCAGAAAATACCAGAGGTTCAAGGCAGGATCGAGGCACTTTCAATTCTCTGCGCTGCCTTTTGGATTGTCTACTGCGCCCAGGGTCTTCACCAAATGCCTGGCTCCAGTAGTAGCTTACTGCAGACTCAAGGGAATTCAAATTTACCCTTATCAGGACGATTGTCTAATTCAGGCAGACAGCAAGGATGTCTTACTCCAGCATCTAGAATTTGTACAGAACCTCCTCAAGTTCCTGGGATTCTCTGTAAACATAAAGTCAAATTTGACACCATCACAACAGATAACATTTCTGGGTGCACTTCTAAACACCACAACCCAGATGGCATTTCTGACATCCGAAAAACAATTACAGCTGGCTTCAACTTTCAGAGCCTTGGCAACTGTAACTCAAATATCTGCAAGGAAATTCCTGCAGGCTTTGGGTTACATGGCCTCCTGCATCCTTCTCGTACCATATGCAAGACTACACATGAGGACAATACAGTGGTACCTAAAAAATGTATGGTCTCAGCATTGCCACAGTTTAGACATACTGATCTCCGTCCTTCCTTGCCTTCAAAAGGAATTTCTTTGGTGGTCCAGAGCATGCGCTCTAAACAACGGGAAACCCTTCCGTCTGCCTCCTGCCACTCAGATCCTAACCACGGACGCCTCGGATTATGCTTGGGGAGCCCATTTTCAGGGCAATTGTTTGCAGGGCCTTTGGACAAAGGAACAGAAGCACCTGCATATCAATTTAAAGGAAATGTTAGCCATTCAGAAAGCTCTATTGGCCTTCAGGAATCTTTTACAACCAGGACAACTGCTGATATGGACAGACAACACCACAGTTATGTGGTACATAAACAAGCAAGGGGGATCTCATTCCTACCCCCTTTGCAGACTAGCCATGGATCTATGGAACACAGCTCTAGCTTGCAATCTGGATCTTCAAGCTCAGTTTCTACCAGGGAAACAAAACTTCCTGGCAGACGGTCTGAGCAGAAATCTTTCGGATCCACATGAGTGGATGCTGGACACCAAAATATTCAGGATGATAACAGTAGTCTGGGGATGTCCTCACATAGACCTCTTTGCATCCCATCTCAATCATCAACTACAGAATTTTTGCACCAGGACTTTCCACAAAGAAGCTTGGAAAGTGGACGCCCTGTCATTCAGTTGGAGGAACCTCTTGGGATATGCCTTTCCGCCTCTTCCTCTTCTTCCACGGGTTTTATTGAAGATAAAACAGGACAAGCCCAAGATGATAATCTTGCTGGCTCCAAATTGGCCTCTGCAGTTTTGGTATCCAACTCTAAAAAACCTATGCCTGGAGCCCCCTTGGGTTTTACCTCGGTCTCCGAACCTTCTGTCCCAACATCAGGGTCAGGTTCTACACTCTCATGTCAGAACTCTCAGCCTGGCGGTCTGGTTAATCCAGGGCCTTTGATTTCTTCTTTACTGCCCAAGCAGGTTATGGATGTCATTTTAGAAGCCAGACGTCCTAACACTAGGAAATCTTATGCAGGAAAATGGAAAAGATTTTGTTCCTGGATGCAGGCTCAGGATTCAGATCCTCTTCTTCCTAACATTACTTTAATTTTACTTTACTTGACAGATCTCTTACATAAGGGTCTCTCTTTCTCTTCCATTAAGATACATGCCTCTGCTATTTCTGCTCATTATAATACAGACCCTCCCATCTTTTCCCACCAGCTCATGAGACAGTTTCTCAGAGGAGCTAAGAACTTAAGACCTCCTAGATCTCATCCCATTCCTGCTTGGGATCTCAACTATGTTTTGGAAAAAGTAACCTTGCCTCTTTTTGAGCCTGCTGCCTCTTCTGACATCAAGATTTTATCTTGGAAGACAGCTATCCTGTTAGCACTAACCTCTGTCAGGAGAATTTCAGAGTTACAAGCTCTTATGGCTGTTGAACCTTATATTATTTTTCATTAAAACAGGGTATCTTTGAGGACTAATCCTACCTTCATGCCTAAGGTGGTTTCCAAAGTGGCTTTAAATCAAACTATCCACTTGCCAACCTTTTTCCCCACTCCTCAAAATAGGGGAAAGGATCTTACATTCCTTGGATGTACACAGACAACTACGTTTTTACCTGAACAGAACCAAGGACACCAGAAAATCAGAACAATTGTTAGTTTCTTATGCTTCAAGTTCCCAAGGTAAAGCCATTTCAAAACAGACCATTTCTAAATGGATTGCTCATGGAATCAGATTTTGTTATTCTCACCATGGAAAGCAAATCCCAGGGAGTATACGGACTCATTCCACCAGAGCTGCTGCAACTTCTGCGGCCTTCCTCAGGGGAGTTCCTACCAAAGACATTTTGGAAGCTGCAACTTGGAGTTCAGTGCATACTTTTTCTAAGCACTACAATCTACCTCTCTACTCTAAGTCTAGGGCAGGCTTTGCCTCTGCAGTCTTGCAGGGCCTTTTAGCCGCCCCTTCCTCTTTATGACCACCTCCCTTTCTTCAGCTTTGGGATTCTACCCTACAGTCATGACTGCAACAGTGAAGACACTCGAACATCTACATTTATGGTAGGTGTACACAACTGTACTATCTGTCACCAGGGGTTTGATATTAGATTCTAGAATCGTATCTACATTGTACAGGAGGGTACTACCTATATACACAGTCCGGGTCATGCAAGTAATATCCCCATTTAATCCTCCTGCATTTATCATTCAAGGGAAATAAGTTGAAATTATTGATATTCATAGTCAACCCTACCATCTCATACATACCTCTCAACCTGTTAGAGCAAAAAATCTGGATAAAGCCTAAAATGAAGGGGGGACAATAGGGATAGATTTTAAATACTGCTCTTACAAACTTAGAAAGTTGGTAGAATAATAGGTTTTGCATTAGCATGAATTTTCTGAAGGATGTGGAGTCTTAAACTCAAATATTTGTCATTATTTAATGACTTCAATCTGCTATTTGCCAGAAAGGTAAAGATTTTAGGAGAACACCAAAACTATGAGGCAAAAATCTGGACATTCTGTGAAAATCTGTACAGTTAGGAGGTAGTCTGACCTCACCAGTTTACTATCACATAGTTGAATCTACTCCGTTCGAGTGTTAAGATGTCTGAATCACATGTTTGGAAATCTCACCACCAAGCACAAAAAATGTCGAAGGCAGCATTTTCGTAAAGTCGGAATTTCGAAAATGTCAACTTTACTGAAATGCTGCACTTCTGCTCAACATTAGTGAACACTTTTGCAGGGGGGCAAGCCATCCTGTACCCCCCCCTTGTGAGGGGCTGCGCCCCACCCCACCTCCCCCACTTATATACACAACCTCGGCGCACTACAGTGAGGTAAAGGGTACATTTCCTGAGCCCCACTATAGCGCGATCTGCACCACAATGTTGAGCCTTACAACAGCAAATGCTAGTTATTGTAAGGTTTGACATTGTGGCATTCATAATTTCAGTTCAGCCAAAAGCAGTTTCACACACATGTCTGTCGCACAAAGTGCGATCGACAAAGTGATTGTAAGCTGACCTTGCCTATTATATCAACTGAGATTTGGAGCTGCAGCATGCCATCATCCACAAATCACATAGAGCTTGACTGTATTTGCCAGTATAATTGGTATGCATCAATGTGGATATTTTTGGTGAATATAAATCGGGAACATTTCTAACACCAGTATAAATAACATGAGGGAGAGGGGGCAACCATGCCTTGCATCTC
The DNA here is from genome assembly GCF_019279795.1 of Protopterus annectens. Lineage (NCBI taxonomy): Eukaryota > Metazoa > Chordata > Ceratodontiformes > Protopteridae > Protopterus > Protopterus annectens. Next base: position 290,657,792 of record NC_056745.1, on the reverse strand, counting down.
TTTGTAAATTAAAAAGGGGGGGGGTGAAAGAATACCATTTTTAAATCAGAGATAGAGGTTCCTTGTACATCAATTTACAGTGGTCCAGAAAGTTCCCTTGAAAACCACAAGCATACCATAAATACTGCCACTGAATATAGAAACAAAGACCTTCTGAAAATCAACAAAAAGGGCTGCCAAAGGAGAAGAGCTAGGTTTAGTACATGCCAATTGGACTGTATTGAGCCATACCCAAACCAGCTCTGGTGCTTCCAATTGTCCCTTTATAAAACCTTGCTGCATAGGGGATACAAAAGTTGCTATCAAAGCCTCCAGTTGTCTGGGCAAAATGTTAGCATATATCTTAATTTCAGTCTGCAATAGGGAGATCGGCCAGTACTCTAAGTCAGAATGTAAGTCCCCATTTAGACATGGGAAATGAAACTATAGATGCCAAGAGTGAAGTCCAGGAGAATACCCCCCCCCTCTTCTGCCTCTCTAAAAAGTAATAGGAGAGGTTCAGCTAGAACTGTCTTGTATATCTTATAAAATTCCCGTGGTAACCCATCCAAGCTTGACACCTTCCCTTGTGGCAGACTATCACTGCTGGCAATAATCGCCTCCACAGTTATTGAGTTTTTCAGGCACTGTCTTAGAGCACCTTCTATTTGCAGGAGGTGCAGAGATCCCAAGACTGTTTTTGATTATCTGCATCACTTTTGATCCATGTTGGTATTGTTCCTTAAAATACTCAAATATTATTTTATTTATAGTCCTGGTGTCCCTATATAGATTCCTGTTCTATCATTTCTGAAGTGCATAATTCCTTGTTTTGTTCCTTCAGCCTATTGGTGATTAGCTATGCTGAGTCCACCACACGAATTACACTGTATCTTAGTGCCTCACATTCCTTTTTACATTACAGCATTTACATACACACCTGCTTAGAATATGCTACCCCCAACCAATTTACACTCTTCCTCTAGTGAGTCAGTCTTGTTTCTGTAAAGAACTTAACCCTGTCCTGTGTTGTTGTCGTCTTCTCAGTAGTTCACAGCATCTTCATTTTGGCAGCAATAAACTCCATGACCTAATTCACTTGTCATATACCTGATCTGTCCTATCCTGTATCTCCTCACAGAAAGCAGAAACATATTGTGCTGGCTTATTCCTGAGTCTCTCATCTTTCAGGGGTAAGAGATCCATCCTCTATAATACCAATGGTGCTGGAGCCCCTAGGTGTAGAATATCCACCAGTACGAATCTGTGATCAGAAAAAAAGCATTAGCTCTGTGCTCTACTATCAACATGGAACTAATTAAAACATAATCAAGATGACTAATCAAGTTTGAGGTGTGGGCATAAAAGTGCAATCCCTCTCGTGATTATGTAGGGCTTTTCATGAGTCCACTAACTTGAAATCAGCCCTAAATTCCTTAAATACCCTAGATGTTTTCCGCATATAAAATCCGGCATTAGAGGATCTGTCCAGTTCTACATCACTGACCATACTGAAATCCCCTCCCACCAATGTTACAGCATGCAGGCCTCCCATGCTCCAACATTCTGTAAAGGCCTGCAATGGTGCTTGGTTATCCTCATTGCAGCAGTAAAAACAGCCTAAAATTAGTACATTATTTGCAGTTTGAACCTTAACAATTACTTATAGTTCCCTCTTATCCTCATCGTGCAGTGAGTTTCCAATTTAACTTAACATGCACCAGTATTGTGGCATCTTTCTTTGCTGTGGCCATACAACTTGAAATTCACCAGCCTTTCTGTTTTGTAAGAAAAAAAATCACATTTTTCTTTGTCAGTTTAATTTCTTGTGACAAACAATGCTTACTTTTCTTTCTAGAAGTAAAATCTAAATATGCACTTTGCTTCACTGGTGATACACCCTAATATTCCATGACATAATTTTAATAGCTGTCTCCCCTGAATCAGGTTGTCCCCTAACATAACTTAGGGAAGAATAGCCTCCAGAATGACTCCAAGAATGATGATTTGACAACCCAAACATCTGTCTATAGAGTCTAGCGAAGAACACCAGACTAGATGGCAGGAACAGCCAGCAATGGCTATAGTACCCATAAACACTCCCTTTACTGTCCAGGTCTCTGGGTCTCTACCTCTTCCCAAAGTGAGGGGAAGGGAATGACAAGGGAAGGTAAAACGAGCAATCTGTTAAGCATAAAACCCATCTGTGGTTGATGTGACAACCTAACCAAAATCCTCAAGTAATGCACAACTTTCTCACATAATCACCATTGGTAGTCCAGCAAACTCAGAAATATAGGTAAGACATTTAAGGCAGAACAGTGAAGATTTTATGGCCAATAAGGTACCACATATAGACAATAACACTTTAAAAGATAACTTGAATTCAGGACCCCAAGTAAATTTATCGCTGTTTGGCAATTCCCAATATGGCCTCAGCTCTCTGCTGCACCTTTTCTATTTGTTCCAGCTCCACAGGTGATGGGTCCAGGGTAAGAATGAGAGCATCTTCACTGTTGGTAATACTTGCTAGGGTATCATAATTATAAGTCACAACTGGTGATTGAAACAGGACTTATTTCATCTTACTGCCCTGCAAAGGAGCAGATGTAGCAGTCTTAAGAACCCGGATAGATTTTTTTTTTTTCTAGGCAGGAATTTCACTGGCGAGTTTGTTCCAGGTCTAGTCCCTCTCTTATTGTGCCTTGCTGTAGACTCTGTATCCATTATCTGGCTCCAGTCCTTCAGCTCCTGAAAAGTGTTGATTAATGTGTAATCTCAGGAATGTTGAAGGAAACATGTTGACCTGCGCACTCTAACCAAGATTGCCGGAAACTTCAATTGCAAAGGTATTCCCTAATATTTGAACTTTTTAATAAAGGGAATTGTGACCTCCTCCTTTAAAAATGAGTTACTGTATTCTGCAGCAACATAAACTATCATTCTGGCTATCTTAGTTCCCCTCACCAAGTTCTCAGCAGTGCTTTAAGACCCTTTCCCAGTGCCTAGGGATATTCAGGGGCTTATTCTGTGCCATCAAGATTCTGTGCGCACACACAATAATGGATTCAGACTTCAATTGCAACAGCTGGGTCAGCTCTTGCCAAGTAAGTTGTTTAACCTGCACCCACTGTCCAGCTCATCAAGTTTAAATTCAGTCCTGTTTGTTTTAATCTGCAGATCAGCTAGTTGTACTCCATGTGCTCTGATTGCTTGCTTTTGGACCTTGAGCTCATGTTACTGTCTTTCTATAACAGCAACAATATTCTGCAGTTGCTGTTCCTGTTTGGCATTAACCTCTATAACTTATGAGATATCCTAGAGTACTGCTTGAACTAAGGAAGTAAAATTTGAGACTGCTGTCTGGATGGAGCCCAAGAAGTTTATCGGGCCATCTTAAGCAACCACTTTCCTTACATGTACTTCAGCTGCAAAAAGAGATCAAAGTGCCAAATTGAACAGATCACCAGAGGCTCTTCTCCTCTGTCAGTAAGTTTTATGAGAGAGCTAGCAGATTTTTTAAAACACATTAGTATTTTTCATATGAAGAAATTCCAAACAAGTGACTGCACATGCTGACCCATTATGCTGAATGATGTAGTTTTTCAGCCCTTATAGTGGAAATACTCAGTATGGTTTATCAGACTGGATTTGCCATCACTGTTACATTCTGGGAAATTAATAATATTAAACATTACACCAGGCACTTGAAATAAATGTAACATGGAAGACTTGATGAACTACCTTAGTGCATTTTGGCAGCAGTAAGGCTATTTAGTAGAAGCCCCTGTGCTTTTTTTGATAGAAAATAAGCAAATAGAAGCTAATATATAAATAATAAAATATGGGAAATTGCAGTACACAAATGTAAATAGTTTTGGTGAATTCACAGTTGCTGTTATATATGACTAATAGTAATCTAGTAAACCCAAGTATTTTAGCAGTCTATGCGTAATGAAAATAGTCTCTAATAAATGCAGCGCATCATTTTTATTCCTATGTATAAACTCCAGTTCCTTAACGGTTAGCACTGTTGCTTCACTGTCTCTGGTTCCCCAGCTGCTTTCTCAGCTGTTGCTTCACTGTCTCTGGTTCCCCAGCTGCTTTCTCAGCTGTTGCTTCACTGTCTCTGGTTCCCCAGCTGCTTTCTCAGCTGTTGCTTCACTGTCTCTGGTTCCCCAGCTGCTTTCTCAGCTGTTGCTTCACTGTCTTTGGTTCCCCAGCTGCTTTCTCAGCTGGAGTGCCTTCTGTGCAGAGTCGGTACGTCCTGCCTTCGCCTAGCTGGGTGCTTCATTTTCTTTTCATATCTTAAGAGTGTTTCATAGATGAATTGTGATGCATTTGTCACATACGTGAGCATGTGCATGTGTGCTCATTCTGTTATGGGTGGTCACTCCTTTAAGAATTAGTTCCTCTGTTTTATGCCAGTTAAGTGCCATTCTAGGCTCCGCTCCCACACAGCCTTGAATTGGATTTAGAGGATAATTGGAGAATGAATTAATTGAACTCCAGTCAGAAGAATCATTCACAGAAATGCATATCAACAGGTCACAGTAATCAGCATTACTTCACATTACTAGACATTATATTAGCATCTTGATTATGCTGGGGTCAGTTTTCTTACAGACATCTTGAGCATTTTTGTCACATCTTGCCCCAGCAGCGTGCAGGTCAATGATGTCCTGGTCATTCAGCCTATTAATTTCCCTTTACTGGTATGTGGGTCAAATGAGAGGTTGTGGTTTCTGCATTTTTTCTTCTATGTCATTCCTCTCTGCACTTGGTATAGTATGGAAAGGTGGGATGACAGTGCCGGGCATTCCCTCACTTACATCAGCAAACAACCCTGATCTCCCAATGCAAGCAGAAGTGGTTTCACCTTCTCCACAACAGAAATTTGACTTCCCTATGTATCCTGCAGATGTGTGCAACCTCCCTCAAGGTGAGATGAGTTGGCTAGACCTCTTCACTCCTCTCCCTCCCTTCCTGTCTGCCTACTCCAGGTATGGGACTGCTAGCTGGACTCCAGTCACCTAGGTCACAATCAGGGTACCTTCTCCTTGTGCCAGACTGCCAGCCTACATCTTGAGTATTTTAACTCTGGTTTCTAGCAGGAGTCACTGACATCAAGAAAACTGCTAATCCACATTTTCTTAAGGAAAGATTTTACAGTCACATGTACTGTATGTTGTGACTACAGCATGCACATCACCCTTTTACTTTTGTACTACATTCTGATCCACCAGCTAGTAATTGTTATGACCCTGATCACAGTCATTTGAGTTACAAGTCCAGATGGCATACAGATCTGCAGAGAGAATATCCCTTTAATGGTGCACCAGGGTAATGCAAGGACTATATGCCAAGCTGAATATTCATCCTAACTGGTTTTAAAATGATCAGCACATTTTGGTGTTAAAAATAGCTAGATCTGCAGTGAAGTAATAAATAATATATTGGCAAGCTTCAAATCCCAACCAAATCCAGTCCATTTCACTCAATATGCAGAAATATAAACCACACTATACCAGCATGTAAACAGCTGTACCTCATAGCAACAAGTACAGGGGAAACCCAGAAACAAACCCACATGGTGGATCTATAATACCAACACATTTAGAATAAAAGGAAAATAATTTTGATCAAAAGTAAGAAGAGTAATTTCCAGAATGTTATAGCCCTTGTCAATGAAGTAGGAAAACGACTTAGGAGCTTAATAACATCCACCAAAGCCAAGTTTGAGGCTAGAATAGCTATCCAAGTCAAAGGCATTCACGTGACATTTTTAGTTATGTATGCAATCTCAAAAGCACATTGCAGCAATGTGCTGAGCTGATTGTGAATGATGTTACCTGCACTGAGGCTGAAGAGATAGCAAACCTACTGGCCAATAAATTTAGCTCCATCTTTACTCTTCTCTTTCCTTCAAGATATACCTGAAACTGTCTCAACTCCAGCTATCACACAAACATAGCTCTCAACTTATTAGTAAAAAAACAAAAATCTGGACAAAGCCTAAAATAGGGACACTTCAAATACTGTTCTTATAAACTAGTTGCTAGAATGAAAGGTCATGTGTTACTATGCATTTTCTGAAGAATATAAAGTTGGGAACTCAAATGGCTGTTATTTAGTGAACTCAAACCTCCCTGACTGGCCACAAAAATCCAAAAAATCACAGATTTTATGAGGAACAGACCAATAATGTGAGGCAAAAATCTGTACAATTGAGAGGTATCCACACAAGAACAAGTCCTAAAAGTGCTATCAACAGCTAAAATTACTGCATCAATGGATCCTGAAAATATCCCTCAATGCATCTTCAATACCATGAAGCAAGATATAGTCACAACCCTAACACTGTTCAGTTTCAGCCTTCATACAGGTTTTGTACCAAGGAAATGCAGAACAGCTACAGTCATTCCCCTGCATGAGGGAGGACCTTCCACAGACCCAGGCAATTACAGACCCGTAAGTTTGACCAGCCTCGTGTACAAGCCATGAAAAGACTTGTCATAGAATGAATCAATCAGGACATAAGGAGCCTTCAAACACTGGACCTGTCTCAAGTCTAGATTAATCATGGGCAGGTTCTGCTTACCTAACCTGGTGGATTCTTTTGAAAAGGTCAGCAAAACAATAGATGTAGGCAAAATGGTATACACCGCATACCTCGACCTGGCCGAAGCTTTTGACACAATTCCCCACTTAGGCACAGTAGAAAAACGAAATAAACTGTGAATAAACCCTATATCACCCACTAATTCCCAGCTGGCTCACAGATAATCAAAATGGGAGAAGTTACCTCCACAAACAGACCAATCACTAGTAGAATCATCCATAATCAAAGTAGGAGAAGTTACCTCCACAAACAGACCAATCACTAGTAGAATCACCCAGGGTCTGTGCTGGGACCTCTCCTGTTTGGCATCTACTTTTCTGAAGTAAAAGTCAATACTAAAGAGCTTTGGCTGACTAAGTTTGCAGATGACTGCAAGCTAGGAGCAGTTGTTGAATCTCCATGTAACAGCCATCCTACAGGAAGGTTTGTCTGAAATAAGTAACTGGTGACAAAATCATGGACCAAAACTAAATACCAAAAAATGCATTATTGTATCCTATGGGAAGTCACTTACTCCAAGGAACTACAGCATTGGTAATACACCCTAAGAGCTGACCAAGTTGTTCAGGATATGGGAACTTTTGTGGGCAGTCACCTAACTTTTGACCAATGTATGTCTGTCGTAAGAAAGTCCTATGTTGCACAGCTTATAAACAAAGGGATTGTGTCTATAGCTAGGAATGTCATTGTCCCCTTTTATTCAGCCCTCATTACACTAATCATTGAATATAATGCCCCCTTTGGCATGTATTTGTCCAGACACATGCAACAACTGGAATGCCCATAGAGCTACGTTACTAAAAGGATCCAAGGTCTAAACAACATGTCCTACATAGACCAACTCAAAGCCCTGTCACTATACTTGGTATACTACAGACTGCTAAGAGGTGATCTTTGTCTGGCATAGAAGGCATCCTCTGACCCATTACTGATGGATTTGCTGCAAATTAGTAAGTCAAATGGCAGCACAAATACTTGGTCTAGGTATCTAACCCTCTTTTGCAACATCAGCAGAATGGTTTGGAAGGACAGTTATATCTCACAGGGGATACTGCTGCTGTGGAACAGACTCCCCATCCACATAAACAAAGTTCATCCCTGACAGTTTTCAAGTGCAGCTTATACCTATGGATGGAAATGGAAAATTTACCCCAGGACTGCCCTCTGTACTACTAATTTAGAGATGCTGCTTTGAAATGGTTTATCACATGCATGGGTCCCCTCAAATCGTATATGGTATGATCCTAGTCATTCTCATTAGGGTTAATATATAATTATTGACTGGAATATGGAATGGGTAAGGACAATCTATAACCTAATGAGATAGATTATTATGAGCACAAAAAGAGAAACTGGCTATTCTTAAAATGGTCCACAGTGACAGCTAACCTAGTACTTTCCTGTGAACCTATAAGTATAAAGCACTGTTTCACTAAATTTACTCCTGTACCTTGAAGCAAGGTTATATATTCTGGTGGAGTTGTTTCTATTAGCTTGTTTTAGGGCAAAAAAACTTATTTACCAACAATTTAAAGGGCACAGATTGAGCTAATTAACTAATACAGTAAAATACAACAGACTGCATATCCCTGCATTCTTGCCAGGTAAATTTTTTCAGCTATAATAGGTAGATTTTAACTTTTAATTATGCACAATATGTGTATCATGTTCCTATAATCAGTAAGAGCAGAAGACCTCAATAGTTCATTTTCCCTGTCCTTAATATTTCAGTCTGATATATTAGCAATCACACTTTTCATTGGCTTGAAGGAGTCTTCAAAGGACAAATTACCAACAGTGTCAACTTCATTTCTTGCATACATAACTTCTGCAAAATCTCATCCAGCAGTCACATGTATGCTTTTTGATGTATATTTTAGTATTTATTTATTTACCATTTGATAACCAGGTATAGACTGATCCCAAAGGACTCATGTTAGCTACTTCCTGAAAGGCACAGAAAATAGACATGCAGCAGAGTTATTGCAGAATACATTTAAAGCATGCTGTATTTGGACAAATCAGGATATGTTTGAGGGAACTAACAACCATATAAAACAGAATAACTTTAAATCATGTTTGAGGCTAACTACATTTACTGTAATGCTAGATGCATTTTACAGCATAAGTGCATACATATCGAGACAGGCAGCAATATCACAAAATATATGAAATTTGTAATGGTAGATTATAATGCAGCCTAGTTTTGCGTGGACAAAACAGAGAAACAATGACTACATAAAGGTTTAGTGTATTGTAACAGCAGCATTAAGTCATGTTTAAAGTTATGTAACATGAGGCAATGCTGTATGCAGTATTTGCAGTAACTGCTAGGCTTTAATGTAACACTTTAGTGATCAATACTTTGTACAATGATTTAATGTAACACTTTAGTGATCACTACTTTGTACAATGATTTAATATAACACTTTAGTGATCAATACTTTGTACAATGATTTAATGTAACACTTTAGTGATCAATACTTTGTACCATGACAAATCTGTAATTACCTAATTTTGTTTTTAAGACTCAAGATTATCTTGGGAATTTTGGCAGGTGCTGACTGGGGCTCATTCCTGCATTGAAGGTGAGATGGGTCATGTGTTGAGTTAGTGCTTGAAGCAGGAATACTTTACTGTTTCACTGGGATGTGTTTAGAGTTTTAAATCTGAATTCTTGAATCATTAAGCAGTTCCTTTTGTTGTAAGTGGAGCGAAGCACAGATATAAAATAGAACTGAGAGGTCTGAGCTTAGATGGTTTCAGAAATTAAGAGCAGATAAAGGACAGGATTAATTCCATTAAGCCTGTCCTGGATGGCAGGGGTATACCTAGGTAGTAAACATGTATTGTTTTAGACTGACCCTAGGTATCTTGGTTTAGAGGCAGGACTTATATGGGTAGCTTGATAGAGAAGCGTGTACTATTGTGCACATGTCATGACCTAGTTACAGTTATTGACGTAGTATTACATATGTTAATAGAAATTCAGTTGATCTTATATGCTGACATCATATTGATGATTAATAAGTGTTTTCATTTGCAGTTGCAAGAGTACCCATACCTTTTATTATTCACTTATAGACGATGCTAACAATGTATTTTGAATTATTGATTATATATTGTTTGAAGTTTTATTTTATATGTGTACACCAAACCGTTTTTATATGCTGATTAAGATGTGAATGAGATGAGAGATTGATTGGGTGTCCAATCGTAGAAGTATTGGTTCTGGATGTGTCATTTTTGTACACATGCACAGTTATATTATTTGTATGCCCTAGATTTCATATTGAATATAACATGTTTTAGAATGATTTTGATTGGATGCGGTTACAGGTGTTTATTGTTCATGCGTTTTAACATGATGCAAGAAGTGGATTGATGTGTATTATATTTAGTCATATTATAGCTTTATTAGTGGTGATGCATTTTGCTAACATGAATTCCCTATCATAGGGAGTGTCTAATAATCTATAATATAATGAATTGTTTTTATTTATTTTATATGATGCCTGTTTAGGCTATTTTTTTGTCATATTTGATTGTCCACAAGTGTAGATTTGTATCTTGAAATATGAAGTAGGGAGAGTGATAATACGCTGGTTGTATGTATTAATATGCATTACTAGCGATGGTTGTGAGCGAGTTAGTAGCCAGTAACCAACATTTGACGCTTATGCAGTAAATATGCTGTATGGAGCAGTATGGCAGAGCAACATCATGCCTGCTGCATGTACTATTTTTTAGCTGAAATATGCTCCCTATTGTGCGAACGTTTTAGTAGTTATTTGAAGTGTTATAGTGCTGTAAGGATGCTATACACATTATATTTATAATATACTTTATGGTTATGAATCGTAACTTATTAGGAGTTACGATAGGCATATTTGTACTTGGGTTGGAGTGTGGGAGTAAAGAGGTATCCACTATTGAATGAAGGGTGCTACATATGCACATAAGTGGAGTATGATGATGGTTATATATAAAGCTGTATAATATTATTTTACTAGGATGATCAGTTTGTGATGCATGGAATAGATGTATTATTTGATGCTTTGCTGAATTTGTATGTTGGTAATAGGGCAATCTAATGGTTGCTATATATGTTGCCACAAGGTGATGACATGTTTTATTTGTGTGTATATGTGTATATATATATATATATATATATATTTTGCTACTGGGCATGATACATAAGGAGGTGATGAGAAATTTGACATGTATATGATAGCTGAATTACTGCATCATGCGGTGTTCTTGGTTTATATTTCGAATGTGCTGAATACTTGCATTGATTCACTGGACAATATAGTGATATTAGACCCATTGCTTTAGGTTAATGAATTTTTTTCATTCTTAGCAATGGGTCAGTGAATGTAATAAACCAACGCACAGATGACTTGTACGTAAATGTTGAAGCTAAAATGTGCTATGTTGCTTTAAAATGTGTCGTAATCATATAGATACATCACCACGCTCGATGTAAGTTTTTGAATCTGTAGATGGGAGTGTAGGGATGATTATGAGCACCTGTGGACATGTTTTAAATAGTGAGTATTTTTGAAATGTATTTTATTGTCTTTTGTTCATGGTGTGAAGAAGCCACTTATACAGTGGTGAAAGCACTGACCATATTAAAACTGTTCGGTTTTTACATCGCAGAGTCGTTTATACATTGCAGAGTTGTTTGCCTATGAGTGAGGAGTCTGTGCTTCGCTCCACTGTGATTCTTTTTACTTTTGGAATACTTAATATTGTGTTACACAGTGGGCCATTTATCCATTGGGTGATTTGTGTTATAGTTCCTTATGTTGGTTTGGAAAGTATCCTTGACCTTGAGATCTAAGCCGGAGGAAATCTGACAGGTGACTAGGTGAGCAGAGGTTCTCAAACTGTTTGTAGGACAGGGGTACTACTTAAATAGGATCAGAATTCATAAGGTGTACATGTGATAATGAGCTTTAGGGAAAGGAGACTTATGGTTACTGAGAGTTTACAAATCAGGGTTAAAAGGAGAATGTCTGAGATCTTTTAGACACGCTACCAGTTTGGTTCATGTGAGTGAAGAGCAGTGGTGTTCAAAAGGTAAACAAAAAGTACAAGTTAGCATATTCTTTTAGAAACTATTTGTTTAAGTGGGTTTTTGAGGTTTTAGCTAGTAGTGGAAGTTTAGCTTCTGGGGCTGTACAATCCTCTTACTTATGTCACCCTACCGTCCTCAGACTTGATGAATCTGGAGACTTTTTACATCATCCACAGTGTTGCTTTAATCTTTGCTTTCAGAACATCTACATGTGTTGTCACGGGACAGTAAGGCTTTAAGGTTATTTAAATGAGAATACACATTCAATTTTGTCACTGATGTTAGATGTGGGCACATTTCGGGAAGGGTTTTCTTCCCACTTTGAGTTCCAAAGAACATGCATTTTATTTAAGATTAGGTTATTGAGCTCAGTCTGGAAAGCATTCGCAGTCAAGGTCATATGCATAAGGAATGGGCTTTAACATATGAAGACCTGCAGGTATTCATGCAAAAGGCCAGAGAAAGATCCTTGAGGAACTGCCAAAGATATGGTGGTAGGTGAAGATGTTTGTCAGTTCTCACTTTAAATAATTGGAGGGGTAACCTTGAAACCATCCAGTGATGGGTGGCCCAGAGCTGGTGGCAAGTAAGGAGTTTAGATGTATGGTGTTATAAACAGAGAACTAGTTAGCAGACTTCATTCATCTTTTCTGAATATATTAGAGAGAGAGAAGATGCCTGTTTGACTGCTCCTTCCTTTTATCATCCTGTGTTGATGATTTCACAGAATACTATGCTCTTGTAGTTAATCTCTGGTTTATTGTTGGATAACTTTTTTGAGATGTTTATAAAGGTTGGAATGTATGGCGATGGGTTTGTAGTCAGAAGCAATTGCTAGGGATGAATATTTTGGAGTAGGAGTGTCTGTTACTTCTTCCCATGATGCAAAAAAATCAGTGCTAGGAAAGGGAGAGAGAGAGATTAAAGATATGACAGATTTGTTGTTTAATGTAGTGCATATAGGTTTTTATAATCATGGGTAGAAATCGACACTGCAAGGGCTTCCATGATGAGGTGAATATCTATTAATTTTAATTGTTTCAGTAAGAATCTTTTGGGTAGAAGAGTGAAAAGTAAGTTTTGTAGTTCATGGGTGGTTTAAAGCTGGAAGAAGAAATAGGTAGATTTGGATAGCCCTGATAATTGTAGAGCAAATTCGTCAGGGTGAACTAAGTTGTATTACAGAGAATAAAGAACTGACCTAGAACATTGTTTACTTACTTCAGAATCTTTGTCCATGTAGCCTTCTTAGTTTGATTTATATAGACAAGGTATTGATGACAAATCCTGCTATTGTCAGTGATTCAGCATACAGTACACTATCTTTCTTGCCAAGAAGATCTAATGTCTATGGTTTCTATTCCCACAGGAGATGCCTGGATTAATTTGTCGTGCTGACACCAGTGCAGTGCAAGTTGCATAATATACTTTACTTTTTTGTTCCTTACTTAATGCATGACACTTAGGAATAGGGGTGTTGTGATTACAACATAAACTCACCCACCCACAACCCCCTTTTTCCTATTTTTTAAGCATGGGGTACCTTCAAAAAATCATCTCTCCAGATAAATGCTGATATGATGTACTAATTGTAGCTGTGAAATCACCTCCACATTATTCCATAAATTATGATACAGCACTTTATAACATCTATCCTTCTATAACCTCAAAACAATCTGCATCAAAATTCTGTCAAAAAAGTTGGGATGCTTTTTATTAAAGTACTATGTACAACAAAAAATCTCAGATATTGTACAGTATAATCAAGACAAATGAAACACCAAACTGTTTTGCACAAAGAGAACAAAACATCATCACAAGCATCTCTTTTCCATTGCATAAAGCCATTTTATCACTTCCCCAACTCTTTCACAAGCCTGCAATAATTTAATATATGATACATCCCCATAACTACCCTTCCAAATCTGCACACACATTTCACCCCTGTATATGTTCCCCATTTTTCTTGATATAGACCATGTTCACAACTTATCTGTTTGTATTTGACTCTGTTGTCTATTCCCGAAAAGAGCCCAAACAGTTATATTCCAAAAAACAACATTTCTGGTACATTATAAAATACCTATTCCATCTTTTTTATGCCATTTCAGTTTTAACTGTCAAACTTGTATAAAATAGTTTATAGCAGGCAATCCCACAGATAGGAATCTGGTTTAAATCTTTGACCATTGCATTATAACATCCATAACTAATATGCCTAAAGAGGCAGTCTTGTATCTCTTCATAACATTCTTATACCATTTCTTCCTGTCATGCATATTTTTCTCAACTTGTGCTTTCCATTGTATAATTTTCCAATAATATTTATAACTAATAGCATTTTATGAAGTGGTTATTCTTCTTCCTTCAAACAAATGCCACTACCTCTCAATATGTAATCCTTAACAAACCATAAATCTCATCTTTGTGTGTCATAATTCATTCAGTAATTATTCATATCTTTAAATACGACAAACTTCTTGCTGAGTCATACCTAGATACCCTTCATGTTCTCTGATACAGAGAAAATGGGCCAGATTGAAAAATGCCTAAACTAAGTGTACACGAAATGTATTCAATAAAATTCTTATCACATTTTTTGTGTTTTCTAGTCACTCAGAATGATTACATTAAGTGTACATGTAGTCTACACTTTGTGGTAACCTTTATGAATCCCTGCCAATATTTAAAGCTGCAAGAATATCTCAAGGAAAAGTAAAATTAGGAGGAAGAAGGTGTGCGTTATATCTGTGTTGTCTGTTCACTCAGAACAGTGTACTTAGTGTAGGCTTTATTGAATCTGGCCCAATGTCTTTTAATGGGATTTAGCCTACTTCCCTATATAGTGAAAACATATCCCCATCAGTTCTACCTGTAAGGCCTAAGAAAAGGGATAAGCAATTGCCCCATAACAAGTTCTGCCCAGTAACACTGACTTTATCAGATGTGCATTTTAAAATTCTAAAATATAAGCTGTCTACCCTTGTACAGCACATTACTTCCTGTAATGCTCTCTTCCAGTCTCATGGCACAACATCATATCCTCCAAAGTGAATCCCCAAATATGTAAATGGAGTACATGTTCTGTCCACAACCACTTCATAACATTTACATTTGTGTGTCGACATTGATCCATACCACACACACCAAATATTTCAGTAATGTCATAACTACATTAGCACCTCCTCCTTATCTTGTTACTTATAATTTCTTTCCCTTTGTCTTTCATTCTAAAAAATACAGCATTCATTATTATATTAAAAAATAATGTACTTAATGCACATCCTTATGTAAACCATAACTATATCCTTCCTCAACCATCCATTTTCAATGGCTTTTAAAGTGTACACGCATATGAAATTTTTAAAATGTTATCAGTCTTTCAGCATTAGCACCAGTAACAATTTCAGCAATATCCCTTATCAAATGCCTTAAATATATCTGCCACCAACATACTAAGCTTTCTTAACACCAATTTCTAATTGTTTGCCCCTAATTAACACCAATAACTTCTGCAATTGTTCTTTTTCTTCATCAAACAATTCCCCCTCTAAAACCTTTTTAACAGATGTTGACTTAGGGGTCACCAATGTTTTAGATTATCCTAATCATTGTGTCATATAAACTTAATAACACTAACAAAAATAGTCATATACCTATTATGGCTGCTACACATATTGTAGTACTTTTTGAAGCAAACTAATTTGCCTGATAGCCACGTTCTTATAAAAGGTATACTTAATTCCATCAGTTCCTAACTCGCAAGTCTCATCTATTTTGTGCAATTTGCATTTAATTTCCCTTAGAAACATAAGCATATATCTCTCTTATTTACACTCTTTTTGCTATGTGGCCTAAATCTTTCCCATTTTACTTGCAAATGACTTCCCCGGAAAAATAAAATCATGTAATCCAGAATATGTTTTTGAGTGTGAAAAGCTAAAGTGTCATCCTTTAAAACCTCCATCCACATCTCTCTTATTTGTACATCTTCAACCCAAATTATGAACCTCTTCTTCCCTTCCCTTTACAATATAGCTTTGTTTTTCAACTATGTCTTATTTTGCAAAATTGTTTAGACACACAAACAATTTGGACCCATCTAAAATGTCTGCATCCTGTGCTTCTAATAAATCATACACTCTTCCAGTCTGTCCTTAAATTCTTAATCCTTCCATAACTGAATACATTTTGTACATTCTAAATATACATTCTTAACTTTATTTTATAGCCTACTCACCATCTTCCAAAGCATCATAACAAAATCTCATGTTTATTTACTGTTCTTGTTGACTGGGAAAGTGGAACTGGGTGGAAAATCCATTGTGAGCCAAGGAATGGTTAGGAAAGCTCCCCAACATAAGAGAAAAAGTAACGTACATACATACGTAGAAAGAATGACTTAATATGCAATAGTGAAAAAAAAAAACTGACAAGATACATAAGAATAGTCAACATACAAACATAGTATAATCATCATGCAGACAATATAATGGTATGAAAAAACATTCAAAAGTAGATTAGAATGAGTATTTAGACAAAGAAAGTTTACATCCATAGTAATTTGTTTTAGCAAGACAGTGGTAAATTGAACCTTCATAGCAATATAAAGTTCACCAGAGTATAGATTCATGTGTCTGTGGCCAAGCAGACATAATAGTAGAGGATAACATGTAAGATTACTGGACAAGTGATCATTTTACAACAGGATGGTACAGATGAATAAGGATAGTTTAGTGGGATTAGCCAGGTGTGGTACATGAGCAAAGCCATTTGACCTTTAGGTGCTGTTTCAATAGTACCTTGAAGGATTTTAGGATGTTAGTTACCTGAGTGAGAGGGAATGGAATAGCAAACATTTGGGATGTGAGTAGACTACAGTGAGTCACCCACAGTATTGTCTGGTTTAAGCAGTTGTAGTAAGAATTTGTCAGTAGAGCAGAGAGTACTAGACAGAGTATAATGATGGATAGTGTTTTTTAGTGTTTGACATTTTTCATGTTGGAGTAGACTGTGAGCAATTTTTAGGTGTCTGAGTTTTAGATAGTGTGGCAATTCTAACCAAATTATCTGTATTAGTAACACCCACAGATGAGCCCTATAAGGCATATCAGCTTAAATTTAACTATTTTGTTGTAGCATTTTTCTAACATGGTTGTTTGAGTAGCTTGTAGATAGAAAAATATAGGACTAGCATATAGGAGGGGAGCTTGGCATGAGTTACAAGTTGTAGGATACAAATCCAAAACCACTCTGGAACAGTATATTAGCACTTTCATCCACTTTTAATTCTGTGAACTTCTTCAGAAAAAAACATTTACAAATGACCCTACCCTAACTTCCTTTTGTATCCTAATCTGTTGTCAAACAGGAAATGACTTCAAACAATTAATTAAATAAACATTAGGTGTGTCAGTCTGTATAAAATACACATTCTTTAAATAAAATAGTTGTAGTAAATACCTGTTTAAACAATATTATCTATTAACTAAAAAGCATTTTAAATTTATGGATTCATTTAATCCAGGTGCACTGTCTGCACCTACAAATAACTGCCACAGCGCTTCTTTGCATTCTAGTATGTTGTTAAGATCACCTTCAAAAGAAACCTTCTCTACCTTTTCCAAGACAAAAAGTTTGAATATTTTAAAATCTAGACATATTAATGCATGTCTAGCCAATGAATTTGTTTTATCTTTCTTTTTAATAGCCAGATTGTGTTCATATATCCTGCGTTTCAAACTTCTTATGGTCTTTCCTATGCAATAATTGTCACATGACATACAAATAGCAATGTAAATAACATATTCACTATTGCAATTGTAGTCTTTAGCCCAAAAAGTTTGGTTCGAATGACTTAAAGTTATAAAGGAAGTGTTACTGATGAACCTACATTGCTTGCAATTCCTGCAAGCATAAGTACCTTTCTTATTACAACCTGTTCTTGTACAAATATTAACCTTGTTGTTTCCTGATTCTAGCATTGACTTGATGTTAGTAACTCTTTTATAAGTAAATCTAGGTCTCAGTCCAATTGTCGCCACTAACTCTTTGTTTCCAAGTATTATTTTCCAATTGTTCTCTATAATGTGTTTGATGTGCCACATTTCATTCATTGCAGGTATAGGAAAAGCACTTGTATATTTAGAAACACCAGTCTCAAATGTGTTTGATGTACTGTCAATAACTGGACCTACCATGGTGTCAGCTGAATACAAAATGGGTGAAGCCACCCCCCTTCTTAGTACCATTACTTCGCTTTCTATCTTCTTTAGCCAATCCAAGGTGTAATCTCTAGAAAGAAAAAGTGACCTCAAAAACAGAACTTCCTTTTTGAAAGTGTCATTGTCAGAAGTTAATCTACTAAGCCTAATGATATGTCCTTTTATGACTCCTTTTTTCATATGCTGTGGGTTTAAACTGCCCTTGTGTAAATATTGATTAGCGAATACTGGTTTCCTATAGATACTACTCATAAACTTGTTTCTCTCCTTATCTATACTCAAATGTAAATCTAAATAGTTGATAGATTCACCAAAACCACTGATTTTAAATTCCAAAAAATCAGTAGTAGAATTTAAGTCACTAACTAAGTCCACAAATTCCTCATAAGTACCAGTCCATAAAAAGAACAAATCATCAATATATCCATAGTAGGTTTGTACTTTTTTATAACTAGGATATTGATTTAAAAACTTCAGTTCCCAGTTAGCCATGACTAAGTTTGCAAATGCAAGTGCTACTCTTGCCCCCATTGCTACTCCAGAGATTTGTTTGGATAAAGACTTGTTAAATTTGAAAAAATTGTTCAAAACCAAGTCCATCAAACAACAATTGTTATTCACTTTTCCACCACTGAAATCAGTGTGGTCAGTGAGATATTCAACACCCCTTTCTTGATCTATTGAAGTATATAATGACTTGACATCCAAAGTGCCAAAGTAAATTTATCTTTCGGTGATGTCAAGTTCTCTTAAAATTTCTAGTAAGTGCCATGAGTCTCTTGTGCACGCCGGGCAGCTCTAGTTAGCTAGGGTATAACTATTCCCGGTTCCACAAAGCCTACTCTTCAATTTTTCCCTTGGAACTAGACAAACTTTCAACTTAAGCACTCAAACCATTCACTTCTCAGCCCTGCACTTGCTCAAAACTCATAACAAGCACAAATAAATCTTAGCACGAGACCCCCCTATACTGTAGAGAAGGACAAGGCTCTCTATTTGACCTTACCAGCCAATCAGTAAATCAGTTTACTGTACCTGTCCAGGCATGTCCAAAGGGCAGTTTCAGGTGTAATTGCCGGTTCAACTGGTGAATCTGAGCATTTTGAGGCAATGTTACAATTGCTTCATGTACACAGACAACCCTCTCCTCCTACCACCAAATACTAATACATGTGAGAGGTGCAATTATACAGCCAAATAGAGGCTAAGCTGTCTCAACCCAAGACTGGAAAAGACAGTGAAGAGGAGATGGGAATTACTTGCATCACACCACCAGTCTCACATAGACCCATGAAACCAGCACCAGCAAAAAAAAAAAAAAAACACATAAATACATGAAAACATACTCAGAGGCTCTAAATAAATATCTGCAAAAGAAACAGACACATCCAAAGCAGACATCCAAGCAATCTCTACCCCCCAACACAAACCATGTATCGTATACTTTACAAAACCAGTGTGCCACACAATCACAGCCCTTAAGGCAAAACCACATACCCAACACACTAGTAATAGGTGACTCTATAGTCAGGCACACTGATGCCCCACTCACTAGGCTGAACAAGAAGAAGGTTACTGTTAGCTGCCTGTGGGGTGCCAGGATCCGCCACATAACACAAGCACTCAGGTCACTCCAGAACAAGTACAAATATGACTGTCATTGTCCATGTTGTTGTGAATGACCTGAGCCGTACCTCCCTGACTACATGAAAAGAGACATGGAGGAGCTCTCTGATCATGTAGCCTAGGCCAGCATGACCCTGACCCTGAGTAGCATCCTGCCCTCACCAAGAATGATACCACCGTGTAAAGAAAAAATTATCATTTTCTGCAACTGGCTAAGCTTCTGGTGTCATTCAAAGGGGATCCAGTGTCTGTCAGCCTAGGATGACATGCTCGACAAGCTACGCTGCTTTGCTAGAGATGGCCTGTGCCTGTCACCCCTAGGCTTTCAAATACTCGCCAAGGCTCTTGCCACCCCCATAGTGCCTTTTTTAGGCAAAGCTCAAAAGACAAACCCACTGCTGTAAATAGCAGAAGTAACAAAAAACTGAGGGTAATGCTACTCAGTGCCAGAAGTCTAAACCTCAAAATGCACGCACTCAAGGCACTCCTCAGTATGGAGAAAATCGATATATGTGCAGTAACAGAAACCTGGTTTAAGGCTCCAGAGAACACCTCAGCACTACCAGGCTATAACTCATACCACACATTTTGGCCAGAAAATCCGGAAAGAAATACAAAAGGTGGGGGCGTATCCATATTCATCAGTGAAACCCACAACTCCAGGTTAGTGGCACAGCACAATGCTTCAGAGATCATCCACGTGCAACTAACGATGGGCAAAACTGCAATTCAAATTGTAGCTTGCACAGATCACCCACCATGTCCCAGGACCCCCATTCCGCATTTCTGGAAACACTGGGAAGCATAAAGGTCCTACCAAATACTCTGATATTGGGCGATTTCAATTACCCAAACATTAACTGGGAGAACTACTCAAGTACAAACTCCCTTGCCCAACATTTCCTAGAATTTATAATCTCAAGCACTCTGGATCAACTGGTTAACACCCCCACCAGAGGTAACAACATATTGGACCTGGTCATCACCAACATGGGCGACTGGTGTTCCACACCGGTGGTCAACCCCTCACTGATTAGATCTGACCATAAACTAATCACTCTGGATATCCACATTCCACCCCCAACCCCGGTCAGAGAAACCACCGTGAAAAACTATTCAAAAGCAAACTTTGCGTTACTTAAGACCAAGGTGGAAAGTTTCAAAGCCTCATGCTAAAGGATAATGCTGTCCAAGGTGCAAAATCCTTTACTAATGCACTCTATGGGCACCTACAAGAATGCATGGATCATGCTAGCCCACGCAAAAGCAAGACTCACTCCTCCAAGAAAAGGAAACCAGTCTGGTGGACCCTTGCCATAAACATGATATACAATAGGAGGAGGAAACTAGTACAGAAAAAAGTAAAATCCCAAGAAGGGAAGACATCCCTGATCAGTATCAGCAAGAAACTACGATCCCTCATAAAATCATCCAAGGCTAGCTTGGAAAGAAAAATTGCCAAGGACTCCAAAGATAACCTCAAGGCATTATTTAGCTATGTCAAGAATCTAAGTGGCAATTCTCAGATCTGCTTGGAGTTAGTGCAGAATGGCACAAAATACACTGAACCGACTGACATCGCCAACATCCTGGCAGACAGGTTCAGTGCAAACTTCATTCCCAAAAGGGCCCATAACCATACCAGAAGAATGTAGTGCCCCTGAAATCACAGACACTCAGGTAAATACGGCCCTCTCCAAAGCCAAAAACACAGCATCAGTGGGACCGGATGGTGTCCCAGGCTGTGTCCTACACGAGCTCCAAGATGAAATAACCCCTCACCTAAACACACTGTTCAAACTCAGCCTCTCCACAGGCTACATGCCCATAGAGTGGCACACAGCAATGGTTATTCCACTCTACAAAGGTGGAGCCACAACAGACCCCGGGAACTATCACCCTATAAGCCTGACTAGCTTGGTCTGCAAGGGTATAGAGTGCATCATCATGGATCTCATTAACAGAGACATTGGGAACCTCCAAACACTGGACCTTACCCAATTCAGCTTTGTTAAGGGCAGATCATGCCTCCTAAACCTGGTGGACTTCTTTGAGACAGTTACCAAGGCTATAGATGAGGGAAAGGTGGTCCGCACAGCCTAGCTAGACCTCGCAAAGGCCTTCAACATCATTCAACATTCAGGTATTATAGACAGGCTCACCAGCCTGAATATAAACCCCTATGTCACGAGATGGGTTGCCAACTGGCTCACAGACAGAACCCACATTGTAAGAGTTGCGGGAGCTAGGTCTGACTCTAAACCGGTTACAAGTGGTGTTCCCCAGGGCTCAGTCCTAGGACCCCTCCTGTTCGGCATATACTTCTCACAGGTACAGGCAAGCACAGGAGGACTATGGCTGACCAAGTTCGCTGACGACTGCAAACTAGGGGCTGTAATTGACTCCTGAGCTGACACAGACATCCTCCAAAAGGGTCTCACTGAGACAGATACCTGGTGTCAAAACCATGGCCTCAAGCTAAATGCCAAAAAGTGCATAGTCATCCCCTTTGGAAAAAACAAAGTATCCACAAACTACCATATAGATAGTAGCCCCCTAAATACAGAAGACGTAATAAGGGATCTGGGGACCCAAGTAGATAGTAACCTCTCCTTTGATAATCACATTGCCAAAGTGGTTAGAAAATCCTTCTATGTGGCCCACCTAATCACAAAAGGGTTTGCATCCAGATCAAAAGAGGTCATTGTGTCCCTCTACGCATCACTCATCAGACCCATCATAGAGTACAATGCCCCATTTGGGATGTACCTTACAAGACAACTGCAACAGCTGGAAAGACCACAGAAGTACCTCACCAACAGGATCACTGGCCTCAAACAGATGCCCTATGCAGCTCGACTAAAGAAACTCCAGCTGTACTCGGTTGCATACCGCCTACTCAGAGGTGATCTCTGCCTGACATACAAGGCCATGTCCAACACAGAATTGATGGACATGCTCCACTTAACAAAAACTGTATCCCCTCGAGCCTAATGTTTTAGGGAGCTAAACCTCACCACAACAATAAATAGGACATGCTGGGGGGATAGATTCCTGTCCCAGAGACTTCCCAGCTCTGGAACAAGATTCCAATCTACATTAGGCAGAGCTCCTCACTAACCCTCTTCAAAACAAACCTTGACGAGTGGATGGGAAACAGAAAGTTTACCCTGGGGATCACTTCAATGGCTCTGCTGGACAGAGAGAGGCACAGGGAACTAATCTAAGGGAGGTGGCGAAAGCCAACACATTCCAGTTAGGCTTATAATTACCTTCTGGCAGATAGCCTAGTACCTACCTATGAGTACTCAAAGAAATGGAGTGATGTCATGTTCCCATTTTACAGCTTCAAGTCCATTTCTCAGGCAGGTATTGAACTGTGTGAGAGATGAGTGTTGTTGCAGTCCTAGGGTGGAGAGTTTGTAGAGAAGTTTTGTGAAACACTGGGTCAAAAGCTTTTGACAAATTAAGGAAACGTGCTGCTATAAGTTCCATGCATTTATGTTGCTGTTGATGGTAAAGTAGTTCTAGCCAGTTGTGTTGTGGTTTAGCCAGAAACCATGTTTTATGGGGCTTAGTAAGTTGTTTGTGATAAATTTAAGTAGCTGAGATTGGATACAACTTTCTGAGACTTTGGATAGGAGGAAGAGAATGACTACTGGCCTGTAATTGGATCTATCAGTACAGGATACAGGAGCCACCTTTGTTTAGGGGAATTATATAACTTTTTTTTCCAATTTTTTGGGATGTACCTTTCTGTTATAGAGTGATTTAATATACTCAGCTGGAAGATTGCCTGGGTAAGTATAGTTTGCTTTAGTTTAAGAAGATATTTCCTGATGGTCTATGTGGGGATGGTTCAAAATCAAATGTGTTGGGATCATTTGTTGACTCTGGAGGTGGTGGGGTATTACAGTTGGTAGACTTTAAGAGATAAGTTGCTGTGTTAATGAAATGTGTATTGAATTGGCTGGCAATGATGTCATTAGTATAGTTGGTAGAAAGAAATGGTTGGGTAATATGGTCAGGATGTATAAGTTTATTGCTGGAGGGCTGTGTTGCAAATTGTATTGGAAGTCTTTATAGTACATTTTGTCAACTTTGGTCATGTGTTTTGTTGTGATTCAGAGTTGTTTATAGTTTTTGCAGACTAGATTGAGTTTTAGTTTGCTTCTAATTATTCCAAATTCTTCCATCATTATTTTTTTCTAGTTAACCAGAATGCAGGGTTAAGGTCAACTTCTTTTCTGTTTCTTATTGTGGCATATTCATTTAGGATGAAGAGAAATATATCATTAAAGTATGTGACAGTGTCATCCAAAAAGGATAGCATCAAGACAGTTCTATTAAATATAATTTAGGATGACAAGGAAATAGTTTTTAACGAAATGTACGAGTTTACATACTGGATTGTAGTGTTGATGTTTTACGTGGGGGTGGAGTTAACTGCCTAACTGTAAACGTGTGGAGTTGATTGTTTAATGAGTCAGGGAAGGAGCTAGAAGCAATATTGTTTAGGGAGTTTGTGAGCATCCAGTCAGTGCTGGAGTTTTTATACTAGTTTTATGACATCTCATAGCAATGGAGATGATTAAAGTCAAACCATATAAATTGATTACATTATTGTTGGAGTCTAGTAATAGTTTGCTACTTTATTGTTATATTTTTTTGTATTATATTTCTAAGGCCCATGAGATGATTTCCTCTGTAGTATTTATGTGGTTACTTAGGGATAATGATTAATATTAATAATACCCGTTTGTTAACCAGGAAAGCCCAGGAGAGACTCAGTTCCTCTTCAGGGATGACACAGGAGCAATGTCTGGTTAAGTGATTTGCTCAAGCTCACACAATAGTCAAGTGAGGGCTAAGGGAATCAAACCCTGTAGCACAGGAACTATAGCTCAGAGTCTTAACCCTCTGCACAAACTGCCAGCGGTAGCAATGATGTATAAGGTGTCATAGTTACTAAGTTTAGGTGTGGATACAAGAATCTGTTCACTTGTAATACCTGGGGAGCTGTAAGCAGAGTGGTAAATTTGGAGGGTATTATTATAGATTATTGGCATGCTATCTGTTTTTTTAAGCATGCTACACCCCATTGCCCATATCTCATCTTTCATATCTTGTTTTAGTCAGGTTTCACTTACCCACAATGTTAGTGGAATACAGTGTAATCCCATGCATGGATCTCTGGGAGTTTATTTCAAATGCTTCTGAGGTAAATGGTACAGAGGTGTACATTACTGGGTTTAGAGGCTTGGCCTATGTTGATATGATCATCCCACAAGAAAATGAAAGTTTGCTTAACTTCTGGTGATGCTTAGATCTCATCTTCCTTTTTAAACAAGCTCTGACCTAATTCAATATTCCTATTCCTGTTAACTATCTCCACTCTCATGGCCACATGATGAGAGAAAAGTATAAATAACTTCGACTGCAAGTTTCTGTAATAGCAAAATGGTACTAAAGACAAAATTAGTTTTGGTCTGTATTAGCCTTTTCCTATATGCAAAATAATCATTTTTCATTATTATTAGATATGCTCATCTCTGCCACTTTCTGGTTTATTTCTCAGATCCTTTCTTCTCACAAACATACTGCAGTTAAAATCCCCAGCTGAGATTATATTGCTGCTAACTGGCAAATACAAGTAACTGTATACATTCTTTTTTCTCTTGGGCTAACATACATATTACTGAAGTGAAGAGAGTTTCTTTCCATCAGACAGTCACATATTAAACATTTACCAGTTTCCTGTATTGTAATTCTTTCTACCATCCATCTGTCTTTATCAGCAAAAAAGAATAGCTACACCCATGTATTCTCCTCTTCCCAATGGCCACACTATTAAACTCACCCCATCATGCTTTTATTTTCACCCAGCCCTTTGGGGAAATAAAACTGATATCTTGAAGAAAATGTATATTACACTATATGTTGTTTTCAACTATTGAAAATGGGTGACTATCTCACTGGACTTTTAAGAAAATTCAGAAAAAAGATGCAAATGTCATTTTTTTTTGTTTCACATTCCTTTGCTTACTACATATTTTCTCTTGCTAACCATTTTGCCTCCTTCTACTACAGGAATGTCGGCCTCTTCCTCTTCCTTGAAGCAAACTACAGAGGACATTAATTTTCATCTTCTCCATCATCCGTCTACCCATCTCTCTCTCTATGTTATCATTAGTTCCCTCGGTAATTGTAAAGAAGTTTTCCAGTTCTTCCCTGCACCCTCTTCCCCTTTATCGAAATCCACCCCAAAAATTTCAAACATTTTTACACATTTTAAATTTACATGCACAATTTGCATTAGTGTGTCCCATCTCCCCACATTCTTCACATCTTTTATTTTTACAGGAGTTTGCACTATGAACTTGTTTTCCCCAGAAATAGTGTTGCTTTGACTGAGCATAAAAGTATACAGCACCTTAACAATTTGCCACCCTAGTAATGCCAGATAATTGAATAAGACAATTGTTTTGCATATTTAAGGTAACTCCAATATCACACCATTAGACAATATTGTTATTGTTTAAAACTTTCTTGATTTAATCCACAGAGTTAAAAAAGGTCTTTGTTCCAATTGTGCATGATCACATTCTAGCATGGAATGCCTGAAATGAGTGAACACTTTAGCATTCATGCATAAATGTCAAACTTCTACAATTTAAGAATTCCCTTGGGCGTAAAAGACTATTGCCAATTAAACTCCTGAATATTTTTTTTTTTAGTACAGTGACATATTCGAGGGTTACATCCAGAAAGCTTCTCACCTAAGTTTATTACTGCTTGCATGTCTTCTGAGTTTAATGCATTTCACTAGAATCTCTTTTAGTAAACAAAGCAGACAAGATGTCTCCTTCCCAGCTCTTCTGCGGTTCAAGGAATGCCTCTGCATGGAGTTTCTGCACAAATCGGTTTCCTTCTGCCATGTCAGCATGTCCAGGTGACTCAATGGGTTCTTGTCTTAGGTTTTGCTGTACCTTGTCTGAAGATAAAACTGGCCAGTGCTAATTTACCATGAAATGTGGCAGCAACATTTTCCATCACCTAGGTCCACAGGATACTTCTGACTGGTTCTGGGCTCTGGCTCATCGTGCAGTTTCAATGTAACACAAATATCAGGGTACCCAGATTCAGGCTCAGTAATAACCACATTGTCCACCATTAGCAGAGCCTCCTCACTGTCCAGTACAGCATTGGTCACCATGTAAGAATCTGCCATCATAAGTGGGGGATTTTCCCCGGTGTTCTGGCCAAATTTCCTCTAGTAAGTATGAATATCACCATGGAGTTGCCCTGAAAACAGGACATGCTTACCATTACCATTTCTAAAGTGGAGTGGAGGAAAAAAAATGATTTGGAAGTTTAGTAGTATTTCAATTAAAATGGCTAGCAAAATTAGGGGGTTATGTTCATTTGATGATGAACTTATTACTGAAGGTGCATATTGTTTCGGTTGATCTCTTTCTTATGGTAGAGAAATTGAGTGATGTTTTTGTTTTTTTGTTAAATCAAGCTATGGAAATTATGCTGAGCTCTCTGGTGTCTGGAGGTAAGACCATGATGATACTGATTTTGGTCTAGTTGGTTCCTTAATTAGTTTTAAAAGGCCAAAGCTAGCAGTGTGCCTGATAAGCCATATTTCAAAGGGTGCTGTATGTGAATTCCATAGTGCAGAATGTGAGATTTAAAATACTGAGTTTAGTACTATTTGTATACCCTCAGTAGTTGGTATCAAATAAATGTTCAGTCACTAGCTAATCACCAGATGATCAGACTGCACGGATCAAGTCTTCAGTGTATTATGCTGCACATACTTTATTGGATACAGGTGTAACTGCCATAAATAGGAGAAAAAGGCCAATGACATCTCTGAGGAACACCACTTATTGCTCCTTTGACGGATTACAGTTTACTTCACTTCTGATGCATAACTGGAAATCATACTCAATTAAATAATTTTCCCAACCATCTGTATTAGATATGGAGCTATAAAAATATGAAAAAGATTCAGGCAGGTAAGCAAACTGTATATGTGCACAGGATCAAATGACTGTCATATCTAAATACAAAAAAAATTGAGGATTCACAGATCTGGAGTATCAGAAATAATTTCCAGGAGGTAATTGTATTAGTCAGTAGAAGCAGCCTGTATCTGCAGTTTTCTAGGTCAAATAATGGCCATTAATTCACAAGAAAGGACTGTACTACAATGTATGTTGGTGAGAATTTATACAAATAATCACTACTCTTATGCTTTTATCACTAACAGAAAGCAGCATTCTTACCAGCGACAGCATTATCTCATCAAGAAACAGAATGACCCACTTCTGTTTGCACAAATATGTAAAAGAGAACCAGGAATACTGCAAAGAAGTTTAGTGAGAAATCAGTCAGTTATCATGATTAATGAATTTTACATTACTGTAACTACTTTATGGTAAGGCATCCAATAAGATGTTTGTTTCACAATAAGTGCAGCTTGGCAAGGTTCGTGTCATACTCCAGCACATAGACATACTCTCATATACAATGTACAACAATGTGGCAGTTAGTAAAGATGAGGTTTACTAATTAGCAACATATTTTGAACAAATGCATTTATTGCACTTGTTCATTAGGTAAATTCCACTTATTCAAGAAAACATTTATAGGGGCAATCCGGGGAATGGTACTCCACATGATTCATATGTAAAGTATTAAAATCCCTGTATTGCTGCTTAGAGTGCAGTCTGTGTATTCCTATACTCAATCCTCCAGTTTTAGTAACTTATTATTAGTAATTTAGTTTGTGGCTATAGTATCACACGTATGTAGTTTTGACCACAGGAACCCTTCAAAATGTTTCAGTCTTGTTTTTTTTTATTTTTTCTTCTGTCACAGATCATCAAGGCCCCATAATCTTTTTTTAAGATTTCACAATGTTTAAGAAATTAATTTGTGCCAGCATATATGATAGAGCTTAGACATACCACTTTCTGAAACTTTCACTCTTTGTAATATCTTGTAATTTTAGATGGTGAGATTGTGTCTTACTGAGCTCAGTAAACTGACTAAAGCACACTTAGCAATGAAAATGAAACTCTTCCACATGGATGTTGGCAGGCATATGCAGTATATACCCAGATGTGTACATTTTAGTAATGTAAAAGTGCCAAGCCAACAGTCTGAGAAACCTTGTGTGTGTAGACGCAAACCTGTAAATATGCAGTAATGTTACAAATATATTTTACACTTTTCTGGGTTGCCTTCACACGCTTATTTTACTATCTATGCAGGGGAGGAAGAAAGAATTCTTAAAACTGCTTTTGAAGTTACATGGGTTGTGGGATGGTGAGTACATCAGACCTACAGTAGCACAAGATGCGTATAATTATTTTAATCAGTGCATTCTTCAGTGGTGGGCAAGGACACCATAAAGCCATATGCTTCTTCCAGCTAGGAAGACTCAGGATATGTAATGGATTAATGGGCCACCAACCTTTGAGGTATCAAAAGGTAATTCCAAAAGTGTGATCATTGCACTTAATATTTAAAATTATCTGAATATTGGAAACGGTACATAAGCAGCTTGCCTAGCTAGTTGCTTTATATTAAGTAAGAACTCCAGTAAGTAGTTTCAGCTTATGTTTGGGTTTGGCCTAAAAGCACAGACTATGGACTAAGCAGCAACTAGGCTAGGGCTGCATTCCATAGAATATATAGTGACCTCTAAATGAGAACACAGTCTTCGAAGTAATGCTGATTTTTTTTTTTCTCTCACATGGAGTACAGATTTCTGCACTCTAAATCAGACTTTATTAGCATTTTGATGAGCAGCCTGATGTGAGCTACAACTCAGTTGAATAAAAGTATGCCCTTGAGGAAAGTGAGTGTACCTATGATCCAGTACTAAATGTGTATTTTCATTTACTAAAACCTCATGTTGCACAGCACAGTATGAATGGTTCTTATTTTAGCTCAGTAGATCAAGTTCTGCTGCTGAAGCAAAGAAAAGGTCTTCACTATGCTTAGCTGTTAAGAGAAATAGACTGGGAATTATCTAAAACTGACTTCATCTCAATCACAGCTGCCATGATTTAAGAACATCCCTGTCAAGCTTTCAGCTATTATGGCACTATGCAACCCATTAACACCAGGCTATTGCAAATGGTATTTGTTACTCATCCCTCTTAATATGCAGTGGATATAAAAAATTTACACACCCGCTATTAAAATGCCAGGTTTTTGTGATATAAAAAATGAGACCACAATAAATAATTTCAGAACTTTTCCCACATTTAATGTGACCTAAAGCCTGTACAATTCAATTGAAAAACAAACAAATCAGTTAAGGTAAAAAATATAAAACATAAAAAACGTACAATATGCTGGTTGCATAAGTGTGCACATCCTTAAACTATTACTTTATTGAAGCACCTTTTGCTTTAATTACAACATTCAGTCTTCTTGGGTACACACCTGCCAAAAATTAAAGAGACTCTGATTAATCCCAAAGAAAGTTCAGCTGTCCTAGTAGGATTTTCCTGACATTTACTTAGTTGCCTGCTACAGCAAAAGACAAGGTTCGCAGAGAGCAAAGCATCAAAGGGATCTTATTGTTGAAAGGTATCAGTCAGGAGAAGGGTACAAAAACATTTCCACAGCATTGGATATAGCATGGAACATAGTGAAGACAGTCATCAAAAAGTGGGGAAAATATGGGACAACAGTAAAGTTCCAAAGAACTGGACGTCCCTCCAAAATTTATGAAAAGACAAGCCAAAAACTGGTCAGGAAGGCTGCCAAGAGACCTACAGCAACATTGAAGAATTTCTGGCAAGTACTGGTTGTGTACTACATGTGACAACAATCTCCCGTATTCCCCATATGTCAGGCCTATTGGGTAGGGTTGCAAGACAGAAGCCTTTTCTTACACAGAAAAACATCCAGGCCCGGCTATAGTATTGGATTGTAGTTTAGATATACATTTTTATGATGATAGGCACGTTTTCATATGTATCAATATGAATGATGTATTATATATTTTAGAACTCATATTCTTTTTAGGTATAATTTTATTAGGGCAAATAAGGATTTGTATAAATGAAGTTTTTGTGTGTGTTTTTTTCACATACATCAGTTTTCTTTTTGTCCTGGTAAAATATGATTCTAGATGCTGATTAACACTTCATTTAACTCATAATTGGAATAATGTGTTGATCGGTCAATGTTTGATCAATTTTTTTATATAAAGTTTTATGGTTATTGCTTTTATTAAGGTCTGAAGAAGTGGGAGCCAGTACCCATGAAAACGCTTACCGAATAAAGAGCCTGTTAACACTAGCTTGAGATGGCTTACTTTAATCTGAATGACTTAACCCTCTTGTTTGTTGGTTGGATCCTTTTACCCATGACATTACTTTGTTGGTGTTTTTTAAATTCTCCAAAACAGACTGATACTCTTAAGGAACTATTATAGCAACACCATACAAAAATAACAACTATAGAGACTTCTTTAAATGACATTGAAGGGAGACTCAAAGAGGAAGAATTCCAAAAAGAATTTCTGCTTAAACAGGATACATGGCTGCTTAACACAATAGATGACTTAGAAAACAGTGAAAGGAGAAACAACATAAGGATATTTGGTCTGCCTGAAAACACTGAAGGAGAAAACATTATTTCATTCTTAACAACCTGGATTCCTGAATTTTAGACTTGAAGGAGAGACTTTCATTTTGAATTGAAAGGGTGCATAGAGCACTGAGGAAACCTGCTTCTAACTCAACAAATACTTCACCTAGATCCATAGTTATAAAATTTCTGGACAAGGAACTAATATTAAAATCTGCTTGGAGAAAATCACCCTTAAAATACAATCAAAGCCTGATAAGGTTTGACAATGATTATTCTTCCAGAATACTAGAACAAAGGAAAAAAGTCTGATCAATAATAAAACTGTTAAAACAACATTAAAGCACAACTGGCCTTTCCAGCCAAGATGAAAATACTTTTTGCCAATGAGATGAGAACCTTTAATAACTTAGAAGAAGTTACTATATTCATCAAAAACAACAACATAGTGTCTATCCCAGAAGAAATAGAATGGATGGCTCCTACTCTTAAAAGAATAAAAGAAACCAATCCTTGGACTGATGCTAGAAAGAAGAAACTGATTCCAAGATAGCTGTCCCAAAAAATAACTCTTACAACTACATCTCTCAAAGTATCAACTGATATGGTACATCACTTGTCATCTGTTTTTACTTAATAAAAAAGGAGGGTTTCTTAAACAACTGAGAAACAGTAATGATTTATTCAGAATGTTCAGAGTCCAATAATTCTCCACAAACAAAGGTAGGTCAATATGGGTTACTATTTGCATTATATATAAGCCAAAGCAACATATAATACAAACATAGAAGTTTCTATTCCCCTACTTGAACTCAATGATTACTTATCTTGTTAATTTTTCATTGATTTTACTTACAATAATTTAAGTAATTAATTAACTAATTCAACGAGGTGCCATTCATCAGAGTTCAGACTCAAATCTAACAAATTAACATCATATATAAAAGCAGTAACAGTAGAGTGTTTTGAAAAAAAAATGCTGTAATGGAGACTAATGCCTTCTTCAGTTAAAGTATGATTTAGAAATGTCATGTATATCCTGGTTAAGTAATAGTAGCAAGCTCGTAGTACAAATGTCATCATTATTCTGTCTAAATATAGTTAAAATCAATTATGGCAGGTATCATAGCTACGAGTGCTGTTTGATCAATCCTGATATGGTGTGCATGGATGCAGCGTTGTCTGGCAGCTAGTACAAATGTCATTATTAGTCTGTCTAAACATAGTTAATATCAGTTATGGCAGGTATCATAACCTCGAGTGCTGTTTGATCAATCCTGATATGGTGTGCGTAGATGCAGCCGTGTCTTTCAGCTAGTACAAATGGCATTAGTATTCTGTCTAAACATAGTTAATATCAATTATGGCAGGTATCATAGCTTTGAGTGCTGTTTGATTAAGCCTGACATGGTGTGTGTGGATGCAGCTGTGTCTGGCAGCTGTTATATGTTGCTGTTTTCATCTCCGGTAAGCTGTGGGTTGCAGCTTGTGATCGAGGTTTACTGATGCTTGTGTATTAGGATGAGACATTTGGTGTTTTAGTCTGGATCCAGGGGGAGGGGGTGGATAAAACTGTGATTTGGGATATTTTGGCAGAGAAGTTTGTTTATACATCTGCCAAGTGAGAGGTGGGAAGGCTGGCAGAATGCATTATCGCTTGTGGCGGCTTGTTGGGAGTTTTTTTATTTGTTTTCTCTCTGTTCTTTTCCTAGCTGCTGCTTGACTGAAAGGGAGGGAATTTAGGCTTGAAGCTGCTGTGAAGTGAAGCTTTGCTTCTGGTGCATTGCGAGCCTCTGGTATGCAGTACACAGATACACTAGCAGAAACAGACGCTCCCATGTTGCTATGGTAACAGAGACAGAGTGACGATAATGTTTAACGGCTCTGAGGAGCCTCCGAGATGATTCTTGGCAATGAAGTTTTTGGTTTTTAAAAAAATATATATAATAAATGGGCTGTTTTAAACCACATGTACTCATATTGATGGTCTCCCAACACTTCGTTTAGCTCATTAAATTGACTCTTGATAAAAATAAATAAATAATAAGCGCAATTTCATATTTAAAATGTATTTTGGTCCAAACACATTAAGGACTTACATAAGAGTGGAAGTCTGAGTTATTGTGAAAGACTAAGAGCACTTGGTCTTGTGCAGTACCCTTTGCAGTGGTCTGGGAGGTGAGCTTGCACGGACGTGCTGGGCATATGGGGATAGCTGATTCTAGGGGTGTTTGGGGTTGCCAGGAAGTGCTAGAGAGTCATCAGATTTCCTTTGTGGAAATATCTGTGGGAATGGAAGGTGTGTTGAGTGGTTCACTGGCAGAGTGGCCACTGCATGGAACAGCCTGGTAAAATAGAACAGGACAAATATTGGTTTGGATATTTTAAGAACAGCCTGGAAACACACCACATGAACTAGTGAATGGTATTCTGGCAAAACTGGATGGGCATTGTTGCCCATGCTTGAAGTACTGATGTGTGTATGTAAAGATGGAAATATAACAAATAAGAAACTAGAAGGGTCTCATAATTTAAAGTCTATGGACTGTATAAACATGCTCGGATGGAGCTAATAATAAGTATAAGCATTATAGCTTGTGGTCTCTCAAATAACTAAGCAACAGCCAAAAAAAAAAAAACACAAAATTTTATTTATTTATTTTACATTTGTTGACTGGGATTGTCCAACTGAGCTGAAGAACCCTTTTTCAGCAGAGGCCCGGGGAAAAAAGCTCCAACACATTAAACAATTTTCATTATAAATTAGCATTAAACAGCAATGTTACAGAATTATTACAAGGCATTAAGTAGTAATACAATGTTATACAGTGTCAATAATCAGGACTATAGCAAAACTATTTCAAGATGTATAGAAAGAAATATGTCATTAAGATGAATATAGTTTTTGGGGTAAGTGGTTACAAAAACCAAGTTTTATCATAATGTAGCTGCACTAAGGCAAGACAATTACAATAGAATTTTCCTCTGAGGCGATTTGCTTAATAGATTTTATAAGACAGTAGAAAGAGTAGTCAAAGAAGATTAGAGAGAGCTAGTGAGATGAGTTAAGGCCAGAAAGTAGATTAAGGTATGAGAAGTAGGGGATGTTTAAGGAGGGGGAGATGCAGTGGCAGAACCAGTGACTTTTAAAGTGCTCTTTGGTGGCTGTCTTAAATTGTTTAGGATGTGTAAGTGTCCTGATTTATAGTGGGAGCCTATTCCAAGCAATAGTGGAGTGATAGCTGTACATGGTCCATCCAACTTTAGACTTGGGTTTGTAGATTTGTAGTAGGTCTTGGTTACAGCTTTGGAGAGGTCTGGAGGAATAATAATTGGAGATGAGAGGGGAATAGTGCTGGGCAGTATGAGGCTGGTATAGGATAGAATGGATGATCTGGAGCTGAGATAGAAGCAGCTGGTGGGGTAATTCAAGCCAGTTTAGGTGTCTTAGAGAGAGACAGTGATGGGATTTGTATGTTTGTTGGGCAGTAAATCTAGCAATCTTGTTGTAGGTAGATTCAAGTTCGGTCAGAAGTACTGAGTTAAGATTTGTGAGAATTTGAGAATTGTACATTAGACCAGGTAGAAGGTAGGTAAGAGAGAGAGTAATCTTGGCTTCAGATGTAAGGAATTTCTTCTTACTGTAAAGGAGCCCTAGTTTTGAATGAGTCTTTTTGATACAGTTATTAACATGCAAGTCAAATTTAAGATGATCGTTGATGGTTACACCTAAGAGCTTAGTGCTGAATTCTACCTGAATGGGAGTGTTAATGGACTGTATGGAGAAGGAGAGTTTAATATTGTTGAACCTTTTAGGTAGGAAGAGTAACAGCTTTGTTTTTTAGGGTTAAGGATGAGCTCGTTGTTGGAGAGCCATGTTTCAACTAAGTTAGAAGATGCCTGAGTAGCTGAGAAGAGTTTAGAGGGAGAGTTGGCTGTGGTGTTGACTGTAGAGTCATCTGCATATTGCACTAAAGATGACGGAGGACAGGAGGTATAGAGCTGAGATATTAAAAAGTAAAGGCCCTAGGACAGACCCTTGAGATACACCCATTTTTACAGGGAGAGGAGTGGATAGTGCAGAGTGCCATCTCACCGATTGAGATATATCAGTAAGATAGCTGGAGAACCATGCAACAGTATCAAAGAAGATAAGGTTATGCAGTTTGTGCAGCCGAAGAGAGTGTGAGACAGTGTCGAAAGCTTTTTGAGAGGTCCCAGAATAGGCAAGAAATAAGGTTATGGTCATCCATGGCTGTAGAGACAGTGTTGAGGAAGGATAATAGAGCTGTAGTGGGTCTGAAGCTATGTTGAGTGGGTGTAAGCAGATGTTCCTGTATTAGATACTGCAGAACTTCTTCATGAATAAATGTTCTAGTAATTTAGAGATAGGGGAGAGGATAGCGATAGGTCTAAAGTTGGAGATATCAGAGAAGTTATCTCCTTTGTGTATATGTAGAGTGTAGCATTGTTTCCAGATGGAAGGGACTTTTGATTCAGAGATAGAGTGATTGATTAGGATAGATACAGGGAGAGCAAGACAGTCAGCAGCTACAGTCAGCAGCTAGTAGAAGAAAAGTAGAAGGAATATTGTCCGCTGATGCTGAGCATGGTTTTAATTTAGAGAGTAGAGTTTTGATGTAGCTAGTAGGTACAGGTTTGAGGAAGAAGGTATTTTATCAGATAGTATTAGGATTAGGTTGAGAAAAGTTGGAGATGTTAGTAGTAGAGGAGTTTGGGTTGGGGTTCAGTAGCGTAGATATTGAATCAATAAAATAGGTATAGAAGATAGTGGCAGTTTCTTCAGATGTTTTGTCTGGGAATGGATTGGGGGAGCTAAGATTACCAAGATTTAATATTTGGTTAATAAAGTTCCAGATTTTTTTAGGATTAGATTTTAGGGCTGTGGGAGGTTTGTTATAGAACTCCTTTTTATCTTTGTGTTTTTTTGTCAGTTTCCGAATTCTTTATATTTTTGCAAGTCTGCAGGGAGCTTAGTTTGTGACCATTTTTTCCATAATTTGTCTCTAGTTATCATAAGGGTAAGAGTGGCTTTTGAAAACCATGGAGATATGGTGGACTTAACTTGGACTTTGCGAGGGGGAGCAAGTGAAGTGAACCCAAATATAGCGAGAGTGAATGGAGCAGGATGGGCTAGGACATGGCAGTCATCACAAGAAACAATCAGCAGGCCAGGAAGGAAACAGTAAAGAGCACACAGTGAGAGTCGGCAGGTGAGTAGAAGAGGTGGGGAGGTGTAGACAGAAAAGGAAGAGATGTTGTACTTAGGTAAACACAGGTATTTGCAGTAAGGTAAAAACAGTTAAAAAGGAAACCACAAACAGAAAAATGAAAAGAGTATAGCTAACTGTTGGGAGGGTGGCCTAATGGTTAAGGTGTTTGCCTTACATACACAAGGTGCAGGGTTTGAGTCTCACAAGGGATAGTTGGCTAGGCTTAGAATGGCTCTCAAGGGCAGTCAGCTTAGTACTAATCTATGAACCTATGAACCTAGTAAATCTAGACATAAAATATACAATCATCATATAAGATGAAGCAGTCTGCTGAATTTAGATATTAAAGACAAGATTTAATAACATGGGCTTGTGTATAATAATACTACTGTCTTAACTTGTCATAAATGACATACACTACATTGAACATCAAGGGGAAGCATGATGATTTTCTTATATAAGTAAATGTGCATAACAAGTCATGTAATTCCTTTAACTTGAATTGTAGATTTCGTAACCCATCTTGACTATATATAATACTTAAGGGGTTACCAAGGTAACTAATGTTTTATACATGACATCAAACTGACAAAGTTGTTCAAGAGAAACAATAGAAGATTGAATTTGAAATGTCACAGAATGTAACAATCATATTCTGAACAAATAGTATTAAATTGACAATAGACAGTTTAATAAAATTGGCTTGTGTATAACAACACTATTGTTTTAACTTGTCATAAATGACATACACTATACTGAACATCAAGGGGAAGCATGATGATTTTCTCATATAAGTAAATGTGCATAACAAGTCATATAATTGATTTAACTTGAATTGTGGTTTTGTAGCGCATCTTGACCATACATAATACTTAAGCTGTTACCAAGGTAACTAATGTTTTATACATGATATCAAACTGACAAAGTTGTTCAAGGAAAACAATAGAAGCCTGAACTAGGAATGTTACAGAATGTAACAATCACAAAGGTAACTAATGTTTTATATACAACATCAAACTGACAACGTTGTTCTAGGGAAACAATAGAAGCCTGAACTTTGAATGTCACAGAATTTAACAATCACATTCTGAACAAATAGCATTAAATTGACAATAGGTTCATAGGTTCATAGATTAGTACTAGGCTAACTGCTCTTGCGAGCCATTTTAAGCCTAGCCAATTATCCCCCTGTGAGATTCAAACCCTGTACCTTGTGTTTGCAAGACAAACACCTTAACCATTAGGCCACCCTCCCAACCCAGAAGTTCATAGGTTAGTACTAAGCTCGCTGCCCTTGCGAGCCATTTTAAGCCTAGCCAATTATCCCTTGTAAGAATCAAACCCCACACCTTGTGTTTGTAAGGCAAACACCTTAACCATTAGGCCACCCTCCCAACAATAATCACTCAGTTTAACCTTTGCTGATTATACAAAATAGAATGTTGCCATTTAAATCTAAAAACTTTCAGTATATGCCATAAAATGGCAATTTACGAATATGAAAAGGGAACTTTTAATCATTAATCGCAATAAGTGAATTTGTTGTTTTTAACCTATAATTTCACTCATTTTATAATAAGAAATGACAGATATGAAAATCCTTATGTGTAGGAAATGGGGGGAAGAGAGATGCACTAATTAAAATGCACTAACTTTCATAAATGTTCATATAAAACAAACTTGATGCTTTAAGTTAGCAACAAATGAAGTAATTGCTTAAATCTAACTTATATATCCAGTAAAATACATTGTATTATAAGCATTAGCTATAAATATTATTACCATCTATTTATATTAAGTAATATGTTTTGAAAGACTTCATCAATAAGGGTGAATATGTTAAATAACTGTGTGGTATAATCTTTTACTTAGGTTTTATATATGATACATCCTACTTTACTATGATTTAATTGCTTGTCATCTATCATTCATGTAAATATTATTTGCTTATACAATAGGTAGACATTTATATTGTATTTGAATTCTGTCTAATCTGCAATAGTATTATATCTGTTCAAAATAATATAAATATTGCTTATTCCTATTACAAATATTATCCATATGATAATTCAATTTATGGAGCTCAGATGTTCTGGATTGTCATGGTATGAGTGGTAATCTGATGGACTTAGATTTATCCTTCAGATTAGGAATGATTTTCATTCCATGGCTAGTGCAGATCTTAGTTTTGTTAACATTTATTAATTTAAATTTATTTCACAAAAACATTTTTAGTATGCCTGACCAAAACTTTACTTCACTGGTAAACACTCAAAGTATAAAACTGATAATTTCCTTTAAAAACTTTATAGTTATCAGAGGAAAATGTTTAGTAGTCACAATAAAACAAAAAATACATAGTCTAAATAACCTAAGATAGATTTAACTTTATTATCTTTAAATACCAATGGCTTAAACAATCTTAGCAAGAGATCAAATCCACTGAAATATTTAAAACTGAACAAAGCACAAATAATCTTCCTTCAAGAAACTCATTTCAAAACAAATGACAATTACAAATGGAATCCTAAGGAATATATGATATGGATGCAATCCACTTATAAGGCAAGGACAAAAGGGGTAACAATTTTATGGAAAACAAATGTGATTAATCCAGAAATCATTTATAAGTATGAAGATAAAGAAAGCCTTATAATAATAGTAATAGTTAAATATAATAACAGACTATGGACCCTAGCCAATCTATACTGGATCCCAGGCATTGGAACAGGAACTATTAAAAACACTTGGATTTCATTTTCAATAATTACAAAGGCAACTTAATATTAGAAGGAGATTTTAACTGTATATTTGATCTTTCTGAAACTACAAATAAAAGACTGCTGCGTACATCTGTATCAAAAGCTTTAAACTAGTGGGTAGAATCATTTCATCTTGTAGATACTTTCAGATTTAAAGAAGATAAATCTTTGTTGTTTTTTCATCAAGATCACAGATTTGGTACCCAAACTAGAATAGATAAAATATTTGCTGCCCATGACTTACACTCTAAAATCATTACTTTTTCAATCACTCCCTGCCCTTTTTCAGACCACAATTCATTGATATTAAAACTTCAAAATGGGCACAAAAACCACTAATCTTTAACTACAGAATTCCAGCATATATAACTAAAATTAAAGAGTTCAAACCCTGGTTATCTGAATTACAGTTCTTCTTAGATATTAATTACACCACAGAGATAAAATAATGATATGGGACTCATCAAATGCTTACATATATACAGTAAAACCCTAACTTGGTATAAAAAAAATCAGAGAATGGGATTCTGAATTATTAGATCTACAATCCAAACGTTTGTCAGTAAAAGCTGAAAAAAATCAAAATCATTTGGAGATGAAAAAGAAAGCAGAAGTACTAAACAATAAATACAATGAAATTCTAACACATAAAACTAGTTTACCTTTAGAAAAACTACAAATTAATACCTTGGCCACTTCTCCCATATATCTACATAAGTTATCCACAAGAATCAAATTACAATCAAAAGCTAATAGCATTAAAAGTATCTTCCATGAAAGGAAATGGCAAAATGTCTCTGATATAAGTGACATTCTTGATGCCTATAGAAATTACTATATGGAACATTTCCAAAAAGAAAATATACATATCAATCAATTAAATCAAGATGAGAAATGTTCTAATATAAAAAATACCAGACAAATTAAAACTACATCTGCAAGCACCATATCCTACAAAGAAATTACAGATACAATAAAAGAGGACAAAAATAATAAAGCTCCAGGTATAGATGGCATAATTATGGAAATATATAAACTTTTTCCTTCAAAGATACTATCCCTCTTCCATAAAACTCTATTAGAAATTTCAATCACAAGCTTTAATACCAACTTCTTGGAGATATTCCTTAATCACACCAATCCTAAAGGAAAACAAATCCCCAAACCTCTGTACCTCATATAGACCTATATCAGTATTACATAATGACTATAAGATATTTATGACAATATTAACAAACAGAATGAAAATGCCACTATCCAAAAAATAAATAAAGATCAAACTGGATTTATATATCATAGACAACACATGACAATATTAAAGGAATAATTTCTCTTATAGATTGTTAATAAAGAAAATAAACACTCATAACTGGCTTAGATATAGAGAAAGCCTTCGATTCCCTAAATTGGGACTATTTATTCAAAATCCTAATGCTATTTGAATTTCCTGCATCCTTTGTTCATCTCCTAAAGAATATATATATATATATATATATATATATATATATATATATATATATATATATATACATACAAATAATTTAGCTTATGTCAAGTTAGGTCCTTTTACCTCTGAAGCTATACATATAACAAAAGGCACTAAACAAGGATGTCCCATGTCACCGATTCTATTTCCTCTGGCTATTGAAATATTGGCAGATTCAATTCGTAACAATATAAAAATCAAAGGAATAGATGTTTATGAACAATACAATTCTAAAGTAATGCTATTTGCTGATGACATATTACTAATAACTAATACAAAAGAGACAGAAGAATTAGATATATTAAATGACAAATTTTACATTACTTTAGGACTCCAATATATCAAAATTAAAATTTTTATTTTTAAATAAAAAAGAACTGCAGACTAAGGGGGATCACATCATAGGGAAACAAGAATCTACCTTAAAATATCTAGAAATTGAGTTATGCAAGGATAATAATTAGTGTCAAAAAAACTACAATAATATCATCAATACAATTAAAATCTCTGTGGAAAAGTGGAACAAAATAATGTTAACATTTGAAGATAGACTACAGTTAATAAAAAGGATTTTACTACCCAAGATCCTATAGATAGCTTTGACAATACAACTGTTACCAGAAAGGAATGCACTTAAAGAAATAAACTCATGCCTAATAAATTTTTATGATTTCTCTAAAGAAACAGAGTAGCTTTAATACAGCATATCAGAGCATGGAAACAGGGATGATTAAACTTTCCTGATATAGAAACATATATAAAAGCATCAATATCTAAAACAATCTCAGATTGGATAAGTCCAAATTACTCTGCAAATTGGAAGGAATCATAACTGTAATATTAATAAATGAATTTGATTTACAAAAAAAATTTAAATAGATAAAAACTATTTGTCATGGCACATATGTATTAGTATACAATACAACATAACTAAGCCCACTAAAACTTGAATAATTAATTATTACATTGACTCATTTAGGAAAATTATTAATGCAAATATAGATTTAAAAATCAAGTTTGATCTTTTAACACCATTTATCACAAAGAACTTTCAAATAAAATATATAGAGAAATTATTAATTCCTGGGAACAGAAAGGATTTGTTTGTTGGCTCCAATGTATCAAATAACTAAAGGTTTTAGATATTGCAAGTAATAAAAACAACATACAAAATTCCACAACAGGACTGGCTAACTTCACAGAGTATTCTGTCATATTTGCAAGATTTAAATAGAATAATTAAAAATTCTTCATTTAAAGAAATACCTAAATTTGCAAAATACATATATGAAATCATATATAATGACTTTGACATGGGAAACAGTATTTTAAAATTTTACAAAATTTTGATAAACTATAAAACAACACCCAAAACTTCATATTGGAAATATATAACAAGAGGACACTCAATACAGTTAACTGAAGATATTAAAACAAATATCTTATTATCGATACAGTATACCTCCTTTACACAATACTGGAAAGTTTTTAATTGGAAATGCTTGTGCAGAGCTTTCTTAACCCCAGACAGAATCAGAAAAATGAGTTCTTCCATAAAAGGAATATGTTGGAGATGTGAGCAAGTACACAATGCAGATTGGAACCACATTTTATTTCGGAATGGTATTAATAACTTTCTACTAGCTTTATTTAATGAATCATTTTATTTAACTAAAGCTCTTGTATTATTAAACATGAACGAAGGTCCTCATTTGAATAGGTCAAACATGTATCTAGTATAGACTATACTTGCAATTTCAAGGAAGTGTATAACAAGAAGATGGAATACAAACACAATACCAACTTTAGAAGAATTCTACAGCCTACTGAAGACCACAGCATTACTGGAAATTAAAATTAAAGAACTAAGAATTTATGCAAAGCCATTTATCAACAACCCTTGGGGAAAAGTCTTATCGTTGATTGACACTATACAATAATTGATCAGATACTCTGATAATGGATTGGACATACTTATACAGTAACTGTATATATTAAGATCTGTTATAGTGTCAGACTAATGTAAATAGTGTACATAGTTATTTAAAATGTTGTGTATAAATACTATGGAATTCATTCAAATATATTTAAAAATAAAAAAATTCATTCAAATATATTTAAAAAATAAAAAAAATTGAATAAAAAAAGAATAGCTGTTTGCTTGGAAGAGTCTGGTTGTAAGACTGAACTGAGAAACAAATGATCAACATACGTAACTTCTCAAATCCTGAACTTGCATTTCCTGAGGATTTAGCTTAAGATTCACTTGACGAGCTCTTTCCAGAACTTTCTTGATGTTTCTGTCATGCTCAGCTTCACCATTACCTCCTACCAAAATATCATCTATTATAATAGCACAGGGGCACACAGAAAAAAATTTGCTCCATTGCACTCTG
This sequence comes from Protopterus annectens, assembly GCF_019279795.1. Classification (NCBI taxonomy): domain Eukaryota; kingdom Metazoa; phylum Chordata; order Ceratodontiformes; family Protopteridae; genus Protopterus; species Protopterus annectens. The sequence continues at coordinate 290,614,752 of NC_056745.1, read as the reverse complement.
AAAGACTTCACTGGCAGAACTTATTCCAAATGGCGTTCTCAGAAATCTGTGCCTGCCAAATGGAGTACTGAACATAGTAAGTAACGAGGATTTCTTGTCAAGCAAACTTTGCCAAAATGAACTCTTTGCATCTAAGACAAAAAAAAAAAAAAAAAAAAGTGGCATTTGGCATCAACGCTGTGACTTCTTTGACTGTACACATTGGATTATGAGGTCTTTTCAGTGCCTTGTTTAAATCTCATGGATTAATACATATTCTGATATCATCTGAGCTTTTCTTATGAGCTTCCACCATGGAAGATACCTACTCAGTTGGTTTGTCAACTGGACAAATTACACCTTGTTGCACCATTTTATCTAGCTCGACTGTGACTCTGTATTGCATAGCTACTGGAACTTTCCAGGCTGGTCTGACAACTGGGCTGACATCTGGGTCTACCTTCATGGAGAACACAACTGGAAGTTTGCCTAGTTTATTTATTTTACTTATTATTTTACATTTGTTTACCTGGATAGTCCAACTGGGCCAACAGCCCATTTTCAGCAGAGGCCCGGGATTAAAAGCCTCAAGAAGACAAAAAAAAAGACTAGTAGCAGACTAAAAAGACTGAAACAGTAATTATAGTCACAGATAATTACAATATACATTTAAACAGTATTTCCAAAAAAGTTCGGAATAAACATTATTAAAAGGATTGTTAAAAAAAAACGACGTAGTTACAATATATATAGATTTTTACAGTGCTATCAATTTTGCTAAATGCAAGCTATACTATACTAGTGTGCCTTCGAAAAGATCAGCATAGGTAGAAAAAAATATATTGGGTGAAATTAGAACACTGTTGATGGACTTCCTTATTAAATGAAAGCAGTCCCATTTTCAAACTGTAACAGAGCCCTAATAATGACTGGATTTGCCTTTTGACCACATAAAATAAGTTATAGCTTCTTCCAGCAGAACAATATGAAAGTATTACTGAGCCTTCAGTTTGAATCTCTTCACTACCATAAGCAACAAGCTTTGCACACTTTGCCAAATTGCACTTCTCACCAGCACATATTCTAGCAAATGTTTCTGCAGACATAACATTGCACTTTAAACCTGTATCAACTTTCAGCTTTATGGGTTTTCCATTTATCTAAACAGTACAAAATACTTCATTCTTTTCCCTTAAATCTACTGCATTGACTATTTCATGAAAAACTGACACACCATCAACTTCCACAATTACAACAGTTGGCTATGAAATTGATTATAGGCACATGCTTTGAGTGTGCTGACTCACTCTTATGCTTCCCTGAGACTGTGCAGTTTCCAGAGGATGCCTTTGAACTTGCTGGAAATCTACTACTGCATTTCCCAATGAGTGTTGCAGGGTTTACAGTTGCAGCCATGTGCTTGGGCCTGTTTCTTTTAACCACATGATGCGTTCTATAAACATGGGCTTTACTGTAGTATCTTCCAAAGCCACTTTCATTTGTAAACATATTTGTGTGCTTTTCTGCAAGCTCATATATCTGACAAATCTCAATGGCCTTATTCAAAGTTAAATCACTGTTACAAATCAAAATCTTTTCCACAGCATCATGTTTAATACCGCACACAAGTCTGTCTTTTATCAACTCATCCCTTAAATCACCAAATCTGCACGTTTTAGTTTTGTTTCTCAAATCAGTTATATATGCTGCAAAAGTTTCACCAGACGTTTGATCCCTTACGTAAAATAAGTGCTTTTCCATTGTAAAATTAATTTGGGGTTACATGTTTCGCCTTACAGTTAGACGTTGCCCATTCGATTCTCAGTTAGAGCGTCTTCTTTGTAGCGACATGCATGAATGGGAATTCCTTCGTTAAAGGTTGTGTGTTAGGCCCGTGTTAGAAAAATCTATACATGCTGCTTAGAAAATATATTTACAATGTATGCTGCTTGGGAAAATGTGTATTCAAACATTCAAACACATATAAGTTGTGTGGTCAAATATATAGAGAAATGTGTGCTTTAGTTAGGAATAAATGTACTTAAATCCATAATAGAGAACAAAGTTTGAAAAGTAGTATATAATGCATTTAATTCTGTCTTGCTAGAATAATAGTAGAAATAAACTTGCATATTATTGCTTGAAGCACAAGCTGCAGTGTTATCAGAAATTTGGCCTTGGCAGCGTGCAAGCACAGCCTGGCTCATGTCTTTCAAGTAAAGATTATTTTGCAAAGTTAGAAAATAATAAATCTGTTCGCATGTGAATCTTCTGCCTGCTTCCACCAGAAGAATAGCCTTGTGCGCACTATCAGAGATAGTGCCCAGCTGGTGAACAAGAAAGACAAAGAGAGGCATTAAAGAAGACATACATCTATTGTATTCGAACTAATCTAAGAGCCTTGAATTGGCTACATCCTCAGGAGGTCATCGTGACTGACCAGGTGCTTGCAAGGCTGTAACATTCTCATGGGAAAAAGACTTTTTGAAAAACACAATGTCAGCACTTTTTCATAAGTTACTATGATGTAAAGACCCTGTCACTGACCACGCCAGTGAGGTGGGCAAAACTGATAATGACATGTATAAAAAATGGTGCCCTCTGTGAATAAACTAGTCAAAATTCTGTACAACTTTGTGTATGGTTTTTTGCCTCCTAATGTACATTAGAGTTTGAGATATTCGAGTTCTCCTGCATTATTGTTTGTTATTGATTGACATTGTTTTTGAATAACTCAATGATTTTTACAGTCTGACTCTAACAAATTTATTTAACAGCCTGGCAAGCCAGTACATAAAAATCTACTGCCAATCATTAGCGGACCGGAGTTCCACTGTGGCGACCCCTAACCGGGAAAAGCTGAAAGACACAAACACAAACAAACAATGTTTCTCTAAATTTACATTTTAAGCACTCAGGGTCCTCTCTTGACTCAGCCAGTACAACTATATGATGGTTTCCCCCTCTCCTGCAAAGACAGCAGGTGCATACACAATTGAATGTACCCTTTTCTATGGCTTCTGAAACAGCTAAATTAAGCAGAATGAATACCTTTGTATGGTCATCTTTATCAGAAAAGTATGAAAATATCATACTCTTGCTCAAACACCCTCCAGTTCTCTGCAGTATTATTGTCAAACATAAGTGGAGTTGGTTTCCTAACTCTGTATGCCATGCCAACAAATTATAGTAAAACACACTGAAAAATATGGTCCTGGTAATTATGTATGAACATGCACACAGCCAGCACTTGTAATAACATTCAAATGCACAATGAACTCATCAAAATGCTTAACTTTGCAAAATATGCTCTGTAATGGCTGTATTACTGCACAAACATGGGGGCACTTCAAACAACTTGAATAACTTTGATTACTGCAAAAAAGTAGTGCTTATTGAAAAAACGTGGTAATTTCTGTTATTTTATTAATTTTAGGCAATTTGGAGTTTATTTCAAACATTTTCCATAGTTATTTTGAATATTTATGTTAATATAATATCATATTTCTGTTACTTAGAAATTTGTTGTGAGCATTCTGAATGCCTCATTTCATATTTTGCAAATAAATAGTTTGAGCAAGTTTTAATACCTGAAATTCATTTCTGACCTGTTTTGCGAGTTATATGTGCAGTAGGGATAATGCATTCCTTTATATTCCTCCAGTGTTAACTGAATGACCAAGAGACACTTGAATCTGAAGAATCCGAATTCCCTTCTGGCCACATGTTCTTTTTAGACATGCCTCTTCTGACACCATGTCACTCGTCCCTCTTAATATAGATGACAAACAGGTGGGGTAGTTCATTTATATGCTTTATTACATAGAAACACATCAGGATGGATAGCAGATTTACAAAATATAAATGAACTGATTAACAGACATACATGCTTAAATCTCAACAGCTTACTACAAAACGGCAGTCAGGCTCACATCTACTCAGTATTTATACACTTGTAAAAGCCCCTAGAAAGCTTCTTAAAGTTGTACACACATGCTGATCTACAGTATTGAAAGGCATCTAGACAGTTTAGCAGTTTATTTTCTACCTATACCTTCAAATTAACATTAAACAAATGAAAATGCACTTTTGGACTGATCTTTGTCTTTGGCTCACCTGCTCTGACCTAAAATGGTATGAAATTGATGGAAGCCATGAAAATTGCTTTTATTTAAAAATGGGTAAGCAGAATAGAAGTTATAGGCTTCATCAGTGTGGGCAATTGTTAGAATTTATCACCTCCACAATGGTGTAGTCATGCTGCTCAGTTTTACAATACGTTAGCACTGCTTGTAGATGAAAGATTATTTTCATTGATAAAAAAATGACAAGCCAAGACATTTCAGTTAAATAAAATGCTGGTAAAAATATCAGTACCGAGAGCAATGAAAAGACAGACAGAGAGAGAGATGACAAATTAGAGAATTTGGTATACTGTACTAATAAAGCAGAGAAACATTTGTCTGGAAAATTAATGACTATTTCAGAAGGGTTCTACTAAGTTTTGCCATCAATTTTATTTTCTTGATAATGAGTTGAAAATGCATACTGATAAATGCAATATGTATTTAGTGACATACAAAAATGATCTAGTGTGAGAGCTGTGTTACTGTGCATTCTTTTTCCCCATGACTTGCTACTTAGTATGGGATGATTGCAAAAATGTTTTTGCACTGATTATAGAGGCATCATTGCTAGATGTACAGAACACTTAATGTATTATATAAAAGTTGCTCTGGTAAAATAGCACCGCTGATGCTGATAAGAGTTGTTATTAAATACATACAATCATGGTATACATGAAAACCATTCAAATTACTGCTAATGATATAAGTACGTTGTTGCAAAGTAAACATCATGAAGAGTTTTTTAACCTTACAGAAACACAGTTTAAGGCCCTTATGGACTTAGCTTTGATGGAACATAAATATATTAGACCTGCTGACAAAGGGGGCCCCGTAGTTGTCATGAACACCTCTAGGTAAACTGAGAGCATGTGTAATATGCTATCTGACAGTTTTACTTATGCGTTAAGTTTGTTCTAATTTACACGATTTGTAGATTGAAGGTAGCATTACTAAGGAATTGTTTGAATATTTTCTGACTAAATATCCTACTATTTCTATTTTACATGGCCTCCTCAAAGTTCATAAATCCCTGGAAAATCCTCCGATGAGGCCTATTGTCTCTGGCTGTGGTTGGGCAACTGAGCACTTATCTATTTATGTTGAAAAGCAACTGCGACCAGTATTAAATAAAGTTAACACTAATCTTAGAGATACTAAGCACTTATTAACATCTTTATTTGAGTGGTCCAGTACCAATAGCACGGACAATTTTCTGTTGGTTACAATGGATGTGGTATCACTTTTCACAGTCATACCCAATGACACAGGGATTGAATTTGTTACTCTGTTCTTGTCTAAATATTCTGATTATAGTGCAGGACATATTTATCTCATAAGTGCACTCGATTTGATTTTGAACAACAGTGTTTTTACTTTTAATGATCAGCTATACAAGCAAAGGGTGGGCGTATCGATGGTCACACCCTGTACTAATAGCTATGCAAACCCAGTGCTAGCTTATTGGGAGACACTCTGTCTTTAATGAGAGTAATCTTTTTAAACAGTATACTCCATACTATGCCAGGTTTGTGGATGACAATTTTTTGTATGGACAGGTTGTGTTTCTATGCTGCATGATTTTGTTGAATACCTGCAACAGACAACAAAGTTCCTATGATTTACCCTTAAGTATTCTGCTGAGAATATTCAGTTTTTAGATGTTAAAATCTCTAAGAAACTGAATGGTCTAGGCATTAAAGTTCACAAAAAATCTTGTAAAAAATGTATTTTACATAGCCAGAGTATGCACTCACAACATATTCCTAGGAATGTTTTGAAAGGACAGTTCCTTAGGTATGCCAGGCTCAATGCAGATGATGGATGTATGGTATATGCTTCTGATGAGCCGGCACACGATTTTAGTAATAGAGGCTACCAACAACATGAAATAGATGTAGCACAACAAGGGGTTCTATCTAATAGGAAAGCCTAGGCCAAACCATATTTCTGTCAAGACCCAGAGGACAATAGTTCTAGGATGTCACAAGGAGAAACTCTGAGAATGAGCATTATCTTCTCAAATTATGTTCGCTCTGTCTGTGAAATTATTAAAAAACGCTGGCATGTCCTTATATGTGATGATAGAAACAAAACTATTTCAGGTGAGTTTACTAAATTTTAAGAACGATACTTCTTAGAGAAAAATGTTGTGCTATAAACCTGTTCAAAAGAAACCAATGATTACTGATAGAATAAGAACTCATCCATGTAGAGACTGTAATATGTGTCAGTTTATTGAAACTACTGATAGATTTGAGCTTCCTGAAACTAAACAGGTTTATAAATTAAATTTCTTTGCAAATTGTAAGAACTGCAATTTTCTTTATTTAGCTAGCTGCACTGTTTGTAAAAGTTTTTATGTTGGTAAAACTAACAGAACTTTGAAAGACCATGTATATCAACATATCTATGATGTCTCTAGAAAATATAAAACAAATGCTCTGTCAAAACATATTTTAGTTACTGGAAGTACCCATACATTTACGTTTATTGTGCTACAACTTTTTAAAGTTAGCATTAGAGGTGGTAATGTCAACACTAAAACAGAATGTATTGAAATTAAATGGATTTTAGAATTACAAAGTGAGAGAGCGAGAGTTCTAAATTACTATGTTCCTTTAAGACCACTGCTCGGGTCATGTGACCTTAAGAGGTAGACCTGAAACTGTGTGTATTTAAGCAGCATGTTATACCTGTTTTATTAGATCTGAAGAAACACCTGGATAGGTATGAAAGCACTTGTCTTTCTCTTGGATGTTTTTAGCATTTTTTTGTACTGTTTTAACATTTTTAATGTTTTTTTTATTAAACTTCAGAATTGCAACTTTATTGGATTCAGCTTTGTTGACTGCTTATTCTTCTATTTGGATGATATAGACCCTATATATATATATATATATATATATATATATATATATATATATATATATATATATATATATATAAAATTATTGGTTATTGCTTGAAAGAGCGATTACTCATATGAGCGAAAGCTTTTAACTAGTGTAAAGAAAGTGAATGCTCATATGAGTGAGTGTTTGTTCAGATGGAGTTTTTAGCCTTCTTTTTGGGATGGTAGTGCAGCCAGCTAAGGGAATTTCGCTCACTCCCCTGCTCAAAAGTTGAGTATACATAAATAGTAGGGGGTGTGGGGGCACAGGGGAGCTTGCCTCCCACAAAAAAGTTTTATTTTTTGCACTTTTGTTCACTTTAGATTCGATCTAAAATGATAATTCTTTCAACATTCACTTTGTTGCGACACTCATCTCTCTCTCTCTCTCTCTCTATATATATATATATATATATATATATATATATATATATTTATATATTTATATAGACACATATATACACACACACATACATTTACAAACACATATTTACATATAGAGGCAGACAGATATACATTATATATATATATATATATATATATATATATATATAAACTATACCAAAGGGTAAAAAAGGCATACAGACAAACCATTCAGTAAAATCTGCAAGAAAGACCTTGGCAAGCTAGTGTCTCTATTGTAATACCTTAAACCTCGTGTAGTAGAGGCCCATGGGATATATGTAAATGACTCTTTAAGGACATACTAGTGTTTCAGCTGCATGTCTTCTGAATGCTCGTGACTTTTTCTGTATGGGTACATTCAGGCCAATAAAGCCAAATTCCATGTATATTTCAGCCTTTGTTATAACCTCATCAGTACAACATTAGTGACTTGTTTGGCTATACTTTAGAATCTCAAGACTTAGAGTCAATGTTGATGTCCATAAACAGGAGGGTGCCTGCAAAATAATCCAAACAACATCCAAACCAAAGGGTACACATTTTATACAGGCAAACCATACAGTAAAAACTGCTAGAAAGACCCAGCCAAGCTAGAGTCTTCACTGTTTGATACCTTAAACCTCCTGTAATAGAGGCTCATGTGTGTCCTTGGATGTAAATGGGGGATCTGAACCCTTTACATTTCTACTACTTGCATACAACAACTCCAAGACCATGTAACAGAGGGGAAAGGGGAAAACTCTCTAAACCCCACTGTCTGATGATCTTGAACTAAGTCCAACCCTGCATGAAGTTTGAATCAACCACAATAATCGATGATTTACACTTCTACTAAGCAGTGAGTTTAACAAAATGAACTGCATCAGTGAGTGTATGTGTACATGCAGATATGTTCATTTATTTAGATAAACAGAGAGTGAGTGAGTGAGCAAGTATGACTTGTTCTGTTTTGGCAAATATTAATCCTCAATGAGTTAAAACAATGGCTTAGGTCAGGCTATTAGGAACAGGCTGGGTGTTTTACATGATAACCATACAAGTGCACTTACTTGCATACAATATCTGCTGTCTAAACTCAACTATGAAGTTGATTAACAATATTTTTGTAGGTATAGCAGTACTTACCTGCCTTTTTGTGTTATGAATCTTTTGAAACAGTTGCAGTGATGTTCTCAATTTTCTGCACGGTTTGTATTCACTTAGCAGTTGAATGGATGTCTGTAGAGATCTTGTTGAGTCTGCTGGTGCTTCCATGTTGAAATTTAATTAATGCCCGTACAGTAGGATGCAGGATGGAGAAAAGAAGGCTATAGTGATACTTAAACCTTTCAGAGCCATGGATAATTTGTTTACTTATGGCTTGTGAAGGTCATGTTTTCATTGCTGTATTGCCAGGAGAAGGTAAATACTACAATGCTCTGTTTTTGTATCAGCAGATAAAGAGTACTACCATTTTAGGAGTGGTTAAACTATCTGTGACTATGTGTAACAGTCCATTTATTTTATCTTAGTACCTATGCAGTGTACATACTCAGGCTTTGGTCTAGGCATAAATAGGTACCTCAGATTATGTACCTTGGTGAAGTCTGTAGAAAAAGTTTGATGAGCCAAATTCTTCACTTTTTGCTTCCAAATAATGTGGAATAATCAATGAAATTTTATAGCCATATTGGTACCACACTAAAAATGTGTACATTTAAAAGACTGGATAAAAAAACTGTCTTTCCTTTCGACTTTATCCACCATAAGTGTGGAAAGCTTTATTCAATGTAGTGCTTGTGTGGATAACAGACAGTCTTGCCCAATTAATGTTCAAAATCAAAACACACTAACAATGATGAACCTTTTTGCCACATTTACACTTCTGTGTAACATATTCCCTGCATGTTTCAATGTTTTAGTGGGTGTAATTCTGAAAGCTCTGATAGGAGGCTATTTCAAACTGGTTATCATGAGACATACTACAAAAAAAAAAACATAGAAGAGGAGGCGGCACATCCAGGAGCCAATATGAACTGTCTGCATTCCACGAATAACCGGAAACTATTCATTGCTGAGCAGTAAACAAGACTTTAGCATATCAAGCTGCACTCTGACTTATGCATGGTTCAACTTAATTGCCACATATAGTAATACATTTCAAAAGTCACATGAAAACATATTTTACTTTATTTTTTGAAAAATTATGCAAAATATTACTTTCCAGAAAGATGTTAACACCTGTGATATACAAACAGTTACACTTGTTAAAATGTGATGATTTCATGACTTTATTCATCATCCTGAAAGAAGTACCAGAAAGTGCTAAAAGACGTGCTGAGACTGCAGTACATGGATGCTTAACAAGTATGGATGATTACAGGGCGACATGAGAAAATGCTAAGGAAACCAAGCATCTTCAGCTACTTGAACAAAATGTATTTTTAACTGTACTAAGCAGGGAATAATTGATCTTATTTCATATTTGTTTCCTTTCAAGTTTCCTTGTGTAAAACTTCAGGAATGAAAGATAATGGAATTGTCCATCCATGTGTAGGTCAAATGCCTTACAAAGCATATTGATCTCTGATGGTAGAATTTGGAAATTTAGTGTTACTAAAAGTGCATAAATATCTCTGACTGGTACTTGTCCTGTACCTTGGGGATCTCTTGCCTTCAAGACAGACTTTACATCCTTCCAGTGGTGTACCACTTGGCCCCTTAGTTTAGTAAGTATCTGAACTACTGGATTATCTTCCGCTTTGCCTTTAGAACAAGAAAAAGAAATGTAATATTACTGTTAATTAACATATTGTTAGAACACACAAGACATTAATATGAATTGTGATTTGCTCTATAAAAGGTTTATGAATTATATGTGTGTGTGTCAAGAATTAAAGTTGTTTTGAACTATCTGCTCAACAATTAAAATAGTTGAAAATTGCTGAATAACATGCAGACCCACTGTAGTTAGTTATAAAATTCTCAGGCAGGCCATGTGAAAAGAGGACTAAAAATAAATTGCAAAATGCAAATTAAATGTTAGATATTAAGTCCTATTAACTTCCACTGTAATCCTAACGCTCAATGTAGATAAGCTAACATCGGTGACCCTCTCTGAAAACTTCTCTGATTAATTATTATTCTTTCCACCACTCAGTGTTCAGCATCTTTTTCCAGGAGTTTCCATGATGTGCAGTTGACATGTACTGTTTTTCAACTCTCTAACTACATAAAAGTGCTTGTTCTCTTCCCCAGTGCTTCTTTATTGCCACTTACATCAGCGGAGTTCAGATATCAGCCATGTTCCTTCAGTTGGACACCCTTTGGATATTATTTGAATTTCCATAATAAAGAAGAGCAGCAGGAAAAGGCTTTCTACAGGACTGGTTGGTGGTCTTTCTCTATACCCTCCAGATTGTCCAGAGTTTGCCTGAAATTTATTGAAGGATTGTTTGTGGCATATGCCTTCTTAGGGGTTTGTCTGTGTTGTTTTCAGCTTTTTATGGTTAGGGGATTGTTCCTGACTAGTGGGTTCTCATTTCTGTTCCTTGTCTGTGAGAAACTTGTAGCCAAGACTACCCACATGAGAGTGTAACCTGTAGTGTCTTTGCTACTCTTTCCCATTCCTGAATGGCTTCATCATGGATACAAGCTGTCCTGATTAAGGGGGCTTTGGCTGCTCTGGAAGCCATCTCTGAATCTGAGGACAAGGAAGCTCTCATTTGCATCCCATCTTCTACCATGTTAAAACAAACCCTCCTTATCAGATGATTAATGTACACAGTGAATGCCTTGATAAGAGAAGCTGCAATGGCTACATTCATCCCCTTGTAGCATGACGTTGGAGTTGCCAACTTAATGTTGCATTTAATAGGAGCAGACATTTGGGGCAGGAAATTTTAACAATGCTTAAAGCCATCTTTGGACATGGGTAGGTCTGCTGCTTGAGGGAGGAATGTTTTCACCAACTTAGCCCTCACTTGTCTAGAAGGGAGGCTACACAGTCCCTATAGGTGCAGAATCAAAGTGTCTGTTGTGTCTCTGCCCTACTGCAGCATCTCGTGTTTGGTTATCCCCAAAGACAATGGATGGAAGGGGAGATCTCAGAGTCTCCCTCTTGGGGACAGCTGAATTACCAGGAGTCTGGTGTACTGTTAGGCACCTTCTACTAATTCTGTTTTCCCCCTGCCTATGATGCAGCTGTGAATCAGAACTAAACTCCCACAGTTATTGGGTTGAGGGAATGAGTCTACTGCTGGGAATTGTTTGCCAGACAATTTAGAAATGATTGTAGTTAGAATGAATTCATTTATAGTACATTACATGTTAACTTTGTGCCAAGATTCAAAGAATCAGAACTTGAGGTGCAGGAGTTCGGAAAGACCAAAGTAAAATGTTATACATTAATTACTTCCTAAGTGTTTATCAAGAGCTTGACTAAAATGAACTGGGCCTGTGAATCTGTACATTTTCAAATGACAGCATAACTGTTGTGAAGAAAGGAGATGCACAGACTGAACTGGGAAGAATTTTCCAGAACTGCATTCTAAAAATGGTATATCTTGTTCATATGCAGCTCTTTATGATTGTGCATCACATAACATAAACAGGAATGTTCCACCTGATAAGTCTAGTAACAGCAACAGACTTTCCCTGGGATTCAGAAGCAGTGTTGTTGTGACTGCAGCCAGCCTTTCTCTGCTTAATGTGTTTGCATGGTGAAGCCCAAAGCTCAAAACAGTGAGAGTGCATGACATAGGATTGTTTTTATTGAGGCTGCCTGTTCCATATTGGTGTATCTAGAAGGTGTATAACTTGGGTATACAGGAGATGTATGAAAGGGGTAGAGCAGTGAGTGGAAAGGTCAGTTAGAAAAAGAGCAAGATGAGAAGTGTTTAAGAGGAGGGGTAAAAAATGACTTATTAACTCAAGTGCCGGAGGGAAAGTTATTAAATATTTAATGATTCAACTAGAGGAGGGCAAAAAGTTTGTGATAAGCAATAAGGAGTTCGCGTTTTCACTAGATGTCTCAACCTGGTGATGAACTTGAGCATGACCAAGATAGGGTAACGTATTGTTTGAGCTGGAGTATATAGCTTGGGAATTTGTTAATCGTTTTTACTTGTGTAGGGATGGTGTTCCAGAGTATGGAGATGTAACAGTAGTATAGTTATCCCCCAATTAATTATTTGCTGTAGTATTGCTTAGTAGAAATGTATCACCAGAACAGAGGTCCCTTGTGGAGGTGTAGGGCAATAATATGTTTTTAAAGCAACACTGCTGTAACAGGTATGTTTACTCTGGAGCTCCATGAGGAGTAGCTACACATTCTTTGCAATCTATTTACTGGCTGTAGAGAAACAAAAATGGGAGTCCATTAAACATGGCAGGCAGTGGCAGTTTGCAGGTGGAGGTTTAAGCTATGGTTTACTTTACAGTATATAGCTGGTGGCTGCTCCCTCATCTTAGCCTCCCATTGGTCCAGAAGGCTAGGAGTTTTATGTTTAAGAACAATGTAATGATGGCTGCTTTGTTCACCATTACATCATATGACTTTGACACATATAACAACTTGTGCCAGCCTGATCCAGGCCTCTGAATTATATAGTGGCCCTTGGGTACTTTTCATCTAGGAACCTTGGCCTGTAATGTTGATGGAGGAGCTGAAATAAGGATATCCTCAGCATGCTATCTTTGTGCTCTAAACTCCTTTTCTGAAGTCATAGTTGACACTGTAATAGTCTACAAAGAGAAATGCTTCAAAATTTGTGGTCACTCCTGTCATCACTTGTGCCAGCTGTTGCACAGTGGTGGTCAGTTCATTTGTGCAGCTGGTATCAGAAAGCTCAGTTTAAGTAATGTATGACAGAGGCTGAGCATAACAGATGAAGGTGTGAAATATGGTAGACTACTTACTATACAGTGAACAACAACAGTGCTCATCAGTTGTGCACACACACTAACCATGCTCTTCGTGGACCCCAGAAACAGCAAGGAGGAGAAATGATTTTGAAGAATTAAATGGCCACTTATGAGCTGCATTCATCTATTTCATTTACTAGAACAGAAGCTGGGAATGGGATTATAGGAAAGATATGAAAAGAGGAAGCAAGCAGGGAGTAGAACATAAACAGAAAGCCTGAGGAATGATCAGGATGGAGATGAAGATGGGTAACAATTTTTTGTGGGTCGGCACCTGTTTTTCATAAATGAAGGGGAGGTAGGTTGGGGAAGGATGTAAAGAAAATAATTAGTAAGGTAAGGGGGGTAGGGTAGGTAGCAAGAGGAGACACAAAAGACTGACAGTGGGTGTAGAAACAAAATGAGGGAGGGGGACCACGATGGTGTGTGAGGGTAGTTTTGTACAACAAACAGGTATGGGCATAGGCAATAGGTAGGGAAGCATGAGTGGCATAGGATGGGGTTCCACAGCTACTGCCCCTGCCAGCTGAGATCCAGTGGGAGCTTACTCGCTACCCTAGGTACTCTCACCACTGGGCCCTGGCTCAGATGAAGGAGCCAGTAATGGACAGGAATTTGACTCAATGAATCACAGGAAGAGTTTCTTCATGTGGCTAATGCAGACATCTATCCTCCTGTCAATGATCTCCCAACTGTGTCTTACAACTACTGACGGATGACAAAGTTGTCACCTCCTCTGGCATTGCTGCCAGCACCCATTGTAAGGCTACCTGAACTGGGTGGTGCAGGTAAGGCAGGAGGTGACTATGGGAGCCTGGGACTCAGCTGTTGTGGGTGTTTCTGGTGTTGGTGGTGGGGCTGCTGCTGCTACACTTGCACAAGTCTAGATGTTTCTGCATATCATTGTAAAATAAATGGAGAGAAACAAAATAAAAGACCAATTGTATGTAATAGAAAGGATAGTGACATTGAAGGTGAGAAGAGAGAACTACAGATAAAATGAAAAAAAAATGAAGCTGATACAATGAGCAATAAACACATATCTCAATTTACCAAGGCTGTTATCAGACACAGCTGAAAGGGGGACTCGAACTCTCAGCCAACATCACCTGTATTCTGAAAGGTAAACTCTTAATGTGTTGTGCTGCTTGGACAACCCAAATGAAGTCTGTAATTGGATGTCCGTGACAAATGTATATACACAAAGTAAAATGTTTCTCAGACATACATTACCCTCACATGTACTATAATGGAAGGAAGTGCAAACACACTGCCCAAATGACTAAGGATGATACACAACTGAGTGTAGTGCTGCTCAGATGTACATTACCTTCACAGGTACTATAATGGAAGGAAGTACAAACACACTGCCCAAATGACTAAGAATGGTGCACAACTGAGCGTGGAAATCAAACCTGTACACATCATCACACACAATCCAAAAGGCACAGATTGTGTTGAGCTTCTATACTGTGAATGAAGGCTGCAGTCAGGCAATATAATCAAGTCGTATATTTACAGAGTGGGTGAGACAGAATTCAACAATGAAAAAATGCTCCTCATACATATTTATTATTCTAACCTTGCATGTATTCAAATGAAATAGGCACCTCAAATTACAAATTATATCACAACTGAGGAGTGGGCATGGAGGGGCTCAAACCCACAGACATCATCACAATATGAAAGCAAAGCCTTAATGTCTGAACCACTTCTTCATTTATGTGAAAGCATGCATGCTGACAGTAATATTATCTGATAGTTATACTGCGTCCTTAGAACTATGGAAGTTAGCAGGCAAGTGACAGTAACATACAAAAACTATAGAGTATGAAACTCCATCTATAATACCTGAATTGATTGTTAACATTAAAACCTGTAGTGTATTAAACAAGTATTCTCACCCCAGTGCTCTCAAGCATTCTATTCTTCTCCTGTGCAGCTAACTATTCTAAGCAATAGCTTCAGGTGTATAGAGGCAAAAGCAACAGTGTGTAGAATCTGTGAGTGGCACACACTGGCAGGTTGTATGTGTAGGTAACATAAATAACACTTGCAGTACATAGATGGTGCTCGTTCTTTAACCTCATTCTCCCATTGGCCTAGCAGGTCAGGGTGTAAATGACTCATATCACTATAATGGTAATGTCATTATTCCCCCTGTGTGGGATACCAGTTGCCTGGGCTGCAGCCTGAGATAAACTATTACAGCCCTCAGTCTTATTAATGATCGAATAATTCTTAATATGAACCTTCAAAGTCTAGTCAATAAAACCCAGAAATTTCATGCTACCCTCTCCCAACAAGAATCCTGGCTAAAACCACATATAGACAATAGCAAAATACTTCCCCCTGGGCACTATATAATTAAGCTAGACAGGACTCACAAATGGAGAGGAGGCATTGCCATATTTTATAAAGATCACCTCAACCTTGAACAACTTAGCATATAATACCCACTTCAAAACAACTTTGAAATCCTTTCGACTCACCTTAAAATTAATATCTATAAAAATATCATTCTCATAGCTACCTACATCCCACCTGGAAACAACAACATCACTGAAGACTTCCTCTACTTGGTAAGTTCTAAATATAGCCAAGAAACCATAATTCTAGGAGACTTCAACCTAGATTGGTCATCTTTCAACTCCAGTAATCCAAACAATTTTATCAATCTCCATGGCTTCCAGCATCTTATAAACTCCCCCACTAGAACTGACAAGCACAGCAGAAAGCAGTCAATATTGGACTGGATCTTAACAATAACAACTCCAATACTACCAGACTGGGTGTCTCCCAGCCAACCTAAGTGACCATAATTCCACCTACCTTACAAATTCATTCGCAACAAAAAGAGCTTCTCACCTGAAATCTTTAACAACGTTCTACAAAAATGCGACTGGATCCCCCTTAAATACATGCAGCTTGATTAAGCTGTAGAATACTTCAACAACACCTTCCTCAATATTCTGGATAACCTATCCCCAATAAGAAAATATTGCACTAAATCAAAATACACATCATGGCTTTCCAAAGAGACTAAAAACCTTCTTAAGCAAAGAGATAATACCTGGCACCACTATCTTAAAACTAAACATGAAACAACTTTGCCCAACTTTCGCCACCTATGTAACCTAGCCAAGAAACAAATCAAATAAGCCAACAAAGCCTACTACACAACCTCCCAAAATAAGTACCAGCATAATCTTCAAAAGATCTGGCAATCTCTCAACAACTTCCTAAAACCTGGATGCATCACTACTCCAACCTCAACCACCCCAAATTCCTCTGATAGCATTGCCTCACAATTCAACTCCCATTTTATTAACTCCATCCTATCCCTGGTACACAGCAATAATACCTCCCTCCAATACCTACCTTCACACTCTACAAATAATCTCAACTCATTCTGTTTTAAACCTTGTGCAAGCCCCTAGAAAGCTTCTTAAAGTTGTACACACATGCTGATCTACAGTATTGAAAGGCATCTAGACTGATTGGCAGCTCAGCAGTTTATTTTCTACCTATACCTTCAAATTAACATTAAACAGATGAAAATGCACCTGTCCAAACCAGTACCATTAGGAAGTTACTATCACAACTAAAATCCTCAGCCCTAGCCGCAGATCAACTTCCTTAACGACTTTCTCAAAGACGCAGCAGGCACCATCTCTTTTTCAATATCCATCTTGATCAACAAGTCCATTGCTGAACAATATGTCCCTAAATTATGGAAAATATCAGTCATCATCCCTCTCCATAAGGGGGGCACATCTACTGAACTTAACAACTATAGGCCTATAGCCATTCTCTCCCCTTGTGCAACAATTCTAGAAAAATGCACACACAATTTCTCCATTACCTACTACAACTTACTGTCCTCTTCCCAACATGGTTTTCATCCAAAGCACAGCACTACCACTGCTCTACTCAGCTTTACTAATACTATCAACCAGCTCGGAAATACAGGACACCAAGTATTCTCTATATTCCTTGACATGTCAAAAGCTTTTAACACTGTCTCACATCAGAAACTGCTCACAGAACTTACTGACCTTAACCTAGCCTATCTGCTCTCTCTTGGTTTCAAAGCTATATAACAGACTGGTAACAGTCTGTAAAGTGGAATAATCAACATTCATCTCTTCTACCTGTCACCATAGGTGTACCACAGGGATCTCTACTGGGCCCTTTACTGTTCTCTAGCTTCACAAGTAAACTATCAGCAGCAACTCATAATGCTGCCATCATTCAATACATGGACAATTCCACCCTTATCTGATCTGCCCCTTCTAAACACAAACTCCATCACATAACGCAGACTGCCCTTAGTGACATAGAAAACTTTTTGTCTATCAGCTTATTCTCAATCCCCCCCCAAAATAAGCTAATGCTCTTTACTAACAATGAACAATCTGACCCCCCCACTGCCATTCATCATATCTTCCTCCAGTAACACTACAATAGAACCAGTAAAACAAACCAAGCTCCTAGGGGTGACCATAGATAATAACCTTAGATTTGACAAACACATTGCGATATCTATCAAGGAAGTACAAGTCAAACTAGGCTCTCTCTACCAAATCAAACCTTACCTCATGGATACCCCTAGACATGCCATTTCCAGAACTCACCTTCTTTCTACTGTACTATTCACAGCCCATTTTCACAAACCTCTGTAAAACTTGACTTAATCAAGTTTGAGTCATGCTACAAGAAAAGTGCCAGATTCACCTCAAGCCTCCCATCCAAAACACATCACTGCAAAGCACTGCAGCACCTAAAATGGCTTGTACTCCCCAACCTGCTTAACTTTACCCAATTAAACTTCACCCACAGCATCTTCCACCACTCCACTAACTGCCCTGCTATCAAAGACCTTGTTCATCCCTGCTCTAATGCCCAATCACCAAGATCCTCCCAACAAAAAACTAAACCTAACCAAATCTAATAACAGCTTTGGAGGCTCCCTTTTCACTACTTGAATATTTACACTTTGGAACTTATTACAACAAGAAATACGTAAACCCAACTGTACTCCCACATTCAAACAATTACTAAAAGACCACCTTACCAACAAGTGGCTATGTGCCTGTACAAATCCAGGCTAATATTATGTAATTGTTCCGCTACTATCCTCTTTCATCCCTATCAACTACCACTATCGTATTATGTATTGTATTACTACCTACCAGTTCTGAGCATCAGAACCTACTCGGCTGTTACTACAGCTCGAGTTGGCCAAAAACTCTTTTGAGCTTTACCCTTACCCAGAATACTACTCACCAAATTACCTCAGATCAAATTTGCAGAAAACAGACAAAGAATGTAGCAATGCAATAGTTTTCCTAGAGTCCATACCTGGAAACTTATATGAGTAACAGTAGTGGCAAAGGGTCATTATATGTTCCATCAATGGCTTCGAAGGGCAGGTGGACATAGGGAGGGGAGTTGAGGGTAAAGGAAAATGGACAGCACAGATGAAACGTTATGGTATGTACATAACTTCTGTATCTGATATTGTCAGTTTTCGTTTTATCCTTAACATATGGGACAGAGACCCAAGCTACCTAGGACCTTGGGAGGACTCAAGAAAGGCTATTCCTGAGCACCATAGAACCAAAATATGCTTTTCCCCTGGAGACCATATCCAGTTTGTAATGAGTAATAAAGGTATGAGGGTAGCCCATATGGCTGCTGCACAAATATCATCCATGGAAGCCCTAGAATGAAAAACTGCTGAAGTAGCTACTGCTCTTGTAGAATGAGCCTTTAAAGGCCTAGGCAAGTTAATTTTCTTTTTATTATAGATAAAAAGAAATACATTCTTTGAGCCATCTGGGTAGCGTCACTTTGCTCACTGGATGCCCAAATCTTGTAGATGAGAATGACACAAAAGGTTGGTTGGATTTTCTGATATTCTTATTTCTGTGCAGATTGAAATGTAATTGTCTGTGAACATCTAATAAATGTAAGCAGCATTCACCTTTGTTAGCAAAGTTGGGAAAAAATACTGGTAAATTAATAGTCTGGTTGATATTGGTCTCTGACACTATCTTAGGCAAAAACGAAGGGTTGGTTCTCAGTGCAACTCTATCTTTGTGGAAAATCAGGTAAGGAGGTCTACAGGATAAGGCTTGTACTTCTGAAATTCTTCTGGCAGATGTTATTATCACTAAGAACATAGTTTTCCAGGATAAGAACTTAAGATCACATTAGGCTGATGATTCAAAGGGAGGTTGAACAATGGTTTGTAAAACTAAGTTTAGATCCCAAGGTGGGGTAGGATCTTTGTAAGGGGGTTTTAGTAAGAGCATTCATTTTAAAAAAGCTTTGCAAAGCTTATGAAAAGCCAAGGAGGATTCTTCAAAACAACTTCTTCTTTCGGCTTTTTTTCCCGGTTAGGGGTCGCCACAGCAGATCACCTGTCTGCTCATGATTGGCAGTGGAGTTTTACAGTGTTGAGTTGCCAGCCCAGCACCCAACCTTCCACAGAAGGCACACACACACGCACCTAGGGCCAATTTAGAGTGTCCAATCCACCTACAGCATGTCTTTGGGATGTGGGAAGAAACCGGAGCACCCGGAGGAAAACCACGCGACCACAGGGAGGACATGCAGACTCCACACAGAAGTCACCCCAGCCGAGGATTGAACCAGAGAATCTCTTGCTGTGAGGCGGCAATGCTAACCGCTGCACTACCGTGACCGCCCACGAGGATTCTTCAAAAACCATTATGGAAATTAGAAATAGCTGCTAATTGAATTTTTATGGTAGACTGAGAAGTGCCTGCCTTGAAAAGAGAAGCTAAAAAGTCTAGGATTTTATTAATGGGTGCTGAAAAGGTATCAGTATTCTCATGATCCCAACAGATAAATCTCCTCTATTTACTAGCAGAGAGTTTTTTGTGTAGCTGATTTATCCAATGCCAAAAGAATATGGCGTACTGGGGAAGAAAGGGAAGGGAGCCTGACTACCAATGGAAGTGGAGGAACTAAGCTGTCAGCTTGAGGTTCATGATGTTCAGATGTAGTCCCTCTGGATGGGACAGAAGATCTTGAGCCGGGTCCAGAATCTAAGGTTGTTGAATCAGATAAGGCTAATAAAAGTGGAACCATATCTGTTGAGGCCAATAAGGTGCAATGAGGATTACTTTGCTCTTCAGCCTGACTGCTTTCTGTAGGAATTTCAGAATTAGGGGAAAGGCATATAGCAGTCCAGAGGACCAAGTGTGTAGATGATCATCTCTCAGGGACCCCCCCAGAGGGGGATCAGTGCAAAATAGTTGCTGCACTTGCTGTTTAGGGGAGAGGCAAATAGCTCATAGCAAGGCTGGCCCCTCCAATGAAAAATATTTTCCATCTCCATTGGATTGACAGAGACCACTCGTGAGGTAGAAGAATACACCTGCTTAGTTTGTCTGCTACCACACTGGAGCTCCCCGGAGTGTGCGTTGCTATCAGAAAGCGGTTGGAAGAGATGGCTCATTGCCACACTCTGAGAGCTTCTCAACACAGGGGGTAGGATTTGATTCCTCCCTGTTTGTTGATGTACCAAGCCACTGACATATTGTCTGTTTGAATTGCAATTGTTCTCAGAGAAGGAACAATCTGAAAGGCTTGCAATGCTAAATGCACTGCCCTTAACTCCAGGACATTGATATACAAATTTCCCTCTGCAGGGGACCAAGCGCCTTGAACAGTCTTGCCCAGATAATGCCCCCCCACCCCATCAGGGAGGCATCCGTGATCACTATGGCTTTGGGTTGTGGTGGGACAAAGGGGCAGCCTCTGAATGTCTTTGGAGTGTATCCACCAAGCTAAATCTTTTCTGCAAAGATTGGTGATCAAGGTCAGATCTGACACGGACTGGTGTAACATCAGCCGTTGAAACGCTAGCAGCCATTGCAGTATTCTCATGTGAAATCTTGCTAAGGGAACCAGAGTTATTGTTGCTGCCATGGAGCCTAGTGCTTCTAAGACTAAATGAGTGGTCACTTTCCTATTGCTGATGATCTTCTGGACCTGGATTTTTATTTTCTGTAACTTCACAGGGGAAAGAGATGCTATGGAATACAGGTATTTATGAGCGCTCCTATGAATTCTAAATTCTGTGTTGGGTCAACTTTGATGTTTCATAATTTACAGTTATTCCCAGAAAGGAACAGATGTGAAGTACATGATCTCTCACTTGTAACAACTGGTGCTTAGTCAGGGTGGTAATGAGCTAATCATCTAGATACGGAAACACTCAGAATCCTTACAGTCTCAAGTGAGCTGCTATTACTGCCATACATTTGGTGAAGACCCTGGGGGCTACAGTGAGGCCAAAGGGCAGAGCTCTGAATTGGTAGTGATTGGCTCCCAGCTGGAAGTGGAGAAACCTTCTGAATTGTTTGTCCATTTTTATATGATAATACACATTCTGAAGATCGATTGACCACATCCAGTCATCTTTTTCTAAAAATGGAAGTCTAGACTGTACCATGACCATCCACAATTTGGTTTGACAAACTGACCTGTTCAGTAAACTTAGACCCAAAATTGTTCTCCAGTCCCCTGTCTTTTTTGTCACTAAAATGAATCTTAAGTAAGTTCCAGAGTCTATCTGGTCTAGTGATACTTCTTGGATGACTCTTTTTTTCTAGCAATTTTTGGATCTCTAGAACTGCTCATTTCCTCTGATTGGGTAGAACATCAGGGATTTTCTTGCATATGGGGGAAGAATGAAAAAGGGAATTGAATAGCCTGTGGAAATGATCCAAGTATCAGAAGTTATTTGTAGCCAGGAGTTTTGATGCAGGGATAAGTGCCCCTGACTGCTTCCAGAGGAAGACAATTGGGCTTCTATTCTGGAATGCTGGTAGAGTTTTCCTGTGAAAGAATCTCAGAAACCCTGTTTCTGCATTCCACCTCTGCCTTGTGGGTAGTGTCTTCCATTGAGGTCCCCCCTCTGCCCCTAGGGGAACTACCTCCACATATGTTGTTTAAAGGCCTTGGGATTTTTTGAACCTGCCTTTCTAGTTCCTCGAGAAGGATCACTGGGGCCTGGAAAAATGTATGCCCATGGCAAAAATGGTCTTTCTATCCTTTTTATGCCTGGATAGAGTTTCTTTAACTTTTGGGCCAAAAAGGGATGAACCATCAAAAGGTACATTGACGAAAGAATACTTAAATGGTTCTGCAAAGTCACATAGGCACATCCAGGCATGTTTCCTAATGGCAACGTCAGAATCTGCTGCTCTGGTGGTCAGCTCGGCTGCATGATTAATGAGCCTCATGGCCTAGTTAGACACAGACTCCAGGGTAGTCAACTGGGAAGCAATGTTATCTTGGATTTCCTCAGATATAGATCCTGCCAGGGTATCTGATAATTCTTTGATCAGATCCCTTTGCAGTCTGGTAAAGTGTGCCAAAAAATACAAAGACCTTAAGGTAAAGATCAATGATGTGTAGACCCGCTTCCCAAATCTATCCATTGCTTGAGACTCTCTATTGGGTAGATCGCTATAGGAACTCTCATTGGCCAGTTCCTTTTTTGTGGCTGCCACTATGACCATGGCATCTACAGCTAACCTTTTAGCCCAGAACTGTTTGTCTTTGGGAGCAGATAGGATTTTATCAGGTCTCCAGGGAATAGGTTCTATGATGTCAGGGGCCTTTCATGCCCATCAAAAGATCAACTGGATGAGCTCATCAGGGGGCTGAGTCACCCAAGAGGTAGATGGTCAGGTGCCAAACACATACAGGTACATCAACTTCTTGAAAGAAGGATTTTGGGATTTCCAGCCACACCTCTGCTTCAGTATTTCCAGGATGTCTCCAAAGGAGACATCATCAGGGAGTGACCTTGGGTATCCTTCTCCTTCGTCAAAGTCGGTGTCTTTAGTGATAGATTTCTCTGGGGAATCCAAGTGTTTCCTCTTACACTTTCTCTTCTTAAGGACCTTCTCAGTGGGATGATCTGGGGAAGTATCAGTAGAGGAAAGAACTGTTATCTGGGATTCCTGAGGGTTTTGGCATCCACTGACCCAGTAGGAATGCAGGTTGAATATATGGGTGAGAGGAAGAAAGGGATACTTGCTCCAAGATAGAAAGAGTTGACTGGCTATGGCAGTCAGAACTCTCTCCATCACCTTGAAAGCTGGCCCACCCTGAAGAGGGAAGGGAACCCAGAACCAAGATAGACTGCCTCAGAACCATGGTCACTCCCTGCTCTGAAGAGACAGATCCAGGACAGAAACCAGAGCCAAACAGATCCGTGCCAATGCCCCAGGGTTCAGAGAAGTCTCTGAAAAAATAGAGGTCGACTTCTGTCCCTCGGAGCCAACAGGACATACTCAGCCCAGAGAGGTCTCCAGATCCAAATGAACTGTAGACCTCAGAGTGAAAAGCGGTTCCAAAGATGTGGATTACTCTAGAGCCAAAGCAATCGGTACTGGGAGACTCAGAGCTGAAGACTCTAATGCTTCAGATAAAGGTAGAGGAAGAAAACCTGGAGGGGTGAAGAAAGGTTTGGCTCCAACACTCGATGGAGCTAGAGTTGTGGAAGTACCAGACAATCCTCATGCCCAGAGTATTTTATTCCCCAGCCTCTTCATGCCATCTTCGGTGAAACGCACAGACGTGGTAGATGGTGATTTTAGTTTCTCCAAAAAAAGGAGAAGGTAGTCTCCCAGAAAAGGGGTCAATTGAGGGAGAATAACAAGTTCTCAGAAGAGTCACACTACTTGATTCCTCACCTTCTAAACTTGGTGCCGAAGAAGTTGGCATTCAGGTAGGCATTTGCACTGGTAATTTATGTGTTGATACACTCAGTTCTACAACATCCTCCTAGGCTACAGATTTAGGTGTGAAGGCAGTCGGTTCCAAAGATACTGACAGAACCGAAGTTTCTGACATTTTCATAGGAGGTGCTGATGGTGTAGAAGACACCAACAGACTCCTCTTTTTAGACTTGTCTAAATTTTTTGAGGATGACAAAGAAGAAGGGAAGACACATCAATCTTGCTCATTGTTTTATCTGGTCCAGCTATGGTTTTGCTGAAGGTTGAGGGTATCATACCTTTCAAGATTAGTTTTTTTCTTTCCACCAGTGCCCTGTGACTGAAACCATGACAAATGGAGCTGTCTTCTTGTAGATGGACAGGGCCTGGACAACAGACACATAACTGGTGATTATCTGACATCGGTATCTTGTGTCTGCATTCTGGCATCGTTTGACACCAGATGAAAACTTTGGTTTATCCTTCGTTGACAGGAGCAAAATAAAAGTTGTCAGCAATGGTGAAAAAAAGAAAATACAGTTAACTAAGACACTCTTACACACACTCATGCACTATTAAACAAGAGTTAACAGAAAAATGTCTTCTTTTTTTGTTTTTACAGAAAGGGAGTCAAGAAAATTAAGAGGAGAAGAAGAAAGCTCTATCAATGATGATAGAGAAGATTACACTAATGTGTAAATAAGGAAAGGAAGGAAGAAGAAAATTTCAGACAATACAGAAATAACAGTGGGTAGGGTTTTAAAGAAGTGACTAGCAAAAAGAGATACTAAGAAAGTGAAACAAAAGAAAAAACTATATTATAAATTTTACTTAGCTCGAAAGTGATGACAAATGCGACTGTCAATTGAATGCGACAAATGAGATCTGGGGTAATTGGTAGAGGAGAATTCTGGGTCAGGTAAAGCTTGAGAGTTTTTGGCTAGCATGAGATGTAGTAACAGCCAAGAGCATCGGATCCGAACCAATAAATCAAGGATAAAATGAAAATTGACAACATTAGATTAATGCAGTTGGTTGCTAGGCATGTTCTTATGAAATGATGTGCTGCAGTGACACTGATGTCTTACATGCTGTGGAAAAAGAGTTGTCCAATTGCCATGTAGGTCGATGGGTGCTAGGCCATTGGTTAATTCATCTCTTAAAGAGACAGAGAAGTTTTCAGCCTGTGTCAGATGCAGTGATACCTCCACATGGTCCCACACTGTATTGCTAGCTATTGGGGCAGAGACTGAGTGATCAACATAAGTATCTGCTGGAGATGCCCCATGTATGTAGACCTCTTTCTTTGTAAGACTACCTGTAAGTCCTTTTGACCCTTGCTGTCTGATGTGTAGTACATGGGAACATCAGAGATTCCCTTTCATTGCCATCTGCACAAGGTATTCAATTAAAAAATATATCTATTTTTAATCTTACTATTAATACACCTCAGTTTCATGCATACATCTGGTACTGGGATGGATGTACTTATATTGTGCTTTATTCATCACTAGCACTTTGGAACTGCCATTATCTGATATTGGAAGATATACAACCTTGGATGATGATCTTGGCAGGGATATGCTGGCACAATCAGTGAACAGAGTATGTGCATGCTGGACACAGGGGATGTGAGTACTGCATCCCCTACACAGACTGTTGACACAGTTTCTATACCTGCAAACACCCAAGAGACACACACCACACAGGGAGGTCCAGTTACTGGAGACATTAGCAGTCAGGGAAATGTGGAACCCCTTAGTAGACTCATGTCAGGATCTAGCCCTAACTCCATGGGTACAAAGGTATACCCAGGGGAGGTGTGTAATGGTGCTCACTGAAGCCATGGTTACTACTCCCCTGAGGTTGGTATGTCAGTGGTCACAAACCAGCATACATGCAGGACCGTCCTGATGGCTCAGGCTAGTACCACCACAGCCATGGCAAAATTAGTAAGGGTGATGAAAGGATTATAACATCAAATACCAAACAGTGAGAAAAAAAAAACAGTGGTCACTTTAAATCGAATATGAATTTAACAAAAACTACAAAAAAAACAAAAATAATATATATTGCAGGGGGGCAAGCACTCCTGTACTACCCCAACCCCCTGCTAATTATATATATCAACTCTGAAATTGCAGAACAGTGGGGTAAGGGCAAGTTTACTGTCCTGCTACAACGTGATCTCACATAGACAGCATCCAGCAGGCTGAAACACATATAGAAATAGAGCCTTTTTTCTGAGCATCTACTCTCATTAACCAGCACAAAAGGAGTTTTCTTCTGAACATTCACTGTTATGAACTGTAACAGATGCAGGGCATGTGAGATAACTTATGAAAGTTCATGTCTCATATATGTGATAGCTTTAACAGATACAATTACATGGTGGAATGTGCCATGTCCTCTCAAGCTTGCTTGCCACAGGTGCGGCATCATTCAAGAAGCCTGTTCCACCGCTACCTCCACAGATGTTAGCCATTGTGGGCAAGGACATGCTAGATTAAACTCCCAGACTGCTGGCACTTCCACAGCTACATTTGCTGTGGAGAAGACCATGCCCAGAAGAGGATACCTCCATGGCCACGGCAGTGACTGCAGTAGCACATCTCATAGCAGACATTGCTCAAAGTCACACATTTAGCCAGGGTCATGGTACAACTAGTGCAACTCATAGCAGAGTCAGCTCTCATTCAGTGGATGCTCAAATGTCCACCATGCATGCCCTGGACCTGTCCAGTACATCAAGATTGAGGGCTACACCTACATCTGAGGTTGTGTCCCAGCAGATGCATGCACTACTACAGACCACTGAATATCATATACACACACACTTCCACTGACACCAGCCCTACACAAAACCTTTTATGTCAAGCCCACCCCCAACACACAGAGACACACACACTCTCTGAAAGGACCATACAAACAACAGCATGGTTTATTTTAATAATCCTCTGCAGTCTCACATTTTCCAGTGAAAGACATCCACAAATATGTTCCCTTCCAACATCTGTGCAAATGATAAATGTACTCTACCATTTGTACTGTGTTACTTTGGTTGTCTGTGTCTAATGCACAGCATGGCTATCCCATTCATAGGTAAGCACAGCTTGGTGTTGGTTTTGCATGCCTCACTTTTACTGTAGTCTATCTGCTTTACTCTGCCTGCTATGTTCAGAAGCTGTGTGCAATCCATTGCCTCTTTGCCAGTGCTATGGCATACTATGACCACCTCTGCCTGGCATGTTCTTTCCCTGATGCTTGGTCATCCACTGGCTCCTTGTCTGACTCAGCCTCCACTGCCTTGTGTGCTTGAAACTGTTGCTCCTGCAAATACTCAAGCTGCTGTAACTGCTCTTAAGTATAATATTGTGTAGCAATACAGGGTTATACTTCAGGGTGCCATCTGAATGAATCTGAAAAGCAAAAGTATGCCTTTATCAGCATATGCAGAAACTTGATAATGTTCCTTGTTTGTTACTGGGTATAGTTGCATCCCTGTTCTGTTTCACTTAGTGTATTTCTGATTGGTGTCATCATCCAGGGTTCCAGGGCATATCCAGCATCACCACCAAAATATCACTGGGAAAAGTCACTTGCAGAATGATGGTGGTACTGGTCATAGGTGTGCCATCTACGAGAGCTGTGATAATTGCCTAGGTGACCTACACACACTGTAAATGATACCCTTTGCCTTACAGACCTCCTTGCAGCTGACAGAGTTACCATTTGCAGTTTGGATATGTAATTCCTGGTTCCACAGATGTGCCATTTATTTTAACGTTGGTACAGTCTACAGCCACTAGTACCTTAGGGAAATGGACTATATCATAGAATTTTTGCATGGCATTCCTTTTCACCTCTGTGGTACATGGAATCCAAATATGCCTGCCCATATGCTGAAGCATGGCATCAAGAAACTGACAGAGTATTCTCGAGACAGATGTCTAAGATATCGCCTGTGCTCTTTGTAGATTGTTGAAAGGTCCCTGTAGCTAATATATACAAAAACACACATATCTTAGTATCCACTGGGATAGGTATTCCATGACTCTCATGGGGTTGCAAATGAGTCTGACAAATATTCACAGTGACTAGCATAGTGTCTCTATCCACATGGTACTAGTTCACAATGCTGGTGATGAGGAGTCCATGAAATGTTAAGTGTGGTCAGATGACATTGCACCTCCAGAGGTGAAGCTCACACCATTCTGCACTTTAATGTGAATAACAGCTTCTTGCACATGCACATTTACCAATGCTGTGGTGATCCCTGACATTCTTTAATAATACAATATTAGTCAAATGGCATCAGAAATACTTGGTCTAGGGATCTAAACCTCTTCTGCAACATCAACAGAATAGGTTGGAGGGACAGGTGTATCTCAAAGAGGATATGATTGCTCTGAAACAGACTTCCTGTCCAAGTAAAACATATTCAAGTAGAACTTGGATCTATGGATGGGAAACAGGAAATTTACCCCAGGATGCCCCCATACTACTAATGGGCAGAGGCAGTTTCTACAGTCTTTATCCCATGCATGGGTCCCCTCAAATTATTGGTGGTATGATCAAAGTTAATTAATGACCATGGAATGGATAAGACCAATCTAAAACCAAATAGGCTATGTTAATTCAAGCACCAGAAAGGAAACTGGCTAAGCTTAAAATGGCCTGCAAGAGCAGCTAGCCTAGTATTTGCATATGCACCTATTATTTAGCAGTTCCTTTGGCATGAACCTTTATCTGAATTCAGTTATGAGGTGTTTGCAGCTCTGAGACATGGAATTTATATATTTATGAATCACCCTGCCATCTTGCTTTGTCTCCTTTGCATACCCAATACCATTCATTTTAGTAATGTTGCTCATTACCATGCCATTATATGACCATTGGCATTTACTATGCCCGACCCTGATACTCAGCATTCCCTGCTTAGGGCTACATGAGTCTCTGAATCGCACGCATCCTGTGAGTGGCAGCTCATCACACAAATTCATTCAGTGTGATGCAGCAAAGTTGTCTGAATCTATCACTTTGTCGATTACTTTGCCTATTATTTTATTATATAGCAAGAAGTCCTGGATTGCTAAGTTTTATACACTGAAGTGCATTCAAACAGTAAAGAAAAGAAAAAATTGTTGCCTACACCCTATAAAGTGCTCCTATTTTTATAAATATGCAATCCACCCATAGACCCATGTCTATACAAATTCTGATTCCAGAGACTTTCTGACATTCAAGGGTATTTTGTCTGAAAGACTGTCTACCCAACAAAAAGAGTGAACTAGTGTGATGTTTATTCACACAGAGAAACCTCAACTTATAAAATGTGTTATTTTTGATTTAATACAAAAAAAATATCGGGGGGGGGATGAATATGTGAGAAATTTTATAAAACTTATTTTCACAGTTTTTCAAAACGTTTGCAGAAACATTTGGGCAATGAATTTACATTAGTTTTATTTCATTCTGTTCTTATTTCATGGTTCACACAAGTAATTATGCCAAGTATTTTGCAAGTGCTTTCACTATAACCAGCACTCTTCTGGTTTAACAGCTATCTCACTGGCAGACAACAGGCCACGAAATGACAAATAGACATCTCCTCCTTCTTACTTGTGCCTCCAAGGGTCTATTATGGGCCCAATCCATTTCAATGTATTTATAAGTAACTACACTGCAAATAAAGATGTTACCAGCATTCTGTATGCAGATGACTCAACACTAATCTGCACTGCTATGAAAATAGAAAAAAAGTAAAACAGATAATCCAAGAATCCCTGCTATCTACTGAAAGTTGTCTCCTAACCCCCCATCTAAACATGTTCTGTTTACCCTGAAACAATTCTCTCACCAGAAGATATCCATCAAAATAACCTCTTCCATCTTTACCAAAACTGAACTTGTAACCCCCACAAAACTTCTAGGAATCAGAATTGATGCATTCATCTAAAACTACAGTAAAGAAAAGAAAAAAATTGTTACCTACACCCCACCTTCTATAAGGTGCTCCTATTTTTATAAATATGCAATCCACCCAATATCACCTACTCGAACAACGTTACAATGAATAGCAAAGTTTGCTGCTAATATCCCATGTAGAAAACAACACTGTTTAGCTCTAAAACAGCTTCAGTCGACTGAAGTGCAATATACTGTAACCTTCTCCTGACTAGTCATTTCGCACAAACTAATCTACAAATCAGATAAATACCCTAGCATAAGCAAGATAATTCATCACTATGCTACCAACAGTACCCTTTGCTCCACAGAAAACAAAAACATATTACTGGTCAAAATCTAATAATTCTGCAGGTTTCTCCTTCTATTCTTCCTATGTATCCAAAACCTGGAACTCCATCTCACTCACCCTAACATAAACTCATAACCTCTTAACCTATAAACAACATCTGGTAAAAACATTGTCATGTTCATGCCATTTGCCAGGATAATACCTAAGCTCCTTAATACCCATTAATGCTCATCCACCCATACAAAATAATTATTATAGAAATTCTTTAATCTATCCCTTTTCTGGCTGCCTGCCCTTTACATATGAATCACCATTAGACACCCCCTCCCATACCTTTCCTTTTACCCCATCCATTAATCCTTCTCTCCTACACTCCTTATCAAACTTACTTCACTATGCTCTTCTATCTTTCAGCAAAATATATTTGCATCTATTAACTGTCATTCTACTCCATTTAACAGTCTACTGTTGTATCATACAACCCAATAATCCACCATCTACTGACTCTTATTCTTCTGTTCCTTATAAAATGTTTTTACTTCTCTCTTACTTTGCCTATAGCATCCAAATCACTCATCTATGAATGTTGTATATACACCTAAATCTAGAAACCAATGTTAATAATGGTTACTGTACTGTAGTTATTTGCTGTTAATCGCTCATACATATCTTACTGTCTTCTCTTGCTGCTGATTATTTATAGCATTTAGCCATGTCTGTAACATGTGCAATGCAAATAAGGTATTTCTACACTGCAATAGCTCTATTTAGCTGTTTTTAATGTTCAAAATATTTTATTTCTTTTCACTTTTGGTTTAATAGTTAAGACTACGTTCTCATTACTGTAATATGTACTTTGTGTCTTCTAATCATTAACTGATAGTTGTTTGTAATGATTTTATTTGATTTTAACAAAAAAAAAAACAACTGAATGCCTCAATAGGAGGCGGTGAAAAATAAAATCACTGATAAAAAAACACCACTTAGAAATGATGAAGGAATAAATGTTGACCTTTTAATGATTTAGTGCTTTCGACCTTTACAGGTCTTCCTTAGAATAACTACAATTTGAGATAAAACCATTTAAATACCATCTACAACAAATAAGATATCAAATCAAAACACTCGATTAATTAATCCTGTTAACTCTTGAAGGGATACTACTACATAAAAACTTCAAAATACCATAAATAGAAATAAATAAACAATTCTCATTTGCACTTGTGATAATATTGCCTTTTTTGAAGTACCACTTTATAAGTGACATTACTATTCAACCTAGGAGTGTTGTATGCATACAACTCTATCTGTCATTTCAATTCTTGGAATTCTAGCTCCGCTTCCCTGTTCCCATTAAAATCAGTGGTGACCTATGTATTTATTCTGAGGAAGACTTCTAAAGTTCAAAGCACTAAATCATTAAAAGGTCAACTTTTATTCCTTCATTGTTTCCAAGTGGTATTTTTTATCAGTGTTTTTATTAGATTTGTATTTCACTTTCTTACTGTAACCTTTTCCCCTACACCAAGTAAACACTTATGTAAATAAATACATGATGAATGCTAGACTACACTAGCTAGTTGCCAGGCGGGTTATAAATTCTAATCAACATATTTTTCTAACGGTAATAGTCTTATTGTATTTCCGAGTGCAGGATTTCATTCTTTCCACCTCAATCTGTCTGCAAGTTACTTGACCAGACAGTGTTCTTGGGTTATCGCTGAGAAAGGGACAATTTCTGGCTAGTAGGTTTAATTGGTTAACAAAGGAAATTAGCACAATATGTGGATTGTGGTACTCTGAAGCAGAATGTATATTATACTTAGAAATGTTTTGTTTTTGGTATTTTATTGTCCCACAAACTGAGAAGGGGGTTACTGGAGTTGTGCATCTAAAGGCCCAGATGTTTGCAAAACTGACATTGTTTTTGAAATGATTTATTGCAAGTCCAGTGAAACAGAACCAGCACTGAATAATTTAATAATATTCAGGTACTGCAATTGCTGACTCAGAAGACCGTCTTCCAAACAAGAGGAACTATCTTCATAGTTGAGCACATGCAGTCATATTGCATTAGCTTACCAGCATTTTCCATTCCCTTCAAAGCAGACTGTACATTTTAAAGCAATTAGGAGATCAGTCCTTGATCAATGCCAACATGAACTATTTTTCAATTTTCTTGACCCTGAACAATGCTGGTATCGCCTAGTTATGAAATCTGTCACTCTGATTTGTAATTACAGCTAAAAAGAACACATTAAAAATACAGTTGCATGTAATATACTCATTCCAATACATACTTAAGAGGTCTACTGTTATTATAAGTATCTTACCCTCAACTGTCTTAAATTCAGTTTCAGCGAAAGAGAAATTTAGTGCTTGATTATATAGATTCCATCTTTGGTAAGTTTGGCTTTAAACAATCAAATGATTCCATCCTGCTGTTATGTGGATGTATACTGTGCCCATGTCTTATTATGTGTTAGCATTTGCAACTGATGCACTTAAACCAACGGAAGATAAACTGCAACTCATACATTTAAACACCTTTTTACTTTATTATTGTTATTATTATTACTATTATTATTTTTAATAATAAATAAATACTTACCTATATCTTTTGGGGGTTTAAGCTTGCTAAAATGATGAAGAAATTTAGACAATGAAATAGCTTCAACAGGATAGCTAATAGGTAAACTGTACCAAAGTTTCTCCAGTTCTGGTGGGAGAAGTACAATGTTCAATCTAAAGAAACAACATTAAAACATTATTAGCAATTACCAATTATAATTTTCTGTGCATTTTCAATGAGTGGCACATAGTTTTAAAACACATACATTAGGACAAGCTGCTTCTTCTTATAGCCATGCCCTACAATATCCTTGTATCCTTTAGGATAACTCATAGACTAACATGCCCTACTTTTCTAATACATTTTTAATTTTAGTGTCGACTTGTCATTGTAGTTAACTTAGTTCCTTTGATCTCATGTTATCAACTTAGTTAAACAAGACTGGATAACTTTGCCTCTGTGAAAATATTTTGTGTGATCATGAATGTAATCGAATTGAGTAAATGGGGCATGTGTGTGATAGCCCATGTTTATGCAGGTGGTATGGATTATTGTGGTCTCTTATCTAAGCCAATTATATTACAAATATCTATTTTAGGCAGAAATAGTTTTCTTCTGATACTATTACATCAGAAAATTGCCTTTTTCCTACACTTGTGGGGTCTGAATTTGATATATAACTTAGAGGTGAAAGGTGCAGGTAGCCACACCATGTGTAATAAATATTTTATTTAAATATTTGTTAAAGTTCTGCTTCTGTATTGGAATTTTGCTGTTTTTTTCTTAGACTTTGTATGCATGAAATTGTATTCACCGTTTTAATGCTTGATTTTACTGGTTTTAGTTGTGTGTGACATTACATTTGGTTACAAAAAGTCCAGTTAAGTTTCATAAAAACTTATCAAATATCCTGAATGCTTTCAAATCTCTGACCTTCACACAAAAAGTAATTATGTGAATGTCTCGGCTAATAGTTAACACCTCCCATCAGCATTCTATGTTCCTTTAAGCCAGTCCTAACATGCCAATCGTTGGCTTTGTAGTCTACCTTAGAATTCATGCCTTTCTTTTACTTACTTCAATAAATGAAACAGGTGAACATTTCATTGACAAGTGGTTATTCATCAAATATTCAATAGTATTTTTACAGTGCATTTGAAAAATGATAACTAAAAGATTGTACACGATAAAATAAATATGTAAATAAGATTGAATGTTTATGTTTGTTTTTCTGTATCATTATTAGTAATGATCTGTCAACTTCTTATTATCTCAAAGAACAAAAGCAAAAAGCAAGTATATGCTCCTGTCTCACCCCAGGGTAAAAAACAAGCATACAATCAATAACTCTTAGCCTAACCATACTTCAAGTCTTGTATCTCACCCTGTTATAATATTACTATAGATAACCCACTCTAATAATATTTTATCAGATCTATCTATATTTTCTATAATATACCAAATGTTTATACCTACAAATTACTGCTTGCACTACAACACAATAACCTCAACAACCCAGGCTAATCTCCTACTAGTACTTTCAGCCTACCAATACATCTCTCTCTCTATTTCCCAGCCCACTATTTCTTCTTCCTTACTCTACTTCCCAGTATCATTTCTCCTGTTACATCTCTCTGCTTCTCCCTCTAAGTGTCCTCTTCCTTTCCTATATCCAACTGACTTTATGTACAGCACACCTGCGAACACTATTATTATTTACACCCTTTGAATTATTCCTCTTCCTCTATATGTCTGCAACATTCCTGTTTACTTATCTTTAGACCTTACCACCTACTACTCTCTATCAGCCCCTCCACTTTCAACTCTTTATTTCCCTATGTATACCTATCCTTTCTCCCCAGAACCCTTCCTATCCAATCTATCATTTATACATATTTCATCCTACCAGCTATTTTATAATTTATTATATCCCAAATACTCTGAAGTATTTGATGTCTAAACTCTTTCTAATGTATTATTTTTCAACAGCATTATTAATAGAAAAAGTGTATGGATACTATATATGATTGCATGTAATCTAACTGTATATCATTTGTCAAATGTAATATTTTACTGTGTACATGGAGCTTTTCTCCCCAGGCCTCCGTTAAAAAAGGACATGTGTCCAGTTGGACTTTCCTGTTTAACAAATGTAAAATATGCAAACTATGGAATGTATTGGTGAGTGATGCCTGTAAATGATATATATTAATAGGAGCTTGTACTATGAACTGTCTGATAGTTTCTAATATTTTTCAGCCTTATTTCTATGTAAATACCACTGGCATATCTGCTTGTTGATGCATGTTTTACTGGAGCTTTTCTCCCCGGGCCTCCGCTGAAAATGGATATGTTGTCCAGTCAGACTTTCCCGGTCAACAAATTTAAAATAAAATAAATAAAACAAAGTATTTTAGGTCAAGAAGGACAAAAAATGTCTGTAAAATACAGATTGACAAATAATTAAAATGCTCATATTAGCAAGGGAATGTTTTCAAAGTTAATATGATGAGCATTCTAAAGAGTAAATATTTTTATTACTTACTAACACTGATGTCTGTTATTCCTCAATGCACAACTGGATCAGTGCATTACTTTATATATTGTCCCTAGTTATGTACTGACAAAAATTGCAATGAATGCATTTATTGTCACCATATGAAAACTACTAACTGTAGAAAAGCAAATTATAGATATCTGTGGCCTCTCTATTGTATGATTTATTGATGTATGGGGCTAACCATAGCGGATGGTAATGTAAGGCAGACCCTAGGCACTGCTGTAACCTCCTCACACACAGACCGAGTGTGTGTTCAGGTGGAGAGTGAGGTTTTACAACCTCCATACTAAGTAATTATGTTGATAATTATCTTTTTTGTGATAGCTGTCTTTCTTCTAGCACTTCTTTGCATTTCTTTGTCATAATTGTTGGGTGCTTTGAATATAAAGGGTTAAACTCAGTCCTGTAAATGGTAAGGGGTTAAGTCATAGCCAATGTATACAAAGAATCACAATATATATTAATAGCAATTATTTTATAAGACCCAATTTTAATAGTGGTTCAACTATTGTGTAAAATATTGTCCTCCCACACAATGCCTTTTTTAGGCAATGCCAAACTGACAAACCTTCCAAATTAGCAAAGTCAACCCAAGGGAATCTAAAGGTGTTGCTGCTCAATGCCAGGAGCCTAAACAAGAAACTCCACTCCCTCAAATCTTTCTTCACCATGAAGAATACAGATATATTTGCAGTTACTGCAGTGCACAGAT
This sequence comes from Protopterus annectens, assembly GCF_019279795.1. NCBI lineage: Eukaryota > Metazoa > Chordata > Ceratodontiformes > Protopteridae > Protopterus > Protopterus annectens. Next base: position 290,578,575 of record NC_056745.1, on the reverse strand, counting down.
ATAATGCCTTCCACACATTTAGACCAATTACTGCATAGGTAGGGACTAAAGGTGAAGGCGTGTTGCTCTACATCAAAAACAAATATACCTCAAATTTGGTCAACAGGATGATGCACCCGAGCATCTCGTTGTCCAAATTACCATAAGTAGGGTCCCATATCAAAACTGGGAATCCTACATGACACCAAACTTGCCGGCCCAGAGAATCCTGGACTTTGTAAACACAAACACCCTGGGCAATTAGTCCATTTGCCCACTAGGGGTGCAAATATATTCACAAATATGGGAGAACACTGCAACTCCCCCCATCACTGAGGCACTGTTATGGGTTCAAGTTGTTTATTGTACATAAACACATCAGGAGCTGTAGCTGGAATGGGTGTACTTTTGAAGAAAAAAAAGTTCACTGCTTCGAACTTCAAAAGTACACCCACACTAATGTGAAAGTGCACTTTCGCGAACCTGCTAGACCGAACGGGCTAGCAGTCACGGACCTTAGGGTTAGGGCACAGGTCATGATAAGGGGATAGCCCTACTAGCTATCCCCTTACCCTGACCCTTGCCCTAACCCTAAGGTTCGTGACTACCGCACGACAGAGGAAGACATTCTAAATCGGGCTATGTCCTCCACTGTGGTGCGATAGTCACGGACCTTAGGGTTAGGGCACGGGTTAGGGTAAGGGGATAGTTAGTAGGGCTATCCCCTTACCTTGACCCTTGCCCTAACCCTAAGGTCTGTGACTATTGCAGGACAGTGGAAGACATTCCAAATCGGGCTATGTCCTCCACTGTGGTGCGATAGTCACGGACCTTAGGGTTAGGGCACGGGTTAGGATAAGGGGATAGTTAGTAGGGCTATCCCCTTACCTTGACCCATGCCCTAACCCTAAGGTCTGTGACTATCACACCACAGTGGAGGACATAGCCCGTTTTTCAATGTCCTCCATTGTGGTGCAGTAGGTTCGGTCTAATGAGCTTAAGCGAAAGTGCACTTCCGCTTAAGTGGGGATGTACTTTCCCATTTCGAAAAAGTTAATTTTTGTTGTAGGAAAGTACACCCGCTGGAACATATATTTAAGCTAAATGACTGATTCATTACTTCAAACACAATCGCATGTGCATCTCCATTCATGCCTACATTCACTCTGGCTGACTATACAAAATGGCATTGATCTTGCATGTGCTCAGTAACTTATATGCACGTGCTATCTAGTTAAAGTGGCTGACTAGATACAATACACACAATGATCTACACCGCCCATTTGCTCTTTGTTAAGGTCTGACCATATAGTCATCTCCTTCTAAATAAAAAAAATAAAATGGTGCTACTCCAGCAAACCCTGTAACAGTTAGAAGCTACTCCAAAGTCAAACTTCCTATTATTAAGTGATTACCTGACATAATTTCAAGCACTTCCAAATGCAGAGAACACAGCTGCCTGTGCAGAATTTTACAAAGAAACCCTGTACAATCATGTTACTATATGCATAGAAATAGCTGTGCCTACCAGAAACAAGCCCAGAACAAACTCAAAAAACAAACAACCCTGGTAGAATCCAAACAGAAACAGATTGTACAACACAAAGAAAAAAAGTCATAGCTAAAATTAGGAAGTGCAATGTGCAGCAGGATATAAATTCTCTTATCAGGCTGAAACAAACAAATAAGAGGGCAAATTTAAGTCTACCAAAGCCAATTTTGATGTAATGATAGCCTCCCAGGACAAGGAGAATCACATGACCTTATTTAGCTATATCCAAAACTTCAGCAGCAGTACATACAGTGCACAGAACAGATAATTTCTGGAAACACATACACAGAGCTGGAAGATATAGGAAATATGTTGGCCAACAAATTCAGCTCCAGTTTTACCCCCACCCCCAGCCAACTCCCCAGGTAACATGATCAAACATAACCCCCCAGCTATCACTAGGGTGCAGGTCCTAAATGTGCCTTCTAAGGCTAAGAATACCACATTGATGGGTCCCAATAATATCTCAGGATGCATCCTAAGCCATCCCAAAGCAGACCCTAGACACTGCTGTAACCTCCCCACATACAGATCCAGTGAGTGTTGGTACAGGTGGACACTGAGGTCTATGAGTTATCCTAAAGGATACAAAGATATTATAGGACATAGCTATAAGAAGAATTATATCTGTACCTCTGCAGTAACTATTTAAGCATAATGTCTAGACAGGCTTTGTGCCACATGAATGGAGGACAACAATGGTCATTCCTCTGCAAAAGGACAGTCCATCAGTGGACCTTGGGAACTACATACCTAGAAGTATGACTAGTCCAAATAGTATCATATAGAAAACCATCAAAAGCAGATTATGCCTACTCACCCTGGTGGACTTCTTTGAAAAGATCACCAAGGCAATGGATGAGGACAAAACAGCGCATACTGCTTACCTTGACCTGGTTAAAGCAGTTCATATAATACTCCACTCAGGCATTGTAAACAAACCTGCAGAATTAGGTATTAAACCCTTTGTTATGCACTGCATAGCTAGATGGGCTCTCAGACCCAGGAAGTTAGGATGGGGAGACCACCTCCAGAATGAGGCCATTCACTAACAGAGTCTCTCAGGGCTCTGTGCTGGGCCCGCTCTTTTTTTGACATTTGCTTTTTATAACTCAAGGCCAATGTCAATGGCCTCTGGATGACCAGGTTTGCAGATGACTGAAAACTAGGAGCAGTCATAGAAACCCCCAAGACACTAACATCCTTCGGAAGAACTAACACAGACAAATGACTGGTGCCAAAGCCACAGCTTGAAACTTGATGACAAGAAATGCATAATAGTACCCTTTGGGAAGCAAGCCACCCTAAGAAGCTACCTCATTGATAACACACCCCTAAAAAGGGGACCAGTAGTCAAAGATTTGGGCATGCATGTGGATAGAAATCCAGCTTTTGACCAGCACATGTCTAAGGAAGTAAGGAATGCATTCTATTTTGCTAAGCTTATAAGCAAGAGCATAGCACAAGGTCCAAAGAGGTCATCTTTCCTCTGTATTCAGCTCTCATCAGACCCATTGTTGAGTATAATGCCCCCTTTGGTATGTACCTGACCAAGCACATTGTAGGAATTGGAACTTCCACTGACATTCCTCACATAAAGAATGCAGAGTGTAAACAACATGTCCTTTGTAGATTGCCTCAAAACCCGATCTCTGCACTTGGTTTCTTACAGACAGCTGAGAGGTGATCTGTGCCTGGCATACAAGGCATCCATGGATCCTGTTCTGATGGACCTTTTGCACATCCTCAAAACCAAAAGCATCACAGCTACTCGATCTAAGAACTTGAACCTTGCTTGCAACAGAAATAGTACGTGTTGGAGGAAAGTAAATATTCTGGGAAGAAATAGCCAGGGAACTGTTATGGCTAGGCTTGTATAGGCCCTAGGGCCGATAGCCTAGTACCAACCTATGAACCTAGGTATGTGTTTCAGAGAATTCTCCTTCTCTGGACCAGGCCTCTCATTCATGTGAAGCAGAGTTCTTCCCTAACCCTATTCAAGCGTAACATGGACCAGTGGATGGGAAATCGGGTCTAGCACCTATGTCTCTAATGGACACAAGTAGTCTGTAAATCATACCCTAGCTTTCATATGCCCCTTAAAATAACTTCGAAGGCTCAAACGTGCAGGATACAGTTGGGATGTATAGCTAGGCTCATAAAAGCCCTGTGGTCAGCATTGTAGTATACACCTATGAACCTAAAAGGGATGGCATACTGGGAAGAAGAAATGTTTAACCAGAAAGAGGATTATTACACATGAATAATATTTCATTATGAATTAAATGATGTTATTATTCTTGTATTTGTAGATCATTTTTAGTAGTCACATACATTAGCAGATGAGCAGATAATAGTTAAGAATTAATTTTTTAATACTACTCTCCAAAAATGGCATCCGCACTGAACTACATTTTGAAAGAGTAATTTGCACAAATGCACAGCTTAGCCTTTTTTGAAGTAACACTGAACAAATCTCAATATTTGGGTAAATCAGTGATAGATAACAATACAGTCATTTTTAGTGGACAGCTGGGGCCCATGGCTTCAGGGGAGCCCGAGGTCTGCTGAGAGCTGTAGGAAGATTTGATGCTATCAGATCTGCCGTATTCTTTCCTTTTACATGATTAGGTGTACAATGTCAGTGTATCTACGTACATGTGTTTGTTGAATCAACAGGCATTTGTACATGGCCAGGGACATCATTTGTTCACATAGTCCTGTGTTGATACTATACCGAATTATACTAGTGAGACTCGTATGTCACAAAGCATTTTATGAATAGTTAAGCTCTTACTGCTTTGGGAACGACTTTGCAGGCTTTTTTTTGGTTTAGAGTGCAAGAAGTTGACATTCAAGCAGAGAGTCAATAATTTAATCCAATTATGAACATTACAGTTACCTTTCAGCTTGTGTTTCTGACTCTGCACTCAAAAAAAGGAACAGGCAGTAATATAATGTTAAGTTTGCTTAAGTAAAGTGCCCCGCAGACTATAATAGTTGTCCCCACTTGAAGTAAAGTTTTGACTTGTCTGAATAGTCCAAGAGAATGTTCAGTCTTGAGTTTACTGTAGAGTGTAGTCTATGTGTTGGAGTACCTATACAAGGAGAATGTCTGACAGCACTATGACCCTGGTGCTTGTGCCACCCAAGACAGGCAGAACTAGTCGACAGTCATAGAAATCCCCCACAAGTAAAGTTAAATGTTACTTTCCTGCAGCCAGGTTTGGATTAATTTGCACAGCATCTGTACGATTCACTTTCCTCTCCTCCACAAACACAAATGCATATTGTTTTCTTCTACATCACTTACTTGTGTAATCATAATTACATATTAATTCTGTAGATATTTTACTACTGTTTAGTTATAGAGAATTTCTATAACTTGAAAATACAATTTCTTCAGTTGGTATGTCCGTGTAACTGCTGCATCTTCATTTACTGGCATGAACCAAGGATGTGAGATATCTGAGCTGCGGTCTGTACTTCGACAGCTCTTAGTGTTTGTGTGTACAGTACTTTTTGTTTCCTTGTATGTAAGGCTACAAAACAGGTTCAGATTAACCTACTGCGCCAACTCTTCAGGTGGTTTAACATTTTGCTTTTGCTGTCAGTACTGGGTTGATTATATCTCTTGCACTAAAAATCTCACTTTAGTGCACCTTAACAGAATCAAGTCAGTCCTTATCACCCTCAAACTGTGTGAAGAGAACAAGGTCAAATGGACAAAAGGGGTAATAAATCTGAATGACTGTAAATATGTGTAAGGCTGCAGGTTCACATTAATTTAAAGAACTAGCTTGTCAAGCAGCTGAGCAATTATTCATCAGTAATATCACATAAAACTAGCTGGGAGGACAGATATCCTCCTGCTGCAGTAAAAATCTGACTTTGGTAAAGAACTGAATCTGCAGTCATGTGCTCTGCTAATATTTAAGTTTGGGACATGATTTATTTAACAGATCTGTAAAAGAATTTGTTAAGATAAATAATTTAAAAACATTTATTATTAATTTATTCATTCTTCAACTACCAGCTAGCTTGTAATTTTCTATATACTCACAAACTGCCTGTCGTCAAAAAGAACAATAGAGTAGATCACTTAATCAGAAATACACAGTGTTCAGTCTTATCCCTTCAGTAAATCATACATTTATATTTTATTGCTAGACATGTAATAAATTAATCCACTGACAGTAAAATAATATAGTGATCCATACTGTAGACATTAGACTGACAGCTGAAAACACCTAACCTAGTATTTGTGATACGCTGCAGAGCCAGGGGGAAATCTTTGGGCCGATGTAGTGCAGCATCCAAGTCACATGGACCCTTAGCGCAGATGCAGTCAGTTAGCATAACCCAACTACAAAACGTACAGAGCAGAGCATATCAACACAATAATGTTACTGCCTGATGCTTACCGGATATACACCATTCAAACGCCATATGGAGCTCTAGTAAGTATAATAAAGTTTAACCGAACACATATGCAGGGCCACTGATTTGTGGTTTTCAAAAAGATGAAATTTCACTTGATTGAGAATAAATCCTGGTATTTATACCTCTGATTTTTAAGTGTAATTTCTACCAAGATTTCATTATGACTTTCTTGTGCAGGTATAAACATTGAAAATTAAAAGTGATTCTATGCACATAAGTCAACAAAACAAGTGGACAGTATTAATACAAATAAATATAAGCAGAAACACAGCTTGCAGTGAAGAAGTGCTCTGACCTAAAATGCAAATTCCATGTCAATCATATGATTTTCCAATACTCACATTGTCCACTTTTGGGATTTAATGTTTTTTTTTTACAGGATAAATGGAAAATCGATATCCCTGCACCCCTGATATACCTATAATAATCTACTTTGCCTGTGAGTGTGACCCTCGTGTCCAGTCCACAGCATCTAACCACCATCACCACCACCACCACTGTACTACTGTCAACCCTGTTTCATTACAACCTTTTTTAGTCACTAGCGACAACATCAGTTACCTAAACACGTCCTGTTCCAGTTTATTCTGGTAAAGATGAGCCTCCCAAACTAACTGATCATTTCTGATACAAGTTAGTTCCAGTTCCAATCAAATTACCACATCCAAATCCAAAAACTAATAACAATGTAAATAAATATTTTCCCTATCACCTTCAATTTGGGAGTGATTAAATCTGCCTAGATGTTTAGTATTTATGTTATATTTATTTATATTTTATTAACAATGCAGTGAATCAATCCAGAGACCCTTTTCAGACATGACCCAGGCCAAAATGTCAAAGATAATAACAAGTAAGAAATGTACTTATATAACAAAAGATAATATTGCCATTAAGGCACTTGGCAAAGACTGCATGTATAATACATGGCCAAGGCGTGGCACTGAATAAGTTAAATACAAAACAATATTTATAAGAATGCATATATTATTAGTGCATAAATATACAGCATAAACTTTATTATATATACAGGATTGTATACAAGCATATTGCACAGCTCAAAGCACTTTAAGATGATACTATAGTTTGATGGACGACGACTAAGCATGTGAAAGTCCATGGCTGTGCAAGCAAAAAAAAAGGGGGTGATTATATTTGCTTCGCTCATGTTCTAAGCTAATAAAGCTGCACATTTTGGAATGGAAACTAAAGTTGTGTAAAATCTTTCCATAAGGGCTTTCCATAAGGGTAGATGCCCTTCTCTTCACTGCTGCAGCATTCCTTACAGATGGGATAAAGTACGCAAGATGACCCCCCGTCCGGCCAGTATACCAAAGCCTTTAGATTGCTGCAGGGTATGACATACATCACTAGTACACTACTTGCATAGCATAGAGCATAAAAGGGGCGTATCCTCATCAGAACTGAAAGCTCCAGTAGTAGTCCAAGGAAAGATGATGTGAGCAACACATCCAGAAGAAGGAAAGATACCAGGGGGTGGAGGGAGGGAGTGAATACTGCAGAAGTGAAGACAGGGACATCTACAGTTATGGTACGATTTTACACAACTGTAATATGTCCTTCCAGTCACTGCTGCAGTATTCTTTACATATGAGAGAGTGCCAAAGTTTAAGAAGAACCCATGGAGGAGGAAGGACCAGCAGAGCTCTCAATAAACTCATGCAAAATGATCCTGGCAAAGCCAGCCCTAGCTCTAGATATGCTTGTAATGTTTGGTGAAAGTACGCACTGAAGTCCAAGTAGCTGCTTCAAGGATGGAGTTAATGTCTAACCCCTTGAAAAAAGCACCAGAGGAAGCAACAGCTCTGGTGGGATGAGCCTTAACAAGATGAGGAAGGCTTTTACCATGATGAAAATAAGAAAAAGAAATAGCTTTAGAAATCCAAGAAGAACTAGTCTACTTGTAAATAGCCACCCCTAAAGACCTAGGGCGAAAGGAAACAAAAAGCTGATCAGACATTCTAATAGTCTTAGTCGTATCCAAGTTGCCCATTCACATCTAAGGTGTGAAGAACCCCCTTACTAGGAGACTGTGGAGGGGGGGGTAAGAGTTGACAATTGAACAGACTGATTCAAGGACAACTCATTCACCACCTTAGGCATAAAGGAAGGGTTGGGGCACAGGGACACTCTATCTATATGAAAAATAAGAAAAAGGCAGCAAGCTATAAGAGTTTGAAGCTCAGACACTCATCTAGCAGAATTAATGGCCAAGAGAAGAACAGTCTTCAAGAACAATGTTGCAAGGAAGCTGAGGCAGGAGGCTCAAAAGGAGCCTGAGTCAGTTTCTCCAAAAGAAAATTAAGATCCCATGGAGGGGGGACAGGCTTTCTGGGAGGTCTAATATGAAGAATACATTTAAGAAAATGTTTAGCTTCAATTGTAGAAGCCAAGGGATGAGATAAAAGCAGACAAGCAGAAATAGCTGATAAATGAGCCTTAACCAAAGAATAGGCCAAACCAGCATTGAGCAATTCACATAAATAAGACAGAACTAAAGGAACGTCCACGGTAAGTGGGTCTTGGCTTCTTGAATCATACAAATAGAAAATCACTTTAAATTTGGATAAGTAGGATTTCCTGGTATTTGGCTTCCTGACCTCATGCAGGACCTTAAGCATGTCCTCATGAAAAAGTGTCTATGTAGAATCAAAATCCTATCTCCCACAGAATCAGCTGAAGAGTAGACAAGTGAAGATGGATGAGAAATCCCTTGCCTTCTAGGTCCACCCTGTGAGGTAACTTGTGGTGATAGCCCTTGGCTAAGTGGAGAAGAAGAGGGAACCAATACTACCATGTTCAAAACTGAGTCACCACCAAGTTTTTTGGAGAATCCTGTTGAATCTTGGACAGGACTCTCAGAATAAGAGGAAGGGGAGGGAAGGCATACAGAAACATAACCTTCCATGAGAATGAGAGTGCATCCACCTTCCACACCAGAGGACTTGGGACCCTGGCATAATATTGTGAAAGCTGTTTGTTCATGGGGGAGGCAAATAGATCCACTTGAGGTATACCCCACTGATGGACAATGTCCAGAAACACATCCCTGTGAAGCATCGATTCATGGGAATGAGGCAAGGATCTGCTCTGGTTGTCTGCCACTGAATTTTGAACTGAAGGAATGAACACTGCGAAGGGTCAGCTGATGTTTCACTGCAAAATCCCAAACCAGGAGTGCCAACTGGCAAAGGAGGTAGGACTTTGTTTCCCCTGCTTTTTCACTTACCAAAAGATGGTGGTGTTGTCTGTGAAATTCTTGAGAGGTCCTGGGTACAGGAGCGGAAGAAAGGCTTGCACAGTCATCAGTACAGCCCTCATCTTACTAATGTTGATGTGCTCCTTCTGTTGATGAAGAGACCAAACACCCTGAACCTTGAGAAGGCCAAAAGCTGCACCCCACCCCATATCTGAGGCACTTGTGATCAACTCCTGAACTGAGAGATGTGGATGAATAGGAAGGCCTTGATTTAGGGGAAGTTGCTGTATTCACCATTTCAATTCCTCTTTTAGACAGGATAGAAGAGGGACTGGAAATTCTAGAGGGTGCGCATGCTGGTGTCACACTGACTTTAGGAACCAATGGAGCTTCCTCATGTGAGGTTTGGTGATAAGGAACATGGGAATGGTGGATGCCATAAGCACCATAACACTCAAATACTCTCTGGCCATAATGGAGGGCAGGAGAAGAAGATTCTAGAAGTAAACAACAAGTGTCTGAACCTTTGGCAGAGACAGGGATGCTAGTATAGACACTGCATGTATCCTGCACCCCAGGAACACCTGGTCCTGAGAAGGAGTCAGAGAGGACTTTTAGAAATGTATATTGAACCCCAGGTCTTGCAGAAAGGAGATGGGAAAATAGAGATTTTGCAACATAACCTCTGGTGAGGATGCCTGGAATAAAAGGTTATCCAGATATATGAAGACCTGAATTCCCCACAGTCTGCAAAAAGCAATCACAGGTGCTAGGCATTTGGTGAATACCCTTGGGGCAGTAGAAAGGCCAAAGGGCAAAGCAGAGAACTGAAAATGCAAGGAAGCAACAGAGAAATGTAAAAAAATTTCCTAAAAAGCGGATGAATGGGAATGTGTAGGTAAGTATCCTTAATATCTAGAGAAACAAGGAAGGCCTGAGGTAGAAGGAGAGGAACAAGGTTTGAAGTGAAAACATTCAAAAAGTAGGCACCATCAGGAAAGCGTTTAGGTGAGAAAGGTCCAGAATTGGTCTCGAAGTGCCTTCTTTTCCTGGGACCAGAAACAGGAATAAAATCCCTTCCCTCTCTGGGCAGCAGGAACTTCTTGAATGGTGCCTTGAGCCTGAAGATCCTGTATAATCTCTGGAAAGCAATGTATCTTGTCTTGAGGAGGATGAAGAATGCCCATGAAGAGAGGAAGAGATTTCCAAACTATGAAGCAGCCTAGGCAAATGATGGAGAGGACCCAAGCATCTTAGGTGATGTCAGACCAAAGAGGGAAGGAGAGACACAGACAAAGAGAAAGAGAAATGTGATTGGGAAGGGAGTGGTACAGAGACAGGCCCTGTTTTTCCAGGAAAGGGCTGCTTCTGAACAGGTGTGCTCTGAGTAGGCTTACCTGGAGGAACTCTTTTACCTCCTCTCTTACCTTTCTGCTGTGGTTGAGAATGCCTTGCAAACAAAGGTTGACTTAGAAGGATAGTTCCTTTGAAACTTAGGAACAGTAGAAAGAAAAATGTTTCAGATCCTGCAACTCCTTTCCTTTTTCCTGTAAGGACTTGAACAAATTTGCAGGAGCAGCAGTACTAAATAGGCATTTGTTATCCAGAGTAGCATCCAACAGCTTCACTTTAATGTCATCAGGCAAAGGTTGAAGGCATAGCCAGGAGTATCTCCTCAGTACAGTAGCTGCAGCTCTGGACAAAGCATCTGATGCATCATAACTGCACTTAATGGAGTGTCTAGCTACCTGAGAAGAGGGCACTTAACAGAGACAAGGAAGAAGTCTTAACCTCAGAATCAGGAAGGTCAGCTAAAAGTTGGCAAATCTGGGAATGTAGTGCCAAGGCATACTTGGTCATGTGAGTCTGATAATGGCTCTGAAGGAAGAGTGTCGAAGTGTAAACCTTCTTGCCCAATCTTTCCAGACTCCTACTGTCCTTATCAGACGGAAGAAGCTTATTGGAAGGCAGTAGTTTGGAAAGCTTATCAGAAGCCACAGAAACTACAGAGGGATCAGCAGAAAGACACTTGTAAAAATGTTTGCAATCCTCCGGAACATTATAAAAATTGTCAGATTTCTTAGGGGCAGGGGGCTGGGAATCTGGAGCCTATAAAGCAGAGGAAAAGGCATCCAAAATAGCAGGCAGCACAGGAGGTTCAGCAGATGGTTTAGGTGAATCTATCTGAAGGAGCTTGTAGTATCTCTTATGCACATCAGATACCTGAGAGCAATCCCATTTAAAATACTCCATCATCCTTACAATGGTATTCCCAAAAGATAGCTCTTCCACAGGAGAGTCTTGACTAGTGGATTCTTCCTCCTCAGAGCTGTAGTCCAAGGCAGAAGGCATCCATGTGGAATAATCCAGAGTCCTCATCAGAATCTACCTCTTCATCCAAGGAATCCTGATCTCTAACCCTTTTGGAAGGTGAAGAGGACCAAAGAAGGGCTGGAACACTAACTCTCTGAGGCAGTTTCAAAGCCATAAGGGCCCTAAACAGGCCCAGAGTAAAATCTTGCCAATCCTTCAGAGGGCCATCAGGAGATAAATGTTTAATTTTCTGTTTCTTTTTTAAATGGACATCTGCCCTATGAAATGTAGAAGGCTCAGACGTAGGCCTGCACTCAACAATCATAGCAGGCACATCCTATCACATTAAGAACTGCGGAATATCCCTAGGTTCTTCAGAAATCACAAGCCATGGTTCCCTCTGGATGCCTGTAAAAGATGCCTG